>NC_069501.1:832278208-832648208 GCF_027579735.1 Bombina bombina
GTGCGATTCGGCTTATGTTGTCTATGTGCTTAAGTGCCCATGTGGGCTACTATATGTTGGCGAGACCACACAAAAGATAAGAGACCACATTTGTCAACATAAGTCAACCATTCGCAACATTAAGATGTTACATCTTCCAGTCCCAGCACATTTTGCTGAAATGGGCCATCAGGCTAATCAGTTAAGGTACTTGGTAATAGATAGTGCCCCTAAGAGACTCAGAGGAGGCGATAGGCATATGGACTTACTAAATCGGGAAGCCAAATGGATTTGGCTTCTCAATACCTTATACCCCAAGGGGTTAAACAGGGAGTTTGATATTTTTCCCTTGATATGATAAATATGTATTATACAATCTTTATTGATTTACTGTAAACTACTGTCAGTGTTAGTTTGTTTTTTGGGCATTAATGCTTTTTGGTCAGCGACTTGCTGCAAGTGTTTTTAATAGGTTGTCCAATACTTGCTAAGGGGTGCTAGGGGTTAAATTGTGTGTTGTTTTCTTTTTCCACAGGATATGTGATGATGTCAGTACCTGTTAAACACACCCCTGCTTTGTAATTGGTTTCCTGTTTTATGTTTGACCCTACAAAAGGGGTATGTGTGTCAGTTACAAATTAGCTTGAGAAAGGGGCAGGAGCCCCGAAACATTGCTCTAATAAAAGGTTCAGCCTTTTGAAACCGTGTGCTACCTTTATTTAACTGGATAATATATATATATATATATATAAACATGCAACAATCATGGAATTAACCAATTAACACAAGGACTATACACCTAATACACCACTTCCCGTGCTCTGGTGATTCTTGGTTTCCTGGGGGTAAGTATCATTTCTTAACTCACCCTTAGTGGCCTTGCATTCTTTAGCTCTTAGCTGGATGGTGGTACAATGTTGTAATTCACAAGCGGAAATAGATATAATGGGTAACTTTTGCATGTGATATCATTTACCTTGGGTTATATAAAAACAAACATAGATTTTTATGGCAGATAAAAATCAAAAGACCCATTGAGTAAAAAAAAAGTAATTCATTTACATAAACTAAGAATACAATAATAATGGCTCTATTTCTTGCATAGTATTCTGGGAAGTTAAATCTCCCTTTTTAGGGATAGATTACAAGTGGAAGTACTATTTTGCGTTTTTCCTCTGTGTACCTAAAACCAGCCAGAAGTAAAGTTGTGTCGCAAGCTGTGTTAGAGCGTATCATATTGTCAAGTGTTAAAGTAAAAAATTTTATGCACAATGCGAACGTTTGCTATCTTAAGGACTCAGATATCGCAACCCGTGTTACTTTATACTCCCCATAGACTTCAATGGAGAGCGCAGAAGACAATAAAATGCCTTATAGTTATTGCTCGCGTGTTAACCTGATACCATATTAAACACAGCGCTATAACCCGACAGGAGTATAATAATTCTTCACATTCCAATGTTTTTCACACTACAGGAAAATTATATTTTTATTTTAAATTGATATTTTCTATATATATCTGTATATATCCATACCTATATACATATTCACTATTGATATATATTTTACAATTAACATCATATATATATATATATATATATATGTATAGTATATATATATATATATATGTATATATATATATACTATATATATATATAATATATATTTTAAAGATTAAAATGTTCTTCTATGGTAGAGCATTGGTATGTAAAAGATTCTTCTGTAGGTCTAACGTGTGTCAGGTTAGTGCACATAAAAATTAGATATGTTAAGGCACATGATTGTAATATAAAATATTGAAAAAACAGAATAAAAGGACAGTCTAGACCCTATACATAATTTTGATTACTAATTGGTTTTATCCAAATAAGAATCCTGCAAACTGGATCCCAAATCTTTAAGCTTGTAAGAAGTAGAGAAACATTTCAATATTCAACATTTGTTAAAGCTGAAAATGGCCATCAAGGGCCGCTAACTTATTGCATGTAAATTTTGGTATGATAAGATTCTCCAATTATGATGGACTCTTAAATAAGTTGTTCCTACTCTCACATGATGAGTTGTGCATGTGCAATTTGAAATAGCTAACTTGAAAAATATTAACTGTGCACTGCTAAACTATCTTACGTAAAACAGCTAACTGGAGAAAAGAAAGCTGTGGGCTTGGTGGCCATTTCAGCTGCCTAACAAACGATGGTTATTTAAAAGTGTCATGTAATTCTTACAAGCTTATAGATGTGGAACCCATTGCAAGATGCTTGTCTGGTATGTAACAATAAGTAACTAAGAATAAGTATTGGGCCTAGACTGTCCCTTTAATAATAATTATTAATAACTATTCTAGTTACTGAAAATATATACAAAATGTTATGTAATTATAAAATATAAAATATTGAAACATTTTAATTACTGTAAATAATTATTATAGATGTTCTTAAAAAAAATCTAAAAATATAATTTGAATAAATATGTAATTTTTTCAGTAACTCTTATTAATAATTATTATTACATTTTTGTTCAATATTTTTTATTTACATAACGCACCTTAAGATAACTTATTCTTCATAAGCGCTAACCCAACACCATGTTAGAACTACAGTACTTACCCAAAGTTATGCATATTTAGCATTCCAATGTTCTTCACATAGAAAAAACTATTTTTAAATTTAAAAAAAAATATATATATATATATGTTATAAGTATATATACATATAGATATATAGGAATATATATTTAAAAATACAAAAAAGCTTTTCCTGTATGTGAGGAACATTGGAATGTGAAATATGTACATTAAAAACACATTATCACATATAATAAATATTTAAAAATGTTTTTTGCAAGTTTAATGTATTTTTGTGGAAATGGCTCCAATATATAATATATATATATTAATATATATATATATAATATATATATATATATATATATATTATATTTATATATATTATATATATATTATATATATATATAATATAAATATATATATATATATTATATATATATACATATTTTTTTTTTATATATATGTGTGTGTGTGTTTATATGTGCATGCATGTGTCATTGTTTTCCCTGACACAAATATCCACAGTCAAGGAATACACCAGGTTCTTTGTTGAGATTTTGTTTATTGATCACATACCAAGTTGATCAACATGGGGAGAATTGTGCAGACAGCAAATTCTGAGCTGGACAGTCCAGCATTCAGTTTTAACAGAGTACAACAGGTAACGTAATCAACATGTAGCCACCAATAATATTCGACCTAAAGATCTCTTCATCTGGTTGCTAGGCAAAATACCTATTCTAATACATCTGTTTTCCTATACTTGTTACTGTTTACAAGAATGAGGAACAATTCAGCGAGTTAGTTTCCATTTGAACCACCTGTCAGCAAAATAGCATACACTCTGCTTGACCTAGCCTAGTTTTCTGTGCACTGACCTAGTGCACAGAAAACAATTCATGTGACTTCTGTCATTTTGGACAGGGAGAGAAATGCAGCAATTAAATGTTTGTTATCCTACAGATAGTTGTCTGGCCAAATGTTACATGCAGAGAGGTAAAATACTCACAAGAGAGGAGTTTTCTAACAAGATAGAAGACAAGACAATTAGACAGAAATAAAGCATAAGCAAAAATATTCAATGTGGCCTATCTGACTGAAAAAGCCCCCTTAAAAATAACCAGCTACCTCCATTATTTTACAATCCCTCCTCTGATACTTATGTGAGCTCACACAAAAGTATCACAGATCAGTAACTTGTATGGCACTTAAGTGACTGAATTTCAACAGTTCCACCATTTCTTCTCTGTACGTCCACAGCTCATAACCTCATAGCTGGTAGACTGTGCACCAGGGGCAACATACAGGGTGGTGTAGGTTTTATCTGGATGGCCTGTGTCTTCTCGGAGGAGCCTTGCCTTTTTTGGGGGTAGTCAAGGCGCACAGCTTCTGCAGCAACAATTTAAAACACGACACTGCAAGGAAAAGAATCACAATGAGTATGACACACAATATTAGGCCATGCAAGATCCTGGTACCAAGTTCACCTAACTATTCTCCCAGCCCAAAAGACCAGTCAAACCCATGAGGTACTTCTCTCAGCCTCTGAGTACAGAATTATTAGCAATGAAAACACAACAAGACTCATGCACAAGGGCACAAACTCCCCCCCTTTGGCAGCTAATATGTAGTCCAAAGCCATCCTATTTTGTAATGCAACCATCCTGATTTGTACCTGCTTCTGGGAGAGCAGTTCTATGGCAGTTGTTGTTTCATTACGTTTTTTATCTAACAAATCTACTAACAAGTCAAGCTTATACATAAAAAGTACAGCCCGATATGCAGGAAGAAATCCTGCTCCCACTTTCTGACTCTTAGAGGATTTTACAGTTAGATGATTACCAGCATAGTAGTAATCTTCATGAGTGTGTCCCCCTATACCCCTGTGGGAGTGTATGCTGTTGGGAGGGATAGAACCCTGGTTCCCTAAGTAACAAGAACCTTGCCACATAATGGGCAACCACCTATATCCCCACTGACCGCATATCCAATATGTACCCCTAGAAGTTAGTAATGGTATAGTTTACTGCTATGATATGACCGAAGTCCATAGAACCAATTCTTAAATAGTGGTAGCAAAGCAGTAAAATTATGCACAGAGCGGTGTGTCCCCACAGCCATTAGAATAGCTACCATCTCGTTGGATGCAGGACCATGAAATAGATGCATAGTCAGATGCGGTAGTGATGTTTATGGCAGACCCTGAGCAGTCAGAATATCTCACAGGTATATCATCGCTAAGGTCAGGTTGACTGCTTATACATGCCAGTCATTGGTTAGGGGTATTGACTATGTGAACTCTAACAGTCTAGTTATATTGGAGTCTCTCAGTCACTCTATGCATGTCCACCTTACACATGTCAGTGTGATTGAGCATGTCTATCTGGAATAGATTCCTATGTATTGGGTACCATGGCCCACTGACCTAGGCACAAAACTACAAATCCAGCAAGAACCAGTTAGACTTAGGGTGTTGTACATAGAAATAAAAGAGTTACAACAGATAACATTATAGCAATTGAGTGATCACTCTAACAATATAAACTTGATTAAATGTACTATTTTCACTGTAATAGCAGAAAGACTGCCACAATCGTACGCACAGCTACATGAAAGGCAAGAGTAAGGAATGATACTCCCCTACACACTTAGGCCTAGATTTGGAGTTCGGTGGTAGCCGTCAAAACCAGCGTTAGAGGCTCCTAACGCTGGTTTTGGGCGCCCGCTGGTATTTGGAGTCAGTGATTAAAGGGTCTAACGCTCACTTTACAGCTGCGACTTTTCCATACCGCAGATCCCCCTACGCCATTTGCGTAGCCTATCTTTTCAATGGGATCTTTCTAACGCCGGTATTTAGAGTCGTTTCTGAAGTGAGCGTTAGAGCTCTAACGACAAAATTCCAGCCGCCTGAAAATAGCAGGAGTTAAGAGCTTTCTGGCTAACGCCGGTTTATAAAGCTCTTAACTACTGTACCCTAAAGTACACTAACACCCATAAACTACCTATGTACCCCTAAACCGAGGTCCCCCCACATCGCCGCCACTCTATTTAAATTTTTAACCCCTAATCTGCCGACCGCCACCTACGTTATACTTATGTACCCCTAATCTGCTGCCCCTAACCCCGCCGACCCCTATATTATATTTCTTAACCCCTAACTTGCCCCCCACAACGTCGCCGCAAGCTACTTAAAATAATTAACCCCTAATCTTCCGACCGCAAATCGCCGCCACCTACGTTATCCCTATGTACCCCTAATCTGCT
Source organism: Bombina bombina (assembly GCF_027579735.1). NCBI lineage: Eukaryota > Metazoa > Chordata > Amphibia > Anura > Bombinatoridae > Bombina > Bombina bombina. The sequence continues at coordinate 832,284,018 of NC_069501.1, forward strand.
ACCCCTAACACCGCCGACCCCTATATTATATTTATTAACCCCTAATCTGCCCCCCTCAACGTCGCCGACACCTGCCTACACTTATTAACCCCTAATCTGCCGAGCGGACCTGAGCGCTACTATAATAAAGTTATTAACCCCTAATCCGCCTCACTAACCCTATCATAAATAGTATTAACCCCTAATCTGCCCTCCCTAACATTGCCAACACCTAACTTCAATTATTAACCCCTAATCTGCCCCCCTCAACGTCGCCGACACCTGCCTACACTTATTAACCCCTAATCTGCCGAGCGGACCTGAGCGCTACTATAATAAAGTTATTAACCCCTAATCCGCCTCACTAACCCTATCATAAATAGTATTAACCCCTAATCTGCCTCCCTAACATTGCCAACACCTAACTTCAATTATTAACCCCTAATCTGCCGACCGGAGCTCACCGCTATTCTAATAAATGTATTAACCCCTAAAGCTAAGTCTAACCCTAACACTAACACCCCCCTAAGTTAAATATAATTTTTATCTAACGAAATAAATTAACTCTTATTAAATAAATGATTCCTATTTAAAGCTAAATACTTACCTGTAAAATACATCCTAATATAGCTACAATATAAATTATAATTATATTATAGCTATTTTAGGATTAATATTTATTTTACAGGTAACTTTGTAATTATTTTAACCAGGTACAATAGCTATTAAATAGTTAAGAACTATTTAATAGTTACCTAGTTAAAATAATAACAAAATTACCTGTAAAAATAAGTCCTAACCTAAGATATAATTAAACCTAACACTACCCTATCAATAAAATAATTAAATAAACTACCTACAATTACCTACAATTAACCTAACACTACACTATCAATAAATTAATTAAACACAATTCCTACAAATAAATACAATTAAATAAACTAGCTAAAGTACAAAAAATAAAAAAGATCTAAGTTACAGAAAATAAAAAAATATTTACAAACATAATAAAAATATTACAACAATTTTAAACTAATTACATCTACTCTAAGCCCCCTAATAAAATAACAAAGCCCCCCAAAATAAAAAATTCCCTACCCTATTCTAAATTAAAAAGTTACAAGCTCTTTTACCTTACCAGCCCTGAACAGGGCCCTTTGCGGGGCATGCCCCAAGAATTTCAGCTCTTTTGCCTGTAAAAGAATAAATACAATACCCCTCCCCCCCCCCAACATTACAACCCACCACCCACAAACCCCTAATCTAACCCAAACCCCCCTTAAATAAACCTAACACTAAGCCCCTGAAGATCTTCCTACCTTGTCTTCACCATACCAGGTTCACCGATCCGTCCTGAAGAGCTCCTCCGATGTCCTGATCCAAGCCCAAGGGGGGGCTGAAGAGGTCCATGATCCGGTCAAAGTCTTCATCCAAGCGGGGCAGAAGAGGATCTTCCATCCGATTGAAGTCATCATCCAGGCGGCATCTTCGATCTTCTTCCATCCGGAGCGAAGCGGCAGGATCCTGAAGACATCCAGCGCGGAACATCCATCCGGACCGACGACTGAACGACGAATGACTGTTCCTTTAAGGGACGTCATCCAAGATGGCGTCCCTCGAATTCCGATTGGCTGATAGGATTCTATCAGCCAATCGGAATTAAGGTAGGAATTTTCTGATTGGCTGATGGAATCAGCCAATCAGAATCTAGTTCAATCCGATTGGCCGATCCAATCAGCCAATCAGATTGAGCTCGCATTCTATTGGCTGATTGGAACAGCCAATAGAATGCGAGCTCAATCTGATTGGCTGATTGGATCGGCCAATCGGATTGAACTAGATTCTGATTGGCTGATTCCATCAGCCAATCAGAAAATTCCTACCTTAATTCCGATTGGCTGATAGAATCCTATCAGCCAATCGGAATTCGAGGGACGCCATCTTGGATGACGTCCCTTAAAGGAACAGTCATTCGTCGTTCAGTCGTCAGTCCGGATGGATGTTCCGCACTGGATGTCTTCAGGATCCTGCCGCTTCGCTCCGGATGGAAGAAGATCGAAGATGCCGCCTGGATGATGACTTCAATCGGATGGAAGATCCTCTTCTGCCCCGCTTGGATGAAGACTTTGACCGGATCATGGACCTCTTCAGCCCCCGCTTGGGCTTGGATCAGGACATCGGAGGAGCTCTTCAGGACGGATCGGTGAACCTGGTATGGTGAAGACAAGGTAGGAAGATCTTCAGGGGCTTAGTGTTAGGTTTATTTAAGGGGGGTTTGGGTTAGATTAGGGGTATGTGGGTGGTGGGTTGTAATGTTGGGGGGGGGGTATTGTATTTATTCTTTACAGGCAAAAGAGCTGAAATTCTTGGGGCATGCCCCGCAAAGGGCCCTGTTCAGGGCTGGTAAGGTAAAAGAGCTTGTAACTTTTTTAATTTAGAATAGGGTAGGGAATTTTTTATTTTGGGGGGCTTTGTTATTTTATTAGGGGGCTTAGAGTAGGTGTAATTAGTTTAAAATTGTTGTAATATTTTTTATTATGTTTGTAAATATTTTTTTATTTTCTGTAACTTAGATCTTTTTTATTTTTTGTACTTTAGCTAGTTTATTTAATTGTATTTATTTGTAGGAATTGTGTTTAATTAATTTATTGATAGTGTAGTGTTAGGTTAATTGTAGGTAATTGTAGGTAGTTTATTTAATTATTTTATTGATAGGGTAGTGTTAGGTTTAATTATATCTTAGGTTAGGACTTATTTTACAGGTAATTTTGTTATTATTTTAACTAGGTAACTATTAAATAGTTCTTAACTATTTAATAGCTATTGTACCTGGTTAAAATAATTACAAAGTTACCTGTAAAATAAATATTAATCCTAAAATAGCTATAATATAATTATAATTTATATTGTAGCTATATTAGGATGTATTTTACAGGTAAGTATTTAGCTTTAAATAGGAATCATTTATTTAATAAGAGTTAATTTATTTCGTTAGATAAAAATTATATTTAACTTAGGGGGGTGTTAGTGTTAGGGTTAGACTTAGCTTTAGGGGTTAATACATTTATTAGAATAGCGGTGAGCTCCGGTCGGCAGATTAGGGGTTAATAATTGAAGTTAGGTGTCGGCGATGTTAGGGAGGGCAGATTAGGGGTTAATACTATTTATGATAGGGTTAGTGAGGCGGATTAGGGGTTAATAACTTTATTATAGTAGCGCTCAGGTCCGCTCGGCAGATTAGGGGTTAATAAGTGTAGGCAGGTGTCGGCGACGTTGTGGGGGGCAGGTTAGGGGTTAATAAATATAATATAGGGGTCGGCGGTGTTAGGGGTAGCAGATTAGGGGTACATAGGGATAACGTAGGTTGCGGCGGTTTACGGAGCGGCAGATTAGGGGTTAAAAAAAATATGCAGGTGTCAGCGATAGCGGGGGCGGCAGATTAGGGGTTAATAAGTGTAAGGTTAGGGGTGTTTAGACTCGGGGTACATGTTAGAGTGTTAGGTGCAGACGTAGGAAGTGTTTCCCCATAGGAAACAATGGGGCTGCGTTAGGAGCTGAACGCTGCTTTTTTGCAGGTGTTAGGTTTTTTTTCAGCTCAAACAGCCCCATTGTTTCCTATGGGGGAATCGTGCACGAGCACGTTTTTGAGGCCGGCCGTGTCCGTAAGCAACTCTGGTATCGAGAGTTGCATTTGCGGTAAAAATGCTCTACGCTCCTTTTTTGGAGCCTAACGCAGCATTTGATTAAACTCTCGATACCAGAGTTAAATTTATGGTGCGGCCAGAAAAAAGCCTGCGGAGCGTTAGCAGCCCTTTTACCGCCGAACTCCAGATCTAGGCCTTTGTCTTTGTTCTTTGGCCTTTCAGCAAAAGGGTCAGTCTCAGGTGGTGCAAGCTTGCAGTGGGAAACGTGGATACAGGACTTGATTTCAGCAATCTTTACAGCAGTGTTAGTGGTGAGCAGTACTTAGAAGGGCCCTTTCCATCTTGGCTCTAGAGCAGTTTTCCTTGAGAAACTCTTGACCATAACCAGGTCACCAGGAGTGATGGCATGCACTGGCACATTGTGACTCTGGGGCTGCGAAGCCTTTACCTGCATGTGGGGAGACTTAAGTATTGATGTTAGTTGCATGCAATAACCCTTTACAAATTTTTGTCCCATCTTAATTGCTACTATAGTTTTATGCACCAAAAGACCCGTCTTCAGCTATCACCTATTACACTTATATTTCTCAACTGCCACTTAAGTTTTACGCACCAGAAGACCCTGTCTTCAGCTAGCACCTATTTCTTATACATATGCAGTAAATTTTGCCTTTGCGTTTCCCTTAGGATGTCAACCAGGTCATGATTTAAGCAAAGGGTATTGCCTCAGTCTCTCTCCCAACTCTCTCCCAAGTCCCCCGGGGACTAATTGAGACTGAAGACCCAGTACAACTTTCACTTGCCTGTAGGCTGACAACCTTCTGGTCACAACCAAATTATTTTAATAATTTAAGTTACAATTAAATTATTAAATCAGTGAAATCACAATAAATTCAATAAAGTCAATAAACAAAATCTCTAGGAATTGCGTTACTCAGAATGTTCAAGCATATTCCCCCTTACGGCTAGAGACACTCAACCAATTAAGCTAAAGCCATGTAAAGGTGGCTTACCTGTTTTGACTGGTCTTTGTTGAGTGCCTCCAGGGTCCAGTGGTGTCTGCCTGAAGAGGATTCAGAGATATTGCGATTCCCAGCCAACGCACCAAAACTGTGGTGGTTTTCCCTGAAACAAATATTCACAGTCAAGGAATACACCAGATTCTTTGTTGAGATTTTGTTTATTGATCACATATCACATTGATCAAGATAGGAGAATTGTACAGACAACAAATTCTGAAGCTGGGCAGTTCAGCATTCAGTTTAACAGAGTACAACAGGTCACGTAATCAACATGTATCCACCAATAATATTCGACTTAAAGATACCTTCATCTGGTTGCTGGGCAAAATACCTATTCTAATACATCTGTTTTCCTATACTTGTTACTGCTTACAAGAATGTGGAACAATTCAGCGAGTTTGTTTCCATTTGAACCACCTGTCAGCAAAATAAGCATACACTCTGCTTGACCTAGCCTAGTTTTTTTGTGCACTGACCTAGTGCACAGAAAACCATTCATGTGACTTCTGTCATTTTAGACAGGGAGAGAAATACAGCAATTAACTGTTTGTTATCCTGCAGATAGTTGTCTGGCCAAATGTTACATGCAGAGAGGTAAAATACTCACATGACAGGAGTTTTCAAACAAGATAGAAGACAAGAAAATTAGACACAATCAAAGCATAAGCAAAAATATATTCACTGTGGCCTATCTAACTGAAAAAGCCCCCTTAAAAATAACCAGCTACCTCCATTATTTTACACATGTGACAGAGTATATATGTATTTAAATGTGTATTTAAATACATGTATACACATATAAGATGCTTCCACCACAAATTATTTTATATATGCCAACTACACTTTTAGGACCAACATAAAAACATCAAATTACAAACAATTTTAGGACCCAGATGTAAAACATTGTGAGTCATTGCTCCTTGGATCTTTCCATCTTTCCACATGTATGTTTGTAGGTTCATTTATGTGAAAAGCAGGAAATTGAGAAGGACAACCCTCCAATTTTGCCTAAGAAAAAGTGGTTCATAGCTAGGCCCCTTATGTAAATGTTTATTTTCCGGTGCATCACTGTTAGTGTGCTGTATTTCAAATAACAAATTATGATTTTTATTTTTTACTTTGATTTAGATCTAGAATGAATTCCTCTCCTGACCTGACTGTTATATGTTTAATTAAGTTCAATACTTATTGTAATTAAGTGACTAAGGCCTTCTTAATCACAGTGAAATGAACACTTAATATAGTACTTTATGTGAAAGCCCTGTATTATTTACTTCATTTAATTTTACAAATGAACTGATTTGAGTAATCCTCAGTAATTCTAATGTAACTCTTCTCCTTGTGTTCAGCAATCTGAAGCAACTTAACTTTTACCTTTAATTGTATCTGGAGACTGGAATACATATTTTAAGGAAACTGTATAGTTGTACAGACCATAAGCATGAATATTATTCACTAGTTAGATAATAAGGTTTACTTGCCAATAGAGGCAAATAGAACATTTGGCATTATATTATGCAAGAAATTGAAAAGTGATTTGTAGTGTGGGTGTGAATCTAATCACTTATTTTTTGTATACTTTAATATGATCACACGTAATTAAATATATTTGTACTTCAAAATATTGGGGAAATAGATTAAAAAGGATGAACAAATTTAAAGGTATTTAATAATCTTTTGTTTTATAAATATTAACCCATTGGCTGCTTAAAAAGAGCACAGTAGCCCTTGCTGGTAAGAAAGAGATATCAAAATTACACTGATCGACAAATATAGCCAGAATCTATTTTAAGGACAAATCCTCATTATGCATTGGAAGGATTAGAAAAGGTTTGTCTGCAATATTTTTTTTCTAATTATGACTTACTGATTTTACTAAACATGGATTAGAATAAGGAGTAATGATTTTGGCAAAAATTACTTTGACAATAAGGGCTAGATTATGAGTGGAGCGCAAAATTGCGCTAATGTGAGCACAATATTTGTGCTCTACTCGTTATTTAAGAGCAACATTCACATGCACATTGCATGGAATCTTTGCACCCTTCGATATTCCCCCATGGGAGCCTTGTTCTCTTTCCATGAGAAACATATATTAATATATAAATATATTGATGTATATAAGCTTATACAGTACATATTTATTTACAGGGAACACACAGTCCCCATAAACCGCAATGTAAAAGCCTTTTTTTCATCTAACACCCCACATCTGCCAACTTTAAGCCCTAATAACTGCCTTGTGCAGTTATTTTGTTTAAAAAATAAAATAAAAAAATATTTTATTATTACCAATACTACACTGAAATTTGGGGCAATTGGGAGATCTCTGGCTAATTTTCGGAGCGCTAATTGCTACCGGTATCAATAAACAGCCACTTGTAATGGCTTGTTATTTATCATGCACCCGTAAACTTGCAATGTAACTCTAAATATTTTGTTACAAGAAAAGATGCGTCATTAAAAAAAGCTAGGATTTGTTGTACCTTGCAAACATTTATTTGTGTCAGGAAATCCAAAAAGAGTTGCAGCAAAACATGGAAATCAATATTTATTAGCACACAAACACAGCAACGTTTCGGGGACAACTTCCCTTAGTCATGCAGTAAAAAATAATGGTACAAAACATCCTTATATACCCTTATGCCACCAGGGAGCAGTAAAGGTGTATTTACAAAGTTAACTCTTTCTAATTGGAGCAACAATCATGATCATTAAGAATGAATGAAGTGTATTCCTAAACGGACCAACAGCCAACCAGAACCGTCTTTAACACAGGGCAAAAGGGGCAGCTTTTTTTTTTTTTTTTTGGTTCATGCCAGACTGCTGATGTCATGTGACATGGGACACACAGTCAGTCCTAATACTGTCACAGTCAAAAGTTCTCTGCTTATATTTATTTGTGAGAAACTGTGCCAGACCGTGCCGTTGTCATGTGACATGTCAAGCTAGTGACATTTGCTGTTTTAGATGTGCATTGTGCAGCACTGAATGCTAAGCCCTAACTTGGCATCCAGCCAATCCAGCCAATCCCACTGCATCAGAAAAGGTCCTGCTGGGGTTACCACTGTTACCAGGTAACTGTTCTGGTGGTGGGGATTGTTTCTAAGTAGGGCTGACTGTAGGCGCATGCATCAGAAAGCTGGAGTGGCAGGCATGTGAGTATTTGAGCATATGTGCAGCTGCACACACTGTTCTCTTCAGTCTTGGGCCTGTGTGACTCATCTCACACTGTATCCATGCAGCCTTGGACAGACAGCATCCAGTCTGCTGGTCCCATTAGCCCTGCTCTTTCTTCTGTGGCCCTAAGAACAACTAACTGAAGTTTGTTAGGGGAACAGTGCTTTGTAGAAAGGTGTCAGTGGGAAGAATAAGTGACTGCACACACGCCCCTCTCCAATGCAGCATTGTCTAGTGCAGGGTGAGAGGGAACTTGTTCCTAGCAAAGAAGTGGCTGATTTATAGTGTCATGCTGATACTTCACATATTAAGGTAAGGTTTCTTTTTATAGGTTTTTTTTCTCTCTGTCTCAGATTTTAAAGCTTCTGATAGTAGTTTTGCTGTTCCAGTCAGTACACTTATATTTGTCTGCACATCCATGCTTCCTCCTCAGTCTTTACCTTGCTTTACTCCTGTTGGCTGCCCTAAATCTCTTTAACTAGTTAACCTCACACCAGAATCACATTCAAAAGCATATTACATTAATCTACAGTGGTCGAATTTATATATTTATTTACTTATTAGTACTGCTTAGGTCCAGTTTCACATATTGCAATTTATTTCATTTTTTTTAAAAAAATGATTAGTCCAGCAGTGGATGATCCACTGCTGGGCTAATAATTTATAAAAAAAAAATATAAAATAAATTAATTTAGTTGTTTTTTGGGATGTTGGGGTGGAGAGCAAAATTGCATGGGAGGGGGGCAAGGGCATGTTTGCCCAGGGTCCAGTCAATATTAAAGATGGCACTGCAGCTAACTATACATTAGAAAAGACTAAACATAAAATATTCATAGTTTTTGGATAGAATAAATATAATTCAATGATACAAACCAAGTGATAAATAAAATCACATCATATAAAAATCCCATCATAAAAATTACACCATAAATGTTAATAAGTCATAAGAAAACCAAAAGATTCCAGTCTCTATTAATGCCATCAGGTTCCATGGTGCCTAATTCATGTATCCAAAAACACTCCCTTTATTTTAATAGGAGATCTCTATTGCCTCCTCTCCTGGGCCTAGGTACACATTCAATGACCTGAAATCTGAGCTGATTAACAGCATGTCCCATTTTAGAAAAGTGACATGATATAGGGGCAGGTTAATTGTTAGTGCTAATGGTGCTCTTGTGTTCTCTTATTATGTCTCTAATGCACCTTGTTGCCTCACCGATATAGCCCCGCCCACAAAGACATTTGACAAGGTAAATAACATATTGGGTTTGACAGGTGTAGTACCCATTAATTTGATACTTCTTGCCAGTACTCGGATGGTAGAAAAATGATCCCTTTATCATGTTCCCACAACAGGAGCAACCAAGGCAAGGAAAACAACCCATGTTCTTTCTAGGCAAATACCTTTGTTAAAATTAGAAGAGGAACCAATATAAGCACTGATTAATTTTTGATGAATGTTATAGCCTCTCTTAAAGGCAGGCATGGGAGTGTCAATAAACTCTAAAAAACATATGGGTTACATTTATCAAGAATATCCCAATGCTTTTTAATGATACCCTGTATAAAGTGACTCTGAGAATTAAATTCAGATACGAAAACCATCGCTGGTCATTATGATTTTTATGTTTTTTAATCTGACCCTTCTTAGGACCCAACAAGATCTCTCTTGGAATGGATGAGACCAAGCTCATCTCTTTTTCAATAATAGTCAGCGAATAGCCTCTTTCTACAAAACGATCCATCATTTCATTCTACAAAAAGTTTATTTCTTCCAGTACTCCCATCATGTCTAAATATATTAACCAGAGAGGAGAATAAATGTCAGCCATTTGTAAAAATAACTAATGTTGGTGGCATTCATTATGTCTAAATGGATGTTTAATGGTTGCCCAACATTCAACATTGTTTTTATAAATAAATGTTAACTTTCCTTATATCTCAGAAAACATTTGAATATAAAATGTAGCATGCTAACACTAACATTTGAAGATTGATTTACATAGACGTCAGTGAATATTATAATAATAGAGTCTGTTATTTTTTTGTATTGTTAAGTTTTTTGTGGCGTGGGTGGGTGGCGGATTAGGAGTTAATAGGTTTATTGTAGTATTTGTGATGCGGGGGGGGGGGGGCGGTTTAGGTTTTAATAGGTAGTTTATGTGTTAACTACTGGTCTTTGAATGCAGAATGAATTGTTGTGGTATAGGCTATAATGCTAGTGTAATAGGCATACCGCACAACTTGTAATACAGAGTAGCTGATCATTCTGCACTCAAAGGCCATTTTTTAAGCGGTAAAGCTATACCGCACAGCTTGTAATCTGGGTCATAGATATTTACCAAATATATTCCTCAAATATGGTAAGAGGTTTTGAGACTGAGATTACATGGGGTTTTATTCAGTCTTCTCCCACATACTGATTTCATTCTTTTTAAACAAAAATCCAAGCAACAAATCTTTCTCTTGCCACTCAACTCATGCTCCAAGCACAGAGCTGCAGATAAAACACAAAGCTGATTCCTACCTGTAACTAGCAGTGTGTGATCACTGAAGAAGGTCTTTTAGCTTAATTGGATTTAGCTGTTACTCTGTTAAATTCAAGAGCCAAATGACTCTTACAGTCTGTGATCTTACTTGCTACCGTAGCGTATTTTGGATGCTGCTCTGCTGTATATTTTTATCCTTTTTGCATTTAATAAATTTACATTTGAACTTTTAATTTGCTTTGAGGGTCTTCGTTCTTTGGAAACCTATTTATTCACATACTGATGGAGGAGTGGGATGCTCCTTCTTTTTTGCCTTAAAGACCCCACCTTGCTTTCTATACGGATCCCTTAGCCCAAGTACTACAGATTGGCTCTAGTCGTAAGAGCAATAAGTGGCGTAAGAGAGAGGGGAGCGGCTACAAAGTTGCATGAAATTACAGATGATATTGAAGAGATTGGAAGTTGTGGACTATTGACGTCATCTGGAGGTGCCGGGTACACGAGCTGCAGTAGTAGCGGGAGTGGAGAAGGCTCTTAAAGTGTCATAAACCTGGTTTCAAGCTAGTGTTGGTGGATTAAAGTAAGAAGAGCCAAGGAAATTGTTAAACTAAGGCCCTCTTCAAATCCCAAAAGGATCTAAGCTTGTCCTCGAAGTGCTGAGTCAATATTTGAAATAGCAGAAAAATACCTGATTTGGGTATATGTTTGCAGTGTGCCGCATACTCTCAGTACCCACTCCCCCTGTGATATTAGTCATATATATCCTGGAAGGCTGGAATCCTATCTTTTCGGCTATGTTGAAATACTAATATATACAAGAGTGACTCTTTACCCTGTGCTCTATTTGACTCTTACAGTAACCTATTTTTTTTTGTATCTCAGCATATTATTTCATTAAAAAGAAACACTTTGGGGGGCGTGTCTGGGCCGTGGCCATGTTAAGCTGCAAAATTGGAAGCTCTGTTTGTAATTAAGATAATCTGCCAATTATCATCGCATATGAGCACTATCCTGCAAAACCAATATTAGAATCTGCTAAATGAGTACTCAACGTTTTAGATGGTATTACTCTTCTTAAACATGATACAACTGAGACTCTAATCTGGGCCATTGGAATTTGCTGGGCGGCGGTCACACACTAAACTAAAGTTGCCTTTTTACGTGTGTGCGCAAATATTAAAGAACTTTTTACTCTGCACTTGAGTCTGCACTCTTCTCCTCTCTTTCAGATACACACTAAACTCCCCAACACCCCCCCACCCGGTAACCCGGGTAAAGCAGAATATATCTGCTAACAAGTTTACTTTACTTTCAAGTGAATATCATCTATTCCAGAACATTAATGTGAAAGCATTTAATTACACAGTGCAGCTTTTATTGGAGAACTTTGAGGCGACATTTTGCAACCAAATGAACAGTCTGATTGATATGGTGCGGTCAAGAGGAGAGCCTACAGACTGCTTTTTACCGGAAAGATAGGTTTATGGTGATTTGGTCTGCCTACACAATACTTAATCATCTAAAGCCCTACAACCACCAATATTGCTGTTAATATTACAAATGACAGAAGGCTCCATGCGGTCTAAGAATTACTAAATGGAAGAGATGATCTGTTCCTGACCAAGCAGTTTCATCATTTTGACATGATCAGTCACAAGATGAATATACCGGGGGATGCGGCCAACTCCCTGGTATGCTACGCTGGTGCTGTTTGTACTCTGGAAATGATTTGACAGCCTTAAATATAAAATCTCACTGTGGCTGAGGCCCCTCTGCATTTGATTCATGATAGACTATATAGAAAGAGATATTATGCATTTGATTCATGATAGACTATATAGCAAGAGATATTATGCCAGAGTCGTTTTCCATGATATATTTTGGGAAAATGAGAGTCCGGTGGATGGGATTGCTGTTACTTCATTCTATAGGCATTGTATTGGATATACCAACCCATTATGACTGCTGCACTAAAAGATCTCATGGGGTAGCTACCTGAAAACTAAACAGGACTGCATTATTTCAATTTTTAGAGCTTAACGATAACCCATTGTATTGCTTTAGGGAGATAATCTCATGACAGTTTATATTTTAAAACAATAGTTCTCAGTACAACCCTTATAGACATAACTATACCTAATATAACCAAACTTTAGTTTCTCACATAAACTTTGCTATCCATGAGGACTTAAAAGTCAGATGTATCATGCTGTGCTTTGCATTAATGTATTAAGCTGTCCATTGTTATGTGAGATATTGCGTGTTTAGTTCTTTAGCTCATATTTGGTATCATGAGTTTTAGTGGTTAGATACAGAACGTATGAGAACTTTTGTATCCCACTGCAACCTTACTTGTTCTACCTAAATTGGTATTCTTATACATACCTTATATTATTGAACCAAAAAGGTGGGATCTAAATGTTGTCTTAAATGTTCTGTTCACTCTTTAAATTTTGAAATAATGATATGTTATTTAAGTAGAATGCCTCTATATCTCCTCTTCCACACTATTTACCAGCTAAGCTTCCAACTCCCACATATTCTTGATAGGAAACTAGTACTTCAAGAGTGTCTTCTAATGATGGCAAGTAAATCAATTTGCATATTTCATTTAAAATCTTCATTAAAGGGACAGTCTTGTCCAAAACAAACTTTCATGATTCAGATAGGGCATGTAATTTTAAACAATTTTCCAATTTACTTTTATCACCAATTTTGCTTTGTTCTCTTGGTATTTTTAGTTGAAAGCTTAACCTAGGAGGTTCATATGCAAATTTCTTAGACCTTGAAGGCCGCCTCTTAAGAATGTATTTTAACAGGTTTTTCACCACTTTAGGGTGTTAGTTCATGTGTTTCATATAGATAACACTGTGCTCATGCAGTGAAGTTACCTGGGAGCCATCACTGATTGGCTAAACTGCAAGTCTGTCAAAATAACTGAAATAAGGGGGCAGTTTGCAGAGGCTTAGATACAAAGTAATCACACAGGTAAAATGTGTATTATTATAACTGTGTTGGTTATGCAAAACTGGGGAATGGGTAATAAAGGGATTATCTATAGTGATGTCACGAATTGTTCGCCGGCGAATAGTTCCCGGTGAACATAGCATGTTCGCATTCGCCACGGCGTGCGAATATATATGCGATGTTCGATCCGCCCCCTATTCGTCATCATTGAGTAATACTTTGACCCTGTACCTCACAGTCAGCAGGCACATTCCAGCCAATCAGTAGCAGACCCTCCCTCTCAGACCCTCCTACCTCCTGGACAGCATCCATTTTAGATTCATTCAGAAGCTGCATTGTTAGTGAGAGGAGGGACAGGGTAGCTGCTGCTGATTTAGTAGGGAAATCTATAGCTAGGCTAGTGTATTCAGTGTCCACTACAGTCCTGAAGGACTCATCTGATCTCTGCTGTAAGGACAGCACCCCAAAAAAGCCATTTTTAGGGCTGCTTTTTTTTTCTGTGTAATCTTATTGCAGTTGCCTGCCTGCGAGCGTGTGTGTTAGGCTCACAGCGTATACTGTGCCCACTTGCCCAGTGCCACCACTCATATCTGGTGTAACAGTAGTGTAGATTTAAAAAAACAACAACACTTTTTTGACTGTGTTAAATAATAGCAGTCAGTTTCCTTCACATGTGTGCGTTTAAGAGCCTGCCTGCCAGGGCACAGTGTCACCCCAGTGCAACTCATATCTGGTGTAACAGTAGTGTAGATTTAAAAAAAACAACACTTTTTTGACTGTGTTAAATAATAGCAGTCAGTTTCCTTCACATGTGTGTGTTTCAGTGCCTGCCAGGGCACAGTGTCACCCCAGTGCAACTCATATCTGGTGTAACAGTAGTGTACATACCTGATGTTTTAAAGCATGTTATTCCAAACAATTTAGGAATGTTAGGTGATTTATGCCCTTTATGGATTAAAACCAAACTCTGCATCAACTATGTAGTTTTCCACGGGAGTTTTGCCATGGATCCCCCTCCGGCATGCCACTTTCCAGGTGTTAGAACCCTTGAAACAACTTTTCCATCACTATTGTGGCCAGAAAGAGTCCCTGTGGGTTTTAAAATTCGCCTGCCTATTGAAGTCTATGGCGGTTCGCCCGGTCCGCCCGTTCGCGAACAGTTGTGGAAGTTTGTGTCTGCCGTTCATGAACGCAAAATTTTAGGTTCGCAACATCACTAATTATCTATCTTTTAAAACAATAACAATTCTGGTGTAGACTGTCCCTTTAACTAAGCTGTTAATAATGGATTTAGAAATTACATCTTTTGTAAACCAAAAGTAACCTGCAGATTTGGTTACATATGTAATTATTCTTTAGCTATTACTATTTTATATTCCATATAAGATATTTTGTGCTAAGGTCCAAGAGTGACCATATCAGTTGATAGATTTCCTTCTTTAAGTTCTGTGACTACTCTTATCCATCCAAATATGGTATGGTGTATGCATTGCATTTATACAACTAAGAGGAAATTTGCAGACGTGGTACTCAGTCAGATAATGTATTGCTTAATGTCAAATATCCATTTCATTATGTACTTTATTATTTTGAGCCTGACAATAACCTGTATATCTGTTATCATTATGAAAGAACATGTTGTAACTTACAAAAAACTCAATACAATATTATGAAATTAAAAAAGAAAAGAAACACTTTGGAACTGTAGGAGGAAAACAAGTTCAGTATTCTTGACAGCTTTCCCCCACAATAATGTTTCCTTCATATCAAACATAAATACAGGTAACAATCCCTGTACTTGCCCCTCAATACAAGATACAAGAACAGAGCTGCAGGTGAATCACACAGAAGGTTCCTATTAATTTGAATCTCCTACATTTTTTCTTCCAGTAACTCTCTGTATGTAATCATAACAGAAGCCAAGTGATTGTAAGAGAGACCTCTTTTGGTTACAGTCACAAGTCATTTTGGATATGCATACATGTCAAGTGACTCTGACAATGACAGTGATACACCTTTGTTACTCATAGTCACAGTCAAGGTCACAAATAGTTTTGGATAAACAGAAATGACCTTTTCTGGTCATTGTCACAGTCATGGTCACAAGGTATGTTGGATAAGAAGAAATGTCAAATTACTCTGACAATGATTTTTTTTTATCTGCAGTCTTTGGCCCCTATTTAAGAACGGTCTTGTGGACCTGATCCGACACTGCGTATCAGGTCCGCAAGACCTCGCTAAATGCAGAGAGCAATATGCTCTCCATATTCAGCATTGCACCAGCGCTCACAAGAGCTGCTGGTGCAACGCCACCCCCTGCAGACTCGCGACCAATCGGCCGCCAGCAGGGGATTTCAATCAATCCGATCGTACTTGATCGGGTTGATTTCTGGCGATTCCTGTCCGACCTGCTCAGAGCAGGCGGACAGGGTTATGGGGCAGCGGTCTTTAGACCGCAGCTCCATAACTTGTGTTTCTGGCGAGTCTGAAGACTCGCCAGAAACACAGGCCGACAAGCTCCCTGCGGAGCTTGTTAAATGGGCCCCATAGTTAAGGTCACATGGCATTTTGGATAAGCAGGAATGTCAAGTAACTCTGACAGTGACATATTTTAGAATTGGTCACGGTCACTGTCATGGTCATGGTCACATTGTACTTTGGATTTGCAGTGACTCTGACAGTGACAGCAACTGGGACCTTTAAGGTGTCACAAATCAAAGTGCTTGTCAGAGTCAGGTGGAAATTTGTATTAAATCTGCTATGTGACTATGCCTTTTGACAATATCCTAAAATGTAAACTGTAAACAGAGTGGGATCTGTACATTTTTGCGATAGCTGCATTGATCTACAATATTCATGAGGGATTTTTTTAATATTTAATATGCAACTTTTAAATGATAAAAAAATAGCAAAAATGTAACACATCCACTTTGTATTGTAAAAGCAAAACCAAAGTGTAAGATGCATGTTTCAAAGAACCAGAAATGTCACTGATCTTTGAATATACACCACTTTTGTCACAGGATGAAAAAAAATCATACATCCAAAATGGCAGCATCCAGAATGAAGATGTGAAACTTCAACATGCAGAACATTTAATGGGTCAAAATAAGATAACAACTTTGAAGAGTACTGCAGGCACAGGAGAAAAAAAAACAATTGCATGATGAGTAGTCGTTCTTCTATTGTTGTACACAACAGTTTAAAGTCCCTTTAAGGTTAGCTGCAAATAGTTTGTACACTTCACTAAGCATTTAATGTCTGGCAGGTAACTGGTTTAGGTAATTTGCAGCAATTTAAAGGAAACATAGGTTTACAGAACTTATTTTCTGGACTCTCTAAAGATCAAAGGACAAGCATAATTTGAACAGAAATGCAAGGTACCTTACAGCAATGTTTTTTTTTTTTAATTAAACATAATTCATGTCCCTTTTTTCATTTTAATATATGTTCCTATGATACAAAATACATTGTTTTCATTCTTATGGTGGTGGGACATGTCAGCCAATGAGCTTTTAGTCTATGGATCACAAGTGCACACACATGGGGCTCTATGTAGTAAGTTGGTGCGGGCAAGTTTCTCAACATGAGAGCCTGTAATCCTGGCTATGCATCAAACAGGCAGCAGATGATGTACGTCCGTTACCCATAAGTATCATTACACACTCACTTGAATGTGTAATGTGGTAATGTGGCCCCCTTCTCTCGCTTGACCAATCGCTTCTAAACATGTTTAAAATATAACATTACCTTACTTTAGAAATATTTACATAAACCTAGATTACGAGTTTTGTGTTGCGGCTTTTAATGCTGAAAAAAATTTCAGTGTAAAAACAGGAACGCACTATTGGGAGTCGTGTTGGTATTTCTATACCACAAGCATTGTAGCCTGTAACGCAATGTCAATCCCGCACTCAAAAAAATTAAGTTTTTGTGTGGGATTTCCATAGCGCCGGTATTACAGGTTGTGCGTTGAGGCTAAAATGCTTGCGTTACAGCCTATACCGACATGATCCCTACCGCCATCTTAGACCAGTAGTTATGGATTTTGTGTAACAAAAATGTTTTACAAAACCCATAACTAAACAGAGTACACTAAAACCCATAAACGACCTATTAACCCTTAAACCACAACTCTACAGCATTGCAAATACTATATTTAACATATTAACCCCTAATCTACCAACCACCCACATTGCGGCAATTAAATAAACCTATTAACCCCTATTTTTCCACTCCCCGACATCGCAGCCACTATTAAAGTTATTAACTCCTAATCTGCTGTCCACCAACATCGCCGCCACTAATAAAAGCTATTAACCCCTATTTTGCTGCTCCCTGATATCGCCAACACCAAATAAAGTTATTAACCCCTAAACCTCCAGCCCCCACATTGCAAAACACTAAATTAAACTATTAACCCCTAAACCTAACACCCCCTAACTTTAAATTAGAATTGCAATATAACTATATTTAAATAAATACTTACCTGTGTAATAAAAAATAAACCTAACATTAAACTATAAATTAACCTAACCTTACTATTCTAATAAAATAAAAAAACTACCAATTAAAATATCTAAATGACAAATTTACAAAAACCTAAACTAAAAAAACAAATCCTATGAAAAATTTTAAAAATCTAAGTTTACCAAAAATAATAAAAAATAAAATTACGAAAAATAAAAAACACTAAGATTACAAAAAATAAACAAAATTATCAAAAATAAAAACAATTAAACCTAATCTAATAGCCCTATAAAAATAAAAAAGACCCCCAAAATACACCCCCTAGCCTACAATAAACTACCAATAGCCCTTAAAAGGGCCTTTTTGTAGGGCAAAAATACAAAGTCCCCGCAACAGTAAAACCCACCATCCAACCATCCTCCCAAAATAAGAAACCGAACTCTAAAAAAATACCTAAGCTACCCATTGCCCCTAAAGGCTTATTTAGTGGCGGAAATGTGGGAGGCCGGAGGTTTAGGGGTTAATAGCTTTTATAAGTGGCAGCGATGTCGGGGGCGGCAGATTAGGGATTAATAACTTTATAATAGTGGCGACGATGTCGGGGAGCGGTGGAATAGGGGTTAATAACTTTATTATAGTGGTGATGATGTCGGGAGCGGCAGATTAGGAGTTAATAACTTTATTTAGCATCAGTGATGTCGATGCAGCAAATTATGAGTTAATAACTTTATTTAGGTGGCAGTGATGTCGGGGGGGGGGGGGGCAGATTAGGGATGTTTAGACTAGGTTTTTATGTTAGGGTTTTAGGTTTAAACGTAACTTTTTTTTCCCCATAGACGTCAATAGGGTTTCATTACGGCGATCTCCATTCCCCACTTCAGGTTTTTTTCTGACACTCTCTCCCCATTGAGGGAAAGCATGCACAAGCACGTCAAAGCAGCCCTTGGATTGTGTGCGGTATGGAGCTTAACGCCACAATATCGCACGCACAAGGAAGCTTTTCAGAAACTTGTAATGGCAGCGCTATAGGGGTGAAATTACTCAACTTGTGTTGCGTTCATTTGCACCCTGTTTAGCGCAAAACTCGTAATCTAGGTGAAAGTGTTCTTGTAAAAAACTAAAACAGCAAATTTAGCAAATAACACGTAAAATAAATACAACAGATGAAAAACGCAGAGCAATGAACATGTATTTTCATTGAAGTTACAAAGAAAGGATTGTATTTTAAAAACTACAAAGGAAACTAAGTAGTTGATGTGTCTGATGTGAGCTTTGCTTTTAGTTATTGATGTTGTAACCTTTTGAATGTCATTGCAATAAGACAAGAGAATCAGAATTTCTGGCACCAGAATCATACAATCTCTGTTACAGCAAACAAAGCCCCCACTTTCCAGCCAGCACTGGACTCAATTTACACTACAAGTGCTTGTTATTTTCGTTTCTATATATATATTTTTTGTAAACTTAAAATAGTTTTTTTTTTATAGATATAGAGGGGCCTATCCGAATGGAGCTTGATGCCCTGTGTTTCTGGTGAGCCTGCAGGCTCAGCAGAAACAGCAGTTATGAAGCAGCGGTCACAAAGACCACTGCTCCAT
This sequence comes from Bombina bombina, assembly GCF_027579735.1. Taxonomy (NCBI): domain Eukaryota; kingdom Metazoa; phylum Chordata; class Amphibia; order Anura; family Bombinatoridae; genus Bombina; species Bombina bombina. The sequence continues at coordinate 832,303,367 of NC_069501.1, forward strand.
AACCTGTCCGCCTGCTCTGAGCAGGCGGACAGACATCACCGGAAATCAACCCGATCGAGTACGATCGGGTTGATTGACACCCCTCTGCTGGCGGCCCATTGGTATTCAGCGAGGTCTGGCGGACCTGATCCACACTGTCGGATCAGGTCCGCCAGACTTTCTTAAATAGTGGCCAGAGAGTTATCTCTTTGTTTTTCTTCAAATCAACTACACTTAAAGTAGGATATATTGAAAATTAAAATTATATTGTATTTTATACAGATTTTTCATTAATGTATTTATGTTTGAATTAATGCTATTTTAATGACTGTATTATATATATATTATGCTGTATTTATGTTTGAATTAATGCTATTTTAGTGACTGTATTATGTATATATTATACTATTATCATACAGCCTTAAAATTATGGTCAGTCAGATTTTTTTTTAAATTATAAATATATTTTTTTATAGTTACAGAAAGTTTTTACAGAGATCTTTATTTTTTATTCTTTAAGCCAACTACCTTTAAAGGGACATAATAATTGTATGCTAAATCTCTTGAAAGTGATGCAGTATAGCTGTTAAAAGCTGACAGAAAAATATCACCTGAACATCACTATTTAAAAAAGGAAGATATTTTACCTCACAATTTCCTCACCAGAGTAAGTGCTGTGTAAAAAGTTATCTATCAGTTACTGCCCAGCTGCAGATAAAATAAAAAAAGGAAGAAAGGAACAGCAGCCAATCTGCATCAGCAGTGCTGTGGCCATGAACTCCTTTACTGTGATCTCATGAGATTTCATAGTAAATTTCCTTAAACTGAATAGGGAAATAACATTAATGTGCATAAGACAGGCTCCCTTGCAAGTCCCGGGACATGCATACTAATTTGCTGCTTAGTTCTTTACAATGAGGTGTGAATACTTAGGACATTTTGAGGTAAAATATAATTCTTTTTTAAATAGAGATGTTCAGGTGATATTTTCTAGTCAGCTTTTTTACAGCTACATTTGGGTATCATGTCCCTTTAAGTTAGGATTTATTTAAAGTTAACTTTGTATTGTATTTTATTTTTTCATCTACGTGTTTTTTTTAAATTAATGTTATTTTAATGTTATTTAAACACTTGTATATACATTATGTCAATATCATGCAGCCTTAAAGTGACACCAGAAGTTTTGTTGTTTGAAAAGAATGATAATCCCTTTATTACCCATTCCCCACTTTTGCATAACCAACACTGTTATAGGAATTCACTTTTTACCTTGTGATTACCTTGTATCTAAGCCTCTGCAAACTGCCACCTTATTTCAGTACTTTTGACAGACTTGCATTTTAGCCAATCAGTGCTAAATCGAGGGTAACTTCAAGTGCATTAGCTTAATGTTATCTATATGAAACACATGAACTAATGCCCTCTAGTGTTCAAAATGCATTCAGATTAGAGGCAGTCTTCAAAGTCTAAGAAATTAGCCTCTGAACCTCCTAGAATTAGCTTTCAACTAAGAATATGAAGAGAACAAAGCAAAATTGGTGATAAAAGTAATTTAGAAAATTTTTAAAATTACATTCCCTATTTAAATCATGAAAGTTTTTTTGGACTTGACTGTCCTTTTAACTTATTTTCAGTCAGAATTTTCTTTTTAAGCCTGATTTATAAATTGCTTTAAACTCTGGGACATAATAATGAGTGTCTAAGAAATGTAATATCTAAAGAGTAACAGAAAGATAGACTAGAGCACCTTTCACCATTTGGGATACGATTGTATCTACTACTGTGTGTGTTTAGTGTCTGGAAAGGGCAGAGGACAATGTATGTCTGCTGCCCGCATGTGCCATTGCAAGAGAACTTCATCCTGCAATGCCACCCCCTGCTCTCACATGACCAATAACACAAAAGCAGGGCCTGTTAATCACTCTGAATGAACATGTTCAGTGTTTTTTTACCTCATTGGATGACCACTGCTTCTTACATTGTGGAAAGCAGAATATGCTGCCTAATAAATCAAATGTGACATTTGAGCTGTTTAGAACAAATGAAAGGGACAGTTTACTCAAAAATGCTCTCCCTTTTAATTTGTTGCCAATGATCCACTTTACATACTGGAGTGTATTAAATTGTTTACAAGTATTTCCTTTACCCTTATATTGCCATTTGAAATAGTTTATTTAGCCTGTGGTATCTCCACCTATTCTGAACGTTTCTGTCCTTAGGTCCAAGCTATAGATAAGCTGTGTAAACACAGTCAGCAGAAGAAATTACACTTCCAGGGGCATATCTATAAAGCTCCATATGGTGCTTGAAGTCCCGTGTTTCTTGCGAGCCTTCAGGTTTGCCAGAAACACCAGTTATGAAGCACTGGTCTAAAGACCGCTGCTCCATAACCTGTCCGCCTGCTCTGAGGAGGCGGACAGAGATTGCGCAATTCAACCCGATCGAATATGATCGGGTTGATTGACACCCCCTGCAGGGGGCGGCGTTGCACCAGCAGTTCACAAGAGCTGCTGGTGCAATGCTGAATGCGGAGAGCGTATTGCTCTCCGCATTCAGCGAGGTCTGTCAGACATGATCCGCAATGTCGGATCATGTCTGACAGGCCTTTCATAAATAGGCCCCCCAGTGGGGTATAGTAGAGATAAGGTAATAAAATATTAATTTTCCATTGTTCGCTCCAAGTTTTGGTCTTTGGTTTATGGACAGATATAAGATAAAGAAACACGTTATGGGTAAACCAATTTTACAGTATACTGTCCCATGAATGCAGCTACATTACAAATGGAGCACAAAAACAATTAGCACCATTATGCGGTAGCACCACTTAAGTTAAATCAAAAGCGCTTTTATTTTAGAGCTAATATTAGTTGGAAGTAAAATACTGCTGCTTGAGCGCAAGTCTTGGGAATGCTAACATCTGGATGTCAGATAGTGAGGGCGCTAATTCCAACACAATATAAACTTCTATAGGGTATGCTGATAATGTTGAGTGGATTTCTTCACTAACTTTTAACTATGATTCTCTGTTGAAATATTTGTTTAAAAAAACTGCACACATACATACATATGTACGAATGCATACACACACACGCACACACACACACATAAATACTGTTTTATATATATTTTTCTTTTTTTAACTATACAATTTTTTAGTATTCATTTTACATATACAGAATGATTGTATATTATTTAGTACACGTTACTTATGGCACTATGATAATTGTTGTTCCATTCAGCTGGCATACCATTATAAACTATGGCATCTTTTGGCAATCAGAATTGTGTATGATTGCCATGGTTACCGTTTCTATGCCGACCGGATGTAGCAACATTCAATAATGTATATCCATCACAATTTTCCTGGCACTTATTAGAATGTGGCACACTGCTGTTATAACAAGTTCCCCAAACTAGTATGTCACATTAATACGTTTGAAAGTGTAGAATACACTACTTTATCTTTTATTTCACGTTTTGTTCATTGAATCCGTAAACCGGAAGTGAGGTAATACAACTTCCGGTTTCGGATAACACAGTGGAACGCAATATGCGTTCCAAACTCGAAAAATTGGCGCACTTTTCCTTTGGAGAGACACTTAGATTGATATGTGGTAATTGATATGTAACACTATAAATGAGTTGAATTTTGTTTGTTTTGCATGCTGATGAAGGGGTTGTGAACCCCGAAAACGTTCCATTAAATTGGTTTTTTGTGAAAAGTCCTGAGAGTGCATCCTTTTGTTTTCTATTTCATGGTATATCGTTGCACCCAGGCGAGTTGGCTACTGGTGGGCTGAACTGGAAATTGTTTACTACTTATCTTCTGACCAGTGAACCCCCTTGTTTAACCTCATTTATTTACATCTCCAGCGCCTTCACCATTGGACTGCACAATTCCTTCTGTGCTGACAGTACAGAGTATACTTGGACTTTTGGCTGCAGTAAATTAACTCCTTTTCATATCCTTTCACCGGCACACTGCTACATGCTCCCCTCTAGCATGACATCACAACCCAGAACAGAGGATAACAACATCTCTGAGTCCAACATTCAGGTGGAAGACCTGACCTGCCAGGCCGTGGCAGCACAGACGGGCACTGCATCTTACACCCCTGATGATGCCGACCGGATTCTGTTTGCACCCATCTCCAAAACAATTGGTGAGACCCCAGTTAATTTATATTACTCTTTACTTAAATTAAAAAAAAGAGAGGTTGATTTGGCGTTACATGGCAGCTATCTGTCCGATTACTATAGAACAGGACACATTCCCCGTGGGTTTAGAGTCCACAATGTGCCCACTATTGGGCGTGATAACCCAGATTTCAGAAAAAAGTGGTGTTATATCTTAAATAAGTGTTCTTTAGACCTAATATTATTGGTTATTGAAGAGGTCACTGCAATCCTTAGTAAAGTTAGGACTGAAATACAAACATTTGAATCTTTACATAGTATCACACTCACTAATGACACCCAAGAGAACTGGTTATCAAAAATTAAATTGCAAATTGACAAATACCAGAGTGATTTAATCACATTTAAAAATAAAAAACTGGAGACTGTCAATAATGATTACACGCAGGGAAAAGTGTACAAATGGCTGACTAACACACAGGGGAATCAGACCAGGAGGAGACACAGAACCAGACGGGTTCACTTTGACACGGTAGATACGAGTGGTGAAGATTCCACTGATGCCGATAGGAACCCCTCTGGCACTGCGTTTACTCCACCTGGTCAACATAGGCATCAGGATCAATTCTCCTCACATGAACCCAGATCACACTCAACCCCTAGTCATTTTTTAGGGGTAACAACACGATCTCGGGGAGGGGGAGGCATAACAGACCCCATATCAGGCGGGCGGGGTATCAGACACCGACCCCCCAGACGACCACGACAGAGGACATAATTGTCAATTTGAGTGCACATGCCTTAACTGATAATGAACGTAAAGTTCTCAATAAAGGCCTATCTTTTGTGCCGAGCACTTTAATCTCCGAATTTGACCTTAAACTAGATCTTTACAAATTAAATAGATCTCTTAAGATTAAAGAATTCTTCCAAAATAAAGATTCGTCTAGACAGAAGTCCCATATTGAACTTAAATGCAGTGTACCTAGTTCTTTTGAACCCAGCAATAGCAGTCCAAGTACCAAAACATTTTTGAGGTTGATATCACAGGACTTGGACACAGAAAGAAAAGATACACTATGGAAACATAATCTCTCAAGAGATGAATTGAAGGCTATTAAAACTCTCCAGAATGACTCCTCTATAGTCATCAGGCCCGCCGACAAGGGCGGGGCCATTGTTCTTTTAGATTACAGTGATTATAGAGAGGACATCCTGAAGCAATTATCAGACACCCAGACATACAAATTGCTAACTTCTGACCCTACTACACCATTCAAAATACAACTTGACAAATTGATTGAATTGGGATTTGAACAAGGGTACATAACTGAGCACATTCGTGACTTTTGCATTACCACATACCCTAAGATACCCATTTTATATTCAATCCCCAAAATCCATAAAACATTAGACCACCCACCGGGCCGTCCCATTGTGTCAGCCAGGGAATCACTTACCCAACCTATAGCACAATATGTGGACGTACTCCTACAGCCAGTGGTGAAAGCAACACGGTCTTATGTTATGGATACGAATGATTTCATTCGTAAAATACGGACTGTTGACATCCAGCCAGATGATTTACTCGTCACTCTGGATGTCAACAGTCTGTATACCATTATACCACATCTTGACGGACTTAAGGCTATACAAGAGCACCTCACGGGTAACACCCTTTATGAAGGGCTCCCAGTAGGATTTTTATTGTCCCTCATTGAATTCTGTCTGTTTAAAAACTATTTTCGGTTCGAAAATGATTTTTATTTGCAAACTGCCGGCACAGCCATGGGTTCCTCCATGGCCCCCTCGTACGCCAACATTTATATGTCACAATTTGAAAACATGTATCTATGGAATGCGTTGAACGTATCTATTATCTGTTATTACAGATACATAGATGACATTTTTTTGGTGTGGCGAGGGGGCCTGGAGGAACTCCATAAATGGTTTGATGTGTTTAATAACACTACTGACAATGTCAAGTTCAAGATGACAGCTGACACTGCATCCATTCATTTCTTGGACTTGACAGTTTTCAAGGATTCTAACAAATTAGGAACCACATTGTATCATAAACCCACCGATCGCAACTCTATATTAAGGGCAGATAGTTGCCATCCCCCAGCCCTATTAAAGGGCATTGTAAAATCACAATGCATAAGAACAATGCGTAACAATTCGAATCCTGTAACGGGGGTCTCCCAATTGAAAGGAGTGGGTGAGAAGTTCCAGAACAGGGGCTACAAGATCCCGATAATCTATGATGCTGTGGAATCGGTTTCAAGGCTAACACAGACAGAATTAATTATATCCAAACCAAAAAGGGACGCTAGCGACAAGCTCATTATGTCCACTACTTTTACTCCAGTGACAAAAAATATTGGCCAAATTCTTCGACAGCATTGGCCAATTATGTCTTCAGACCCAAAACTCACATTTACCCATAACCTACGACCTATGGTTGGATTCAAGCGGGGAACTAATCTTAAAGATCTTCTGGTGAAAACGGACCCCAAGCAGTGTTACTCAACTGGGATGAAAAGGAACATAAGGGGCTCCTATCGTTGTTTGGGCTGCACAACGTGTAATGGCCTAGTGGGCACTAAAGTTTTCCATCACCCACACACTAATCGAACATTCTCCATCCGGCACTCCATAACGTGCACCACCACTCACGTTATATATTTATTGTTTTGTCCATGTTCTTGTTTCTACATAGGGAAGACCTCTGGCACACTTCGTGAGCGTATGGCTAATCATCGCCACGCCATAAGGACAGCACTTAAAAACGGCGATTCCGAACAGCCAGTAGCGCGACACTGCGCTAACAAGGGACACTCTGTATCTTCCATCCGCTATATTCTAATCGACCACATACCCCCATTAGATCGGGGAGGCGACCGGAACAAGCAACTTCTGAGACGAGAAGCCCAGTGGATGTTCAGATTAGGCACAATACAACCAGGTGGCCTGAACACCATGCCGGACTTTAAGAGCATTATGTGATCCATAACTGGGGTGCTACATACTGGGGGTATGCCAGGTGGACATGGTGGCTCCGTTTTGGCACACATTTCAGTTTCCCCTAGGTGTAGGGGTGAGTGTTGTGCGCCTAACGGCACAGTTTAGGTGGACCATCTGTCTCCACCTTCTCTGTGGAAGCCTGGTCCGCCGTGAGCCATTACCCATTTATTCTAACATGCACCACCAGTCTTAAAAACGGACACTAAAAAAAAAAAAAATGTCACTTCCACTTGAAGAATTGCAGAGGTGGATAGTATCTATACGAGCTTTATATGTCCATTATTCTTATCTAGATTATCTGTTTTTATATATCCTTACCTTGCAATTATACTGGAGATTAGAATCCTGAAACAAGGTTACCCCCTTCACTTGATCATTGGCATATTTTGGCCGACGTAAACCATTACCCCCTAATGGTCAAAATTTAATCTAATTGAAAATTGTGCCCTAACGAAAAAGCAGCCCAAATAACACAGCCCTACAATTCTGTTACACATATCTATTGCTCTAATCTGATCTTCATTTGCTTGTGAATTTAGTGCAGCATTATATATGTTTAACGCCATTTTACTGCAATATGCTGGCGACACATTATGAGCCACATCACTCACATTTGCAACATTACGCCTGTAACTTGCCATTCCAAACATTGGTACTGTCATATGGTCCAACTTTTATGTTTTAACTTTTGTTTTTCTTTTTTTAACTATACAATTTTTTAGTATTCATTTTACATATACAGAATGATTGTATATTATTTAGTACACGTTACTTATGGCACTATGATAATTGTTGTTCCATTCAGCTGGCATACCATTATAAACTATGGCATCTTTTGGCAATCAGAATTGTGTATGATTGCCATGGTTACCGTTTCTATGCCGACCGGATGTAGCAACATTCGATAATGTATATCCATCACAATTTTCCTGGCACTTATTAGAATGTGGCACACTGCTGTTATAACAAGTTCCCCAAACTAGTATGTCACATTAATACGTTTGAAAGTGTAGAATACACTACTTTATCTTTTATTTCACGTTTTGTTCATTGAATCCGTAAACCGGAAGTGAGGTAATACAACTTCCGGTTTCGGATAACACAGTGGAACGCAATATGCGTTCCAAACTCGAAAAATTGGCGCACTTTTCCTTTGGAGAGACACTTAGATTGATATGTGGTAATTGATATGTAACACTATAAATGAGTTGAATTTTGTTTGTTTTGCATGCTGATGAAGGGGTTGTGAACCCCGAAAACGTTCCATTAAATTGGTTTTTTGTGAAAAGTCCTGAGAGTGCATCCTTTTGTTTTCTATATATATATATATATATATATATATATATATATATATTGTATGTACTGTATGTGTATATATATAGTATAGTAGTAGTGCCATTGGACTCTACTTTTTCTCTTCAGGAAAATATATCAAGCTGCACGTGGACACGTTTTCAATCACATAACCTGTCCATCTGCAATTGCCAAAATGTAATACTGTAGAAGGGCTCTGTTGTTAAGTCCAGCCCCCTGTTCTTGGTCAACCAATTGCATGAGAGCAGGTCCTATCAATCACACCGAAAAGTGATTTTGAGGTGTTTTGTCTTTGGCACCTAGGATAAGAAGCAAATATTCTGTCTTACATTTGTGGTTACAGACTTACTCTCACAAGCCTGAACTGCAAGTTCTCATAAGCTGTGAATGCATCTTGATAAATCTTTCAAGTCCTACAATAGATCACATTAATGTGTAGTGGAGTATTGATAGGTTTTGGCCAAGGAACCAGTGCATTTCACACTTGTGTCTCTTTAAAGTAATGATAATGAACATTTATAAACACAACACCCTGCACTATATGATAATGCAAGGAATATATATATGCTAATAAGCATGCTGCATCATATAATTAATGCAGGATTTGTATACACTGATAATATATTTGCTCCACTGTATAATAATATTGAGGTTTTATACACTAAAAAAAACAAAAGAGCCCTGTATAATAATGATGGGTGCCAATAAATCAATGGTGAACACTGTGCTGCTTAACGATGCTGAACATTTATACATTAAGGGGCCAATTTATGAAAGGCCTGTCAGGCATGATCTGACATTGCGGATCATGTCCGACAGACCTCACTGAATGCATTACGCTCTCCACATTCAGCATTGCACCAGCAGCTCTTGTGAACTGCTGGTGCAACGCTGCCCCTGCAAATTCACGGCCAATCGGCCGCTAGCAGGGGGGTGTCAATCAACCCGATCATATTCAATTGGGTTGAATTGCGGCAATCTCTGTCCGCCTCCTCAGAGCAGACGGACAGGTTATGGAGCAGCGGTCTTTAGACCGCTACTTCATAAATGGTGTTTCTGGCGAGCCAGTAACACAAACCCCCAAGCTCCATATTGAGCTTGATAGATAGGCCCCTAAAATGAACACATTGCACTGTATCATCATGCCAAGTATCTATACACTGAAATAGGGCATGTTGTGTTGAAATAATGGCCATCTATAAAGGGTATATATGTAGAGAAGACAGACAATAGATACGTGGTAGTGTTATGTTTTCTGTCAGGTCTTTTGCAATTTATGAATAAAGTTCAGACAATGATATGAACTAAAAGTTGTATTTGTAGCTATTTAAATAATCCAAAACTCTTATTGTCAGAAGAGCAAGGAAAGGGATTAAATAGCGTATTTAATCCAAATTAACAGGCAAAATAATAAAAGCACAACTCACAGTTAACTTTCACTGTAGTTGTAAAATAGCTCTTCTTAAATAAATACAAGCTTTAAATGGTGCTGCAGAGAAGGCAGTAAGTGGTTAAATTGTAGTTAGTATGCAAAGTTAATAAATCTCAAATTTAAGCAGAGATGAAGTCTGATTATGCGAACAGAGTTGTTCCGGTATTTGTATAAGCAAAGTCTTTATGTGGAGTTAAGCAAACATGCAATAGAGTATTAATCAAGGCTTTTGATACTTGCGGTTTGTAGATAACTCCTCCGGTTCTTAGTTTTAGAGAGGTGATAAATCCTTTAAGTTTCTCCGTTGAAACCAACTGTTTGCTGTTAGTATTCCTTGAAGCTGTGTAGGAAGCAGGGTTAAAGGCTGTAGATGCAGTAGCTTGTGTAAACAGGTTGGCGTCTGAACGCTGTCTGCATATGCTGAGCTGGTGTCGGCTTGAATGACGTCACAGAGTTGCTATTCAGGAGCGGAGAGCAGTTTGTAAGCTGAGAGGTGAGAGTTCAGAATACAGATCTTCTTGATATGTTAAAGTCCTTAGAATATGCGAAGCAATGTTAATTGAAACAAAGTCTCAATGAGGATAAATGTTGAGACAGTTGAAGTGACTTATTTAATCACTAAAGGCTGGATAACAGGATAACAGTGGAGAGTCCTAACAACTAACTTTCCCTGTTACACTAAATAATCAAGCAAGCAAATAGGGATCAGATGGTCCTTTTAAGGGTTGTGGAAAGGGAGGTGTCAGAAGGATTTAAAGAGAAAGGAGATCATAACAGGTAGTGAACAAAAATTACTTTAAATAGACATATATATATATATATATAAATATATATATATATATATATATATATATATATATATATATATTCATACGTGTATCTGCGTATCTGCACTCACAGTTCAAAAGTGTCTTCCACCAGGGTGCAAAGTCAAATCATTGGGCCCATTTATCAAGCTCCGAACGGAGCTTGTGGGCCCGTGTTTCTGGCGAGTCTTTAGACTCGCCAGAAACAGCAGTTAGGAAGCAGTGGTCTACAGACCACTGCTCCATAGCCCTGTCCCCCTGCTCTGATGAGGCAGACAGGAATTGCCGGAATTCAACCAGGAACTGCACTCACTGGATTTAGAAAATAAATTAATATTTATTATATGGTGACATTTGGGGGGTTCACAGACCCCTTCCTCAGACCAGACAAAGTGTAAATGAAAACAGTGTTACTTAAATGTGCTAAGCCTCACCCATCAATTAATTCAAAAATTGTGCCAAAAACAAATTGTCATGTCAACCCCATAGTTGCCTTGTAGCAAACATAAACATAATGGGAATGAAATAACAACTATGGATATACCCCACTGTGATGAGAGCAGGATGTGATGTCACTAGTATGTGGGCGGGGCTTAGGTCCGGTGTCTGTGTCGCAGTTAGTTTAGTACAATCAACCTGACTAGATGTGTATTGTTATGCTCTGCAATAAATAGAGTTGTACCATCATTGCTGTGTCCTGCATATGTCCTGCATCTCATGACATGGTGTCAGAAGTTCTGGACTGCGCTTCTGTTCCTGATCGATTGCAATGTCAAAGTTTACCCCACCTGAGCCTTTTGACTTTTCTCAGCCTGCAGCTTGGCCCACATGGCGTCAGCGGTTTCAGCGCTTCAGGATTGCATCCAAACTGAACAAGGAGAGTGGTGAAGTACAAGTTAATTCTCTTTTATACTCCATGGGGAAAGATGTAGAGCCAGTGTTCAATGCTTTTACTTTCCAAGAAGGGGAAGAAGTTAACTTTGATATAGTTATGGATAAACTCAGTGCCCACTTTGTGCCCAAAAGAAATGTGATTCATGAGAGAGCTTGTTTTCACAAACGTAATCAGCGTGTGGGAGAATCTGTGGAGTCATTTGTGCGCAGCCTGTATGAATTAGCTGAATTCTGTGAGTTTGGTGTTGCTAAAGAAGAGCAAATCAGAGACAGAATAGTTATTGGAATTGCAGATGCTGAAGTCTCCCTGAAGCTGCAGTTAGAGCCTGATTTAACGTTAGACGGGGCTATTAGGATGGCCTGCCAGAGTGAACTGCTGAAAAAGCAAAGTGCTGATCTGAGGTCTGAGAGTATTGTGGATGAAGTGCAACAGTCTAGGAAAATTACTAGTGAAAGGCACAGTGTGAGCGGTAGATCTAAAGTACTGGAAAGGCCTAGAAGTGGATGGGCGCAACATGGCCGATGCACACGGTGCTACCGGGCTCATGATCAGAGTGCTATATGCCCGGCCAGAGATAAAAGATGCAGAAAATTTAACAGAATAGGCCATTTTGAAGTGGTGTGTAAAACTGAATACATTAAGGAGATGCAGGTGGACAGTGACCAGGAGGGTCAGGAAGTGTCTTTTGTGGGGTCTGTTGTGGAACGGACAAGCTCAGAGGAAGATTGGAAAGTTACTTTTACTGTAATGGGAGCCAAAGTTGATTTTAAGATTGACACAGGAGCAGATATCACTGTAATGTCTTTTGCTGAATTTATGAAACTGCCTCGACAGCCCCAGCTGGCGAGGGTTACTACAAATGTCCATAGTCCTGGTGGCCGCATTGATTGTGTGGGGAAATTTCTTGCCAGCTGTGAGTACAAACAGAGGAAGTTCACCATGTGGGTGCATGTGATCCGAGGTCAGTGTGTTAACAGTTTATTGAGCGGAAAAGCAGCCTGTGACTTGGGCCTCGTGACCAGAGTTAATGAGATCTCTGAAGATATGTTTGGCGAGTTGGGCCTACTGAACTGCAAACCTGTCCGTATAGCACTTAAAAGTGACGCAGGGGGGCGGAGCAAGCCACTACAAAGAAGAGACGTGTTTTTTGGTAGCTCCTGCTCACAAAAATTAATATTGCAAAATTCTGAGAAATATAGCTTAAAAAGCCTCATCATTTATCCAGAACCTTTTATGTAAAGGTCTGGGCTTTTGGAACTTTCCATTTTTAAGCTCACAGCAGAGCAGGAGCTAAGATGCTATGCTCCTACATGAAGAGGCCCTGATCACACGAGGTACCGGCTCTCTATTTTTCCTCAGTTTAGCGTGGCTTTCGGATTGACGACTCTGAGTAACTAACTATACCTCATAGCCACACCGCAGAACGCTCTGAGCCAACTGCAGTGTATAGATATATCCATAGATCAGGGCCACGGAACCCCCCACTATCTATCTATCTGCCAGGACACTCAAGAAGATATTCGTACTATCAAGCTATTTGCTCTCTCTCTGCCAAGCACTCAGAGGACAGACCATTGGGTCGCACAACAGCCGTAGCAACATGGAGCTATTGGAAGGAGAGGAGGTTACTACCCTGCTTCACCTAGATAGCTGCTATATGGATCTCAAGCAGGGTTTACTTGATCTCCTAGAGCTCGCTGAGCAACTCCCGCAGAGCTCTCACCCTTCCCACAACTACGAGACGCAACTAGAGGAACGCACATCTATCGCACAGCAGACCGACCGGGATTTGAGTGAGTGCCAGGACTCTTCATTAGAAACGGACCTTATCTACACAAGCCCTAATGTGGACATCATTCTCTCTAGCTGCTGCGGGAGCCCTTCGAGAAAGGGGCCTCTACTCCTTCCCTCACAGGAATCTCGACATCGCCACGGGACTTTTGCTTTGCTGGCCCGCCATGGAGGACAAGAGAGGGTAGCGTCATGCTCCCTAGCTGAGACGGAGAAGGTATCAAGCCTAATTGTGTTTGCTCCTAGAGATGTCACTCATCCCTACCCGCTGCAGCTTTTTGTAATACGGACATACATGAGACATATGGGCGCTTCCCCCATGGTTGTGCTGACTTTTTTCAGGTTAGGAGTGGGCTAATCACTGACACTTTACATCGGACCTCCGCTCCTTATCCCCACATATACCGCTGTTGCATTAGCTTGTACCGCTACATCTAAGTTAAATTTTCATCTTAAGCTTGTCTTATCTACATGTTGCATAGAGTCTTAGCAGTTCTTATAATTATTGTTAGATTACAGAGCTCAAGGTTACTCTGGCCCTGATAAGGATATATAGGGTGATCACTTTTCTCTTTTTTTTTTCTTATCCCTTTTTTTTTTTTTTTTTTTCTTTCTCACCGCCCTTTTCCATCATGAGGTATTCCTTACACACTGTTCTTATAAATCAAGTTCCCTTTCACCCCCCCAACCACATTCTGTATCATAATGTTATAGTGCTCCCATGGGGTAGATTCTAACCCTTTGCTAACTGTCTTGATGTGGTTTTATTATCTATCTTTTGGTGGAATTAGCCTTAAGAGTAGCTCATTTACTATATGGCCTTTAATGAATTCCTGCATCTATTTAAATACTTCCTACCCATCTCAATGACTTCTATATTAACACTGCCAGCGGCCGAGGCAGTGCAGTATATGATGAAGGCAGGACTGAGAAGACTAGCTTCTTTGCTATTTTGATAGGAATTTTATATGCAGGACGAAAGCACACTACCTACGGTCCTGAGGCTTATGAGCTTCACCAGAATAGAGTCACACCTAACACTGTCTTATTCCGTCCCCTTATAGTTTTTTTACCTCACCCTTAGATACCTCCCCAGCCACCAAACCTCTTCCTATAATCTCTTTTTCCTCTGGCTGTATAGGTGACAGTTTCATACATCTAGTGACCCATAGGGCTGTGAAAGATACTAGTCAACGCCACCAGCGCAGAGTCCCCTTATACTCCAGTCCGAATATCAGCTCAGGATTTTATTATCAGTGTCCTTAAGACTAAGCATAGTACTATCTCACACGTCTTCCCTCCACCCCCTATACTCTTAATTCTGAGCGGCTCTTGCCCGCTGACTCCCTCCCCCCCCCCTGCATAAAGGTTTTCAAGTAACTACCATTCACCATGTTTGTAATATATCAGTTGGTCCAAAAGTGACCATTTAAATAGTTACCATATATCTAATACTTACCTTTGAAAAAAAAAAAAAAAAAAAGAGATATCATATGTCCATATATGCTGTCATAGAGGGCTTATATTGTGGAATTCTAACAGAATATGCATGCCCTGGTATAGACATTGTCATTACCTATTTATTTAGTTTATTTATCTACTTTTATTTATTTTACTTTCTTCTCTGTGCATTGCATTGTTTGTCATGCAGTGTGTATATAATTCTCACCCCTCTGGTTGTTTAAATGCTAGTCTCACACTATTGTGGTTTCAACAAAAATCTCTAACCCATACAGAAGATTTACATCTAGAACATTGTGTTTAACTAGACTCTTCTACTCTTAGTAGCTCTATACCGATGCATTTACACTCACTGAACAATTTCTGGATGAATAATACGGCTATACATTCACACTGCTCTGATCTCATAATTTTAACAAAGTTTGCATAGATAGTCTATCATTAGGGTTCTGTGTTTCATCTTATCCTAGACATACCCTTACCTATTGATTGTATAATATTTGTGTTATGTATTGCCCTCTCTCAACGCTCTATTTTTAAGCGATGGACACCTGTTATTGTTATTGTATGTATATGATAAATATCTCAATAAAAAATTATTATTATAAAAAAAAAAAAAGTGACGCAGTCCCATACAGTATTTCTACTCCTCGTAGAATTCCGTTCCCGCTCATGCCTCAAGTGGAGAAAGAGCTCATGCGCATGAAGTCTATGGGGGTTATTGAAGAGGTTGTTGAAGCAACTGATTGGTGTGCCCCCATTGTTCCAGTTGAAAAAGAAAAACGGAAAGGTGCGCATCTGTGTGGACCTGAAAAGGTTGAATGAGGCAGTGAAGAGGGAGAGATTTGTGCTGCCGACATTGGAAGATATAGCCCCGAAGTTGGCTGGGGCGAAGTTCTTTTCCACATTAGACGCTTCTAGCGGCTTTTGGCAGATCCCCCTGGATCCAAAGTGCTGCAAACTGACTACCTTTATCACACCGGTAGGTCGGTTCTGCTTCTGCAGACTCCCCTTTGGGATATCCTCCGCTCCTGAAATCTTTCAAAGGGAAATGAGTTCTCTCCTGAGTGGCCACGTGGGCACAGCAGTCGTCATGGACGACATTCTAGTGTATGGGTCTACAGTGGAGGAGCATGATCAGCGTTTGAGTTGTGTGCTGCAGGCTATCAAAGAGTCTGGGCTGAAGCTGAATAAAGAAAAATGTCATTTTAGGAAAACTGAATTATGCTACTTTGGGCATATCATCAACGGGGATGGCATCAAGCCGGACCCCGAGAAAATTCGGGCTATTGAACAGATGAAAAGCCCTTCTGATGTACATGAGCTGAGACAGATATACAGTTTTACACCCTATCACAGAGTTGCTTAAGAAAGATGTTGTCTGGGTCTGGGGACCCTCACAGGAAAAAGCGTTCCTGCATGCCAAGTCACTGCTGGGGTCTGCCCCAGTGCTGGGGTTCTACGACCCTTCAAAAAAGACTGTGGTTAGTGCTGATGCAAGCAGTTATGGGTTGGGGGCTGCACTCCTGCAGCTGAATGACAACAAACTACAGCCCATCGCCTACTGTTCCCGCACACTGACGGCTGCGGAGTCAAAATACGCTCAAATTGAGAAAGAGTGCCTGGCTGCAGTTTGGGCCTGTGAGCGCTTTCAGCGTTATCTAGTGGGTTTGGAGAAATTTAGTCTGGAAACTGACCACAAACCGCTAGTCCCTCTAATCAATTCTTATGACATTGACAAAACACCCTTGAGATGCCAGAGACTTTTAATGAGACTGCTCAGGTTCAATGTTCAGGCAGTGCATGTGCCGGGGAAACAACTGGTTGTGGCGGATACACTATCCAGGCTCCCGCTGGCTGCTGCTGAAGAATCCTCCACGGAATCGGATGTGAAAGTGTATGTTGATTCAGTTCTGGCTTCTAAGTCCATTTCTTCAAGGAAACTGGAAGAGATAAAGAAAGAGACATATTTGGACACAGATCTGCAAGAAGTTATAAGGTACATAAAAGATGGCTGGCCCGAGAGCCGGGCAGCCTGGATGTCTTTAAATGTTTACCAGCCAGAGAGGTCGCAGCTCACGGAGCTGGAGGGGTTGGTGCTGTTCCAAGACTGCATTGTAATTCCTGTCAGCATGAGGAAGGAGATGTTAAACAGGATTCACGATGGCCACTTAGGCATTACAAAGTGCAGAGAAAGGGCAGCTACAGCTGTGTGGTGGCCTGGGATCAGCTCCGACATTGCAAATCACGTGTCTAAATGTGCCTTTTGCCGGGAACGCCGGCCTACTCAGAGAAGGGAGCCCTTAATGTCTACTCCGCTGCCTGCGGGGCCGTGGCAGAAAATAGCTGCTGATTTGTGTGAACTGCACGGGAAAAAGTTTCTTGTTGTGATCGACTACTATTCCAGGTATTTGGAAATTGCACCCCTGAATGATATCACAAGTCAGGCCGTTATCATTCGCCTGAAGAGCTTGTTCGCCCGCTGGGGCATTCCAATGGAGCTGGTGAGTGATAATGGTATGCAGTTCGCTTCTACAGAGTTCAGTGCTTTCAGCAGGGAATATGATTTTGTACATTCCACGTCAAGTCCACATTATCCGCAGGCCAACGGAATGGCTGAAAGGGCAGTTCAAACAACAAAATTCATTCTAAAGCAATCTGAGCCGTACCTAGCTCTCTTGTCATACAGGGCGACGCCCATTCAAGCCACCGGGTTTAGCCCGGCACAGCTGATGCTAGGACGCCAGATTCGCACCACTTTACCCTCAGTGGGTGTCTTCAAGCCGCCTGGCCCTGTTCCTCGGGACGAAGTCCTTAGGAGGGATGAAGAGGCCAAAAAAGGGTTATCGTTTCTTCTACGACAGGAGACATTCTGTCAGGCCTTTACAGGAACTGAAAGCGGGCCAAAGTGTCAGAATTAAACTGGATGATGAGAAGAAATGGAAGACGCCTGCTACGGTAGTGGGCCGCTCTCCAGAACCAAGGTCTTACACAGTCCTTACAGAGGGAGGGACGGTTACACGCCGTAACCGAAGACATCTTCAGCCTGTACCTGAGAGTCTGGAACCGGATACCTCAGTACCACCGCCGGTGGGATCCCCTGTTCTAAGAGAGGTGCCTTCCCCTCAGCAAGATCACAGCGGGGATATATCTTTGCCTCCAGCAGACTCTTGTTCACCATCTTCTGTATCAGAGGACAGTTCATGCAAAGTTACATCAAGCGGAAGAGTGGTGAAACTTCCGGCCCGATACAGGGACTGACTTTAGCTAGAACAGTGACCGGAAGTATGGGCAGAATAATCCCATGGTCACTGTGGACTAGGGTAGTCTACCCCGATGTCCAAGTCAGGATGTAATTTATTTGTTCATGTTTTCTAATCTATCTGTTTTTATAATGTTCAAAAACAAAAATGTTGTTGTATACCCTGTTGGTGTACCTTGTTATTTATTATATGCAAATGTATGCTTTGCCTTTGAAAAAGGGGAAGATGTGATGAGAGCAGGATGTGATGTCACTAGTATGTGGGCGGGGCTTAGGTCCGGTGTCTGTGTCGCAGTTAGTTTAGTACAATCAACCTGACTAGATGTGTATTGTTATGCTCTGCAATAAATAGAGTTGTACCATCATTGCTGTGTCCTGCATATGTCCTGCATCTCATGACACCCACCATATAGTGCTCATTATCAAAGTACACAGAATAAATGAATAACTGAAAGTGAAATAAAACATGGTGTTAACCATCCTAATTATATATCAAACATGAACAAAATTAGCAACCAGACATTATGTATGATTCATCTCAGTTCATCAAATACTAACCAGGAGCAAAACAGTTAAAGCAAAGTTAATCATATTACGTTGATTAACAAATGTTGTTATACAAAACATTCTACCTTCATTGTAAAGTCAGAAGATCCCCCAGGTGCTAGAATTATAAAAGACACCTGCTAAGACATCTACGCTCACCCTATAAGCAAGCCCAATCTGTAGGCATGCTGTTATGTTTTGTGTTAATAGCAGTTTAAATCTTAAAAAAGCGGTCTGTATGTATTGAACCTACTTGTAAATATCCAGATAGTGGGAAGATCACAAATAAGCAAAGGGTGAGTGCTAGGCAACAGATCCAAGAATTCTGAATAGACAGCGTTCATATTGTGCTTAGTGTTAGGTGTTTAAGCATCTATGCCATTATGACCCACCCCCCAGTGAATCCATATGGCTAATTAGCATCCTGCTGAGTATGCAGGATGTCAGGAGTTTTATCAGAGTGTAATGTGAGAGATCATTTCTGCTGTGCTAAAAAATATGTGGTTAGGTTATCTCAAGTGTCCAGTGATATACTTAACCAGAGTATCAGGGATATGTTGCAGTTCGGGTAAAAAAATAGAATACCATATATTTGGGATGATATGTGTGTACAAATCTCTGATTGCCACTTGTGTGTACTTTGATACCGAGCACTATATGGTGGGGTGTATAGATAGTTGTTATTTCTTTCCTATTATGTTTATGTTTGCTACTAGGCAACTATGGGGTTGCCATGACAGTTTGTTTTGGGTGGGGATTAGCACATTTAAGTAACACTATTTTCATTTACACTTTGTCTGGTCTGAGGAAGGGGTCTGAGAACTCTGAAACCTCACCATTTAATAAATATTAATTTATTTTCTAAATCCAGTGAGTGCAGTCCCGCTTGGATCTTAATTTTTTTTTATTTATATATATATATATGCACACACACATGCATATAGATAGATATATCTTGCAGTATATCAAAAGTTCGAGGATTGTAGGACTATCAATGCCCCTACAAGTGCCAATCAGCCTCAGTAATACCCATTAGGCAGTGGATGGAAGCAAGTTCCACTGCCGTCACCAGCTCCAGCATTATTTATGAAGGCTGCTGAAGATTTGCAAGCAGAGGGGCTATACAGTGAGATATTTTCGGTGTTTTGGCAGATATGAACTCTAGGCCTCCCTATGCTTCAGGGGAGTCACCTCGAATTCTAACCATTATGTCACCACATATGTCCCCTAATTTAAACCCCCCCAAAAAATAATTATTTAAAGCACCAAATTTGCACATCCCCTGCAGCACCCTTAGGCAGTCGCCTATTCTGCTCTATTGTAGCACAGGCCCTGTAACCAAATAAAGTTGCAAATTGTTATATATTTTTGAGTGTACACACCTGACAAGTAGGCTAGCTACTAACTTTTAATATTAGACACTTCTTATTTTTAAATAGTCTGGTATCATGGCTTCAATACAAGTGTCATAAATCTAAAAAAATGTGTAAAGTGTGTTGCAACCATTTGTTAAACATATTATTATATGCCTTTTTTTTAACAATTATGAATTTATATGACAAATTTAACAGTTTACATGCTTTAATGAGACAGGGACCATTTTTTTTTCTTTTGCAGTTTGTCAATTTTGTCATGATTTAGATAATATTATATTTTATTGCTATTATCTAATTTGCTTAATTCTTTTGGTATCTTTTGTTAAACAGCATACCTAAGTAGGCTCAAGAGCAGTAATAAACTACTGGGATTGGTGGATGCAAATATATGCCTCTTACCATTTGGCTTACCTCATGTGTTTAGCTATCTGCACTTTCAACAAAGTCTACCAAGAGAATGAAGCAAATGTATTATTAGTATTATAAATGTTTTTATCATTATTATTATTTTTATCGCTTATTATGAAGCACTATGAACATTGTTATTATATGCAAGGTAGCATTTATAGCAGACAAATGAATACAGGACCCTGCCAGGAGTTGTACTGTTGTAAATTAGCTCTCATGAAGGTGATTTTCGGAACACCTGGGCTCATAGGCTTACATGCTATGGAGGGTAAGGGGATATAGAAGAAGAGGAACTGAGATAAGAAAATCTTAGTTTGAAAATTTCGAAACCAGGAGACTGACTGAATGTCAGAGTCAGGATTTTGTGTTTCTTGAGGTTAGAGGAAACCAGTGAAGGGATTGGCAGAGAGCTGCAGCAGATAAGGAAGGTCAGCCAGGCTGAGGCATTAATTATGGATTGTAAAGGAGACAGACGGCAGTTTGGAAGACCAGAGATATGGGGCTGAATTATCAAGCTCCAAATCTGAGCTTGATGCCCCTTGTTTCCGGCGAAACAATATACTAACAATTTTTGGTGAACTGCTTGTATAATGATAAATGCCGACAGCGTATGCCGTCAGCATTTATTGATGTGCAGCGGAGATGATATGCTATATTGTATCATGTCCGCTCGCACTTTGATAAATATGCCCCATGGTTGCAATGGGAAATAATGATAGATTTGATTAAAATCTGTTGCATCTTGTGTGAGGAAGTTGCAGTTTTTTAGATGTTTTTAAAGTGGAAAAGGCAGGAATTGGCCAAAGACTGGATGTGGGGAGTGAAAGAAATATCTGAGTCAAGTGTGACCCCCTAGACATTGGGCATGTGGGTTGGAGTAATGATGTTATTATTACTCTGTTTACTTTGGAAATAAGGAGCTCTGTTTTGGAAAAGATTTAGTTTAAGGTAGTGATAGGACATCCCGGATGAAATATTAGAAAGACACTTAGTTACACAAGTTAGCAAGGAAGGGCATATGTCTGGTGCAGAGAGGTAAATTTGGGTATCATCAGCATACAAATAATATGCAAAGCAATGGGACTTTACAGGGAGTGCAGAATTATTAGGCAAGTTGTATTTTTGAGGATTAATTTTATTATTGAACAACAACCATGTTCTCAATGAACCCAAAAAACTCATTAATATCAAAGCTGAATAGTTTTGGAAGTCGTTTTTAGTTTGTTTTTAGTTATAGCTATTTTAGGGGGATATCTGTGTGTGCAGGTGACTATTACTGTGCATAATTATTAGGCAACTTAACAAAAAACAAATATATACCTATTTCAATTATTTATTTTTACCAGTGAAACCAATATAACATCTCAACATTCACAAATATACATTTCTGACATTCAAAAACAAAACGAAAACAAATCAGTGACCAATATAGCCACCTTTCTTTGCAAGGACACTCAAAAGCCTGCCATCCATGGATTCTGTCAGTGTTTTGATCTGTTCACCATCAACATTGCATGCAGCAGCAACCACAGCCTCCCAGACACTGTTCAGAGAGGTGTACTGTTTTCCCTCCTTGTAAATCTCACATTTGATGATGGACCACAGGTTCTCAATGGGGTTCAGATCAGGTGAACAAGGAGGCCATGTCATTAGATTTTCTTCTTTTATACCCTTTCTTGCCAGCCATGCTGTGGAGTACTTGGACGTGTGTGATGGAGCATTGTCCTGCATGAAAATCATGTTTTTCTTGAAGGATGCAGACTTTTTCCTGTACCACTGCTTGAAGAAGGTGTCTTCCAGAAACTGGCAGTAGGACTGGGAGTTGAGCTTGACTCCATCCTCAACCCGAAAAGGCCCCACAAGCTCATCTTTGACGATACCAGCCCAAACCAGTACTCCACCTCCACCTTGCTGGCGTCTGAGTCAGACTGGAGCTCTCTGCCCTTTACCAATCCAGCCACGGGCCCATCCATCTGGCCCATCAAGACTCACTCTCATTTCATTAGTCCATAAAACCTTAGAAAAATCAATCTTGAGATATTTCTTGGCCCAGTCTTGACATTTCAGCTTGTGTGTCTTGTTCAGTGGTGGTCGTCTTTCAGCCTTTCTTATCTTGGCCATGTCTCTGAGTATTGCACACCTTGTGCTTTTGGGCACTCCAGTGATGTTGCAGCTCTGAAATATGGCCAAACTGGTGGCAAGTGGCATATTGGCAGCTGCACGCTTGACTTTTCTCAGTTCATGGGCAGTTATTTTGCGCCTTGGTTTTTCCACACGCTTCTTGCGACCCTGTTGACTATTTTGAATGAAACGCTTGATTGTTCGATGATCACGCTTCAGAAGCTTTGCAATTTTAAGAGTGCTGCATCCCTCTGCAAGATATCTCACTATTTTTGACTTTTCTGAGCCTGTCAAGTCCTTCTTTTGACCCATTTTGCCAAAGGAAAGGAAGTTGCCTAATAATTATGCACACCTGATATAGGGTATTGATGTCATTAGACCACTCCCCTTCTCATTACAGAGATGCACATCACCTAATATGCTTAATTGGTAGTAGGCTTTTGAGCCTATACAGCTTGGAGTAAGACAACATGCATAAAGAGGATGATGTGGTCAAAATACTCATTTGCCTAATAATTCTGCACACAGTGTATTAAGGAACCTAAGAATGACATATACATTGAGAAGAGAAGGGAACCAAAGACAGAGCATTGTTGTACCCCAACAGAAAGTGGTAAAGAGGCAGAAGATGCACCAAAGAAGGGTACATTAAAGGTACATTTTGTGAAGTTTGAGAAAGTGCATCAATAGCTTAAAATCAAATTAAGTAAGTGTCCATCTGTGTTAGTGGGAGAGTCGGCCTATTGTGACAGACCATCAGAGGAAGTGAGCTGGAGACGTTTTGTTGCTCCAGAGGCAATGAAATTGCCAAAAGGGGAGTTGAAGTCCCCAAGATTGAAGGCAGGAGTGTCTGAGGAGAGGAAATAAGGTAGCCAGGCCACAAATGATCAAGAAATTGAATTGTGGAGCCAGAAGGGCAATATATAAGTGCAACACAGAGGGAGAGAGAAGAGACCTCACCAAAAAGGTGGAAAGTTTCCTTCTGAACCTAACAGAAAAAATCCTATTGGCTGATGCAATCAGCCAATGGGATTGAAGTTCAATCCTATTGGCTGATCCAATCAGCCAATAGGATTGAGCTCGCATTCTATTGGCTGATTGGAACAGCCAATAGAATGCAAGCTCAATTCTATTGGCTGATTGCATCAGCCAATAGGATATTTTCTACCTTAATTCCAATCGGAATCTAAGGGATGCCATCATGGATGACGCCACTTAAAGGAACCTTCATTCCTCTTTAGTCGTCGGGAGAAGAGGATGCTCCTCGTCGGATGTCTTAAAGATGGACCCGCTCCACGACGGATGGATGAAGATAGAAGATGCTGTCTGGATGAAGACTTCTGCCCGTCTGAAAGACCACTTCGCCCGTCTTGGATGAAGACTTCTCCTGGCTTCGTTGAGGACTTCGGCCCGGTTGGATGAAGACTTCTGCCGCTTCCTTGAGGATGTATGTCGGATCTTCAGAACTGTAAGTCGATCTTCAGGGTGTTAATGTTAGGTTTTTTTAAGGGTGTATTGGGTGGGTTTATTTTTTAGGTTAGGGTTTGGGCCGCAAAAGAGCTAGATAGTTTTTTTATTTGGGGGATTGGTTGTGTGGGTGGTGGGTTTTACTGTTGGGGGGGTTGTTTGTATTTTTTTTACAAGTAAAAGAGCTGATTACTTTGGGTCAATGCTCCGCAAAAGGCCCTTTTAAGGACTATTGGTAGTTGAGTTTAGGTTAGGGTTTTTTTATGGGGGGGGCTTTTTTATTTTGATAGGGCTATTAGATTAGATGTAATTAGTTTAAAGATCTGTAATTTGTTTTTATTATCTGTAATTTAGTGGGGAGTTTTGTACTTT
Organism: Bombina bombina; assembly: GCF_027579735.1. Lineage (NCBI taxonomy): Eukaryota > Metazoa > Chordata > Amphibia > Anura > Bombinatoridae > Bombina > Bombina bombina. Next base: position 832,327,761 of record NC_069501.1, read on the forward strand.
AGCTAATTGTATTTAATTTATATAATTGTTGTTAATTTAGTTAATTTATTTATTTATAGTGTAGTGTTAGGTGTTATTGTAACTTAGGTTAGGTTTTATTTTACAGGTACTTTGGTATTTATTTTAGCTATAGTTAATAACTATTTAACAACTATTCTACCTAGTTAAAATAAATACAAACTTGCCTGTAAAATTAAAATAAACGCTAAGCTAGCTACAAAGTAGCTATTAGTTATATTGTAGCTAACTTAAGGTTTATTTTATAGGTAAGTATTTAGTTTCAAATAGGAATAATTTTGTTAATGATAGGAATTTTTATTTAGATTTGTTTAAATTATATTTAAGTTAGGGGGTATTAGTGTCAGACTTAGGTTTAGGGGTTAATACATTTAGTATAGTGGCGGCAACGTTGGGGGCGGCAGATTAGGGGTTAATAAATGTAGGTAGGTGGCGGCAATGTTAGGGACGGCAGATTAGGGTTTAATAATATTTAACTAATGTTTGCGAGGCGGGAGTGCGGCGGTTTAGGGGTTAATATGTTTATTATAGTGGCGGCGAAATTGGGGACAGCAGATTACGGGTTAATAAGTGTAGGTAGGTTGCAGCAACATTGGGGGCAGCAGATTAGGGGTTAATAAATATAATGTAGGTGTCGGCGATGTTGGGGGCAGCAGATTAGGGGTTCATAACTATAATGTAGATGGCGGCGGTGTCCGGAGCGGCAGATTAGGAGTTAATAAGTATAATGCAGGTGTTGGCGATGTCGGGGTGGCAGATTATGGGTTAATAAGTGTAAGATTAGGGGTGTTTAGACTCGGGGTTCATGTAAGGGTGTTAAGTGAAGACATAAATTTTATTTCCCCATAGGAATCAATGGGGCTGCATTACTGAGCTTTACGCTGCTTTTTTGCAAGTGTTAGACTTTTTCTCAACCGGCTCTCCCCGTTGATTCCTATGGGTAAATCGTGCATAAGCACGTATGACGAGCTCACCACTGACTTAAGCACCGCTGGTATTGGAGTGCGGTATGGAGCACAATTTTGCTTAACGCTCACTTCTTGCCTTTTAACGACTGGTTTGTAAAAACCTGTAATACCAGCGCTGTAGGTAAGTGAGCGGTGAGTGAAAACTGCTCTTTAGTACCGCACAGTTCAAAACAAAAAACTCGTAATCTAGCCAATTGTTTCTTTATAAAGGTCTGTGATTCTTGCAATGGTGTATTCTCTTTAAACAAGCCTGGTGATATCACTTTTTATTAATAAATATTTTTACTCTATCCATTTTAAGTGCCACTTCTGTGTCTCCAATTGGAGTCTTAAACAGCTTTTATATCTAGAAATTGAAGTTTTATATATATATATAAAATGGTATTGGTATATTATTGACATATTTACCTATATTGACATGAAAATTCAAATTTTTCTGAATTTTATTCTGATAGCCAATTGAGTATGCCATCTAAGCCGCATTGCTATTTTAAAGAACATCTACATAGTTACATATTTTCTGTGTGTAATTCTAACTTAACTATATTATAAGCCACATGTTCCCTAATATGATTATATTAATAATTAAAAATGAAGCCACCATTTTATGGGACCTTCTCCTTTAGCGCAGGCTCTGGGATCCACCATGCTAAGCCTTGTATTAGTGAGGTTCTGGGCTCTGTGAAGAAGGGTTGGAATTAGTGCAACCCCCAAGTGCGCTATACTGTAGGTAGGTGTTTTACCTTTTTTTTTTTTAAGATCATTTTTATTGAGGATATTATAAACACATACAGCGTATGAAAAATTGCCAAAACTTAAACATTACACACATTGGAATATCATTCACAATAGTAGATAGTGTATAATCAAGTAAATACAGATTCAAAATATAATGGACAAAAATAACGATATCCTAATTTTTATATGAGTATTTACCTCCTCTTAAAATAGTAGGCCACTCTTGGATCATGGTATAATATAAATACTCGTCGGAGGTAAGTAAATTGGGTCTATAGCCACTTTTGGGCTTGGTATAGTATGTAACATTAAATATATATATCAACAATAATTATGAAATACGTATCAACCATCATGAATAACATGTCAGTCTTTTGTAAATAAATGTGGAGTACTTATCAGCACATCCTCATTATCTAGAGAAGAACAATTGAACAAACATCTACGTACATTTAATATCACAATATTGCTGGGAGCATTGAGCGGAAATAATGATGATGAATGAATTAGGTGGTTATAATGCAAAAAGAGGTTCAATGGTGTCAGGGGGGGGGGGGGATCAGAAGTGAAATCTAAGGGGGTGAGGCTTTAATGAAAAATACAGAAATATAAGTTTAGGACCGGGTTGGTAAGGGAATATATCACCATTGGATCCATATCACCAGTATCTCCCTTCAGGGGTTGTTGTCACCACTGGACACAGACAGGTGTTTTACCTTTTAAAGCTAATTTAAAGAAAACAAATGTATACTAACATACTAGTATATATTTGTATTTTAATCATATCTAGTTATGGTTGCAACCATTTTGGCTATTATAATTTAATCCCCTATTTGTTTCATTATTACAACTGCATTTTAAAATCATGTAAAATGATATATAACATGTCCAGTAAACGCATTTCTCGGTATGACTAACCATATTCTGAGAATGACTAACCAGAGAAAGTAAATTGGTCATGGGTGAATGTTTAACATAACTTAATAGCTTTATTTTGCAAAACAAAACAGTGAAAGAGAATCTCAATAATTTCCTACTGTTACTAACAATTGCTGTATACAATATAATTTGTACCTAGTGGAAAGGAAAAAAACAGCTCCATTATAATGATTTGGCTAATTGCATTCACATGTAAAGCTCCTGTTGTTCATTTCTCAATAGTCACATACAAAATTTAGTGCAAAATAAAATACTTAGAATGAAGAAAAACAAAGGATTTATTTTATTATCACAAATAAGTACATTTATTTTGGAAAACTCTTAAACCTATTGTTCCAAATATTTTCTTAATCAGCACACAAATATATAATAATAATAATTGCTTCGTGTTTCTTTATACATTTTCTGATAACATGCATAGTTGACTAATCTTATAGTCCCTACGCATTTGATGTTCACTGCTAAGTGAAATGAGTTCGATTTTGCGTTGCTAAAAGTATTATTCTTAAATTGGGAAGCATTTTGACATAATAAAAAGTAACCGTTTTCTGTTGTAATTATTATATTTACATACGGCTAGATTAAGAGTTGTGCGTTAAGCTGAAAAAGCTTTTTCACTACTGCTGCTATTAAAGATATTTAAACTAATTACACCTAATCTAATAGCCCTATCAAAATAATAAAAAAAAAGCCCTAACCTAAACTAAACTATCAATAGCCCTTAAAAGGGCCTTTTGCGGGGCATTGCCCCAAAGTAATCGTCTCTTTTACCTATATAGAAAATACAAACAACCCCCCGAACAGTAAAACCCACCACCTACACAACCAACCCCCCAAATAAAATACTAACTATAAAAAACCTAAGCTTCCCATTGCCCTGAAAAGGGCATTTGGATTGGCATTGCCCTTAAAATGGCATTTAGCTCTATTGCAGCTCAAAGCCCTAACTTAAAAAATAAACCCACCCAATACACCCTTAAAAAACCTAACACTAACCCCATGAAGATCGACTTACTGTTCTGAAGACCAGACATCCATCCTCAATGAAGCCGGGAGAAGTCTTCATCCAAGCCGGGCGAAGTGGTCCTCCAGACTGGCAGAAGTGCTTATCCAGACGGCATCTTCTATCTTCATCCATCCGACGTGGAGCGGGTCCATCTTCAAGATATCTGACGCGGAGCATCCTCTTCATCCGGAGTCTTCTTACTGAATGACGGTTCCTTTAAATGATGTCATCTAAGATGGCATCCCTTAGATTCCGATTGGCTGATAGAATTCTATCAGCCAATCGTAATTAAAGTAGAAAAAAATCCTATTGGCTGATGCAATCAGTCAATAGGATTGGAGTTCAATCCTATTGGCTGATCCAATCAGCCAATAGGATTGAGCTTGCATTCAATTGGCTGATTGGAACAGCCAATAGAATGCGAGCTCAATCCTATTGGCTGATTGGAACAGCCAATAGAATGCAAGATCAATCCTATTGCCTGATTGCACCAGCCAATAGGATTTTTTCCCCTTTAATTCCGATTGGCTGATAGGATTCTATCAGCCAATCAGAATTCAAGGGATGCCATCTTGGATGACGTCACTTAAAGGAACCTTCATTCAGGAAGAAGACTTTGATATATATTATTAGCAATTCCCATCAGAAATAACTTTAACAAATATGAACCCAATATTTGTCCAAATCAAATGCCTGCATGGATGAAATTTGCATTATTCCGCGATCGCAGGTATTAGTTTTTTTTCTAACACGCTCTCCCATATTAATGTCTATGGGTAAAGCGTGCATGAGTACGTCAAAACAGCGCTTGTATTTTGTGCGGTATGGAGCCCCAAGCAACCATTTCGCACACACAAGCCGTCTGTTTGAAAACTTGTAATGGCAGCGCTATGGAGGGTGAAATAACGTGACTTTTGTCGTTAAATACCCTCTATAGCATAAAACTTGAAATCTACCTGTATATTAGCAATTCCCTTTTGAAATAACGTTAACAAATCTGAATCCAATATTTGTCCAAGCCAAATGCCTGCATGGATGAAATTTGGCTGAACTGAACATTTTAAAAATCCAAAACAAATCGTTTGCACTAAACAAATGTTTTGCCGGTGCACTTGTCCTTTGGGTTAAGCAGGTTTGTACTATATGTGAATCTAAATTTACAAAGTACAGTAGTCAAATAGTATAGAAATCTTTCATGAATTTAAGCATAAGAGGCCCATTTGTCAAGCTCCGTATGGAGCTTGTGGGCCCGTGTTTCTGAGCAGGCGGACAGGAATCGCCACAATTTGATCGTACTCGATCGGTTTGATTGACACCCCCCTGCTGGTGGCCGCGAGTCTGCAGGGGGCGGCGTTGCACCAGCAGCTCTTGTGAGTTGCTGGTGCAATGCTGACTACGGAGAGCGTATTGCTCTCCGCATTCAGCGAAGTCTGCCACCCCCACATCTAAACTACCTCTTTACACTATTAACCCCTAAACCATCACAACACTCACCGCAAAGTAAGTTTCTACACTGTTAACCCCAAAACCACAAGCCCCCCACATTGCAAAGTCTCCACTACACTATTAACAAAACCGCCAGCCCCCCACAAACTACCTATGGCTATGTACACTAATAACCCTTTTTTTTTTTTTTACTTTCACAGGTACGTTTATTTAAAGGACCAGTCAATACTGTACATTTACATAATCAACAAATGCATGATAAGATGACAATGCAATAGCACTTAGTCTGAACTTCAAATTAGTAGTAGATTTTTGTTAAATAAATTGCAAAGTTATGTCTATTTCCACTCCCCCTGTATCATGTGACAGCCATCAGCCAATCACAAATGCATATACGTATATGCTGTGAATTCTTGCACATGCTCAGTAGGAGTTGGTGACTCAAAAAATGTAAATATAAAAAGACTGTGCACATTTTGTTAATGGAAGTAAATTGGAAAGTTGTTTAAAATTGCATGCTGTATCTGAATCATGAAGTTTAATTTTGACTTGAGTGTCCCTTTAAAGGCAACCAGGTCAATCTTAAATTTACCGCTGAATCTGGATCAGTAGAGATACCGTATTTGGATGTGATCCTCAAAGGATCAGTTTCTACAGGCAAAGTAGCTACTAGTCTGTATAGAAAGCCCATATCTTCTAATACTATCCTCCATGCCAAGTCTTCGCACCCAAAACATACTGGATTTGGCGTAGCCAAAGGCCAGTTTATCAGACTCAAGCGCAATTGCACCTTTGAGTCAGATTTTATAGTTGAGGCTGACAAATTGAGGGATCAATTATTAGAGAGAGGATATTCAAATAAGACAGTGAACAGGGCTTTTCTGGAAGTAAAGAGACTAGACAGGGATACACTCCTACAAGGTTCTAACACTAAGTGTAAAATTAGATCCCAGGAAGATAAACCTTGTTTTGTTACAACCTATAGTCCACAGTTTGAAGAAATATGCAATATTGTGAAAAGACATTTATCAATTGTGACAGGTGAGGATAGTCTTAAGGATTATGTGTCAAAGGGTTGTAGTTTTATTCCTAAGAGAGGCACCACATTAGGTAATATACTATCCCCGTCTATGATACAAAATAAAAGTAAAAAAACAAGCAGTTGGCTCACCTCCAAGGGACACTACAGATGTCACTTCTCACAATGCATAGCTTGCAACCACATGAGACCCACTAAACACTTTCAATCATACGTAACCCAGAAAGTTTTTGATTTAAGTGAGTGTACAAACTGTCGCACAAAATATGTGATCTATCTTGAAGAATGCTCCCAATGTAAATTACAGTACGTGGGGTGCACCTCAAGGGAGGTGCGCTCACGTATAAGGGAACATCTTAACAATATTGAACAAGAAATAGATTGTTCAGATCTTGTGCGACACTTCATACAAGTGCATGACAAAAGAATTACCACTTTTAATTGGTGCGTAATTGAACGCATACAAATAGGTCCCAGGGGTGGAGATAAAACAGTGAAAATGTTTCACAGGGAAGCCTTTTGGATATTTTTACTAAGAACCAGAAGTCCGCAAGGCTTCAACATTAGTGGGGACATAATTAATTTTTGGAAAAGGGTTTAACTCTCTTTGTCTTTTGATAATCACTTAAGACATTACTTCTTTATACCCATTTCAGTTTTTATGTCTAATCAAGGTGATTAAATAAGCCTAGGTAGTGTTGGGGAATAGAAACAACATTAGCCTTGTAAGATTATATAAATTATATAAATTAAATACTTTTACAATCACTTTTACTAACTGGAATATTTAGGGTTTAACATAATAGAAAATAAGAGTATATTACAAGTTATTCCATTTATTATATTTTGTTGAACGATATGTTCCCACTAAACCATAGATTATCAAGTTCTCCACCACATGCCCAGACATAAAAACATAAAGGTCGGTTTTCAGTAATTAGCCACAGTGTTTTTCAATTGTTCTGATTATGGTAATTATATAAGGATTGTATTGCCATTGATTGAGCATCTACGATTAAGGCATACTAGCCGAAACGCGTCAGATGCCAAGCTGACAGCACTGCCTGTGTGCAGTTTTTTACTATCTGATTTGAAGCCACCTATGAAAGAGGAATAAAGGATTATTTACCTTAATCTGAGGCTTGCTGGTTTTTCTTTATGTTTGGATGTCCCTTTAAAGGCAGCTAGTTTTTTTGGTTAACTTAGGGGGTGTTAGGTTAGGATGTTAGATGTTAGTGGGTAATTTTGCAGAGCTTGTGGTTTAGGGGTTAATAGTGTAGTGTTTTACTATGCATTGGAGGGCTGGCGGTTTAGCGGTTAATAGTGTAGTGTTTTACTATGCATTGGAGGGCTGGCGGTTTAGGGGTTAATAGTGTAGTGTTTTACTATGCATTAGAGGGCTGGCGATTTAGGGGTTAATAGTGTAGTGTTTTACTATGTGTTGGGCGGCTGGCGGTTTAATAGTTTATAGCGTAGTGGGAACTTTGCGGTGGGCTATGTGTAAGTTTACTAGAGTAGGGGCTTATGGCGATCGGGTTTGCAGAAGTAGGGTGTGTTTTTTTTCCACTTCTTTTTCTCTTTGCTCTAGCGAAAGCACTAATTAGCACTCCACTCGTAATCTACCCTAAAAGTATTGGAAAGATCATGAATGTTTAAACAACTTTCCAGTTTACTTGTACTTTAAATTTTTCTTAGTTCTCTTCTTATCCTTTTTTAAAGGGTAATCATATGTGAGCTAATGAGTGTGCACATGTCTTTAGCCATCTGGCAGCAGTGTTTACAACAATGTTTATAGCATGGTAATACATAGTTCCAAACACTACTACCATAGACTGCTAAAGACATGTGCACACTCCTGAGCTCCTATCAACCCACCTAGGTTTATTTTTTATCAAAGGATACCAAGAGAAAAGCAAATTTGACAATATAAGTAATATGGAAAGATGTTTAAAAATACATGTTGATTTTAGAGTTTACTGTCCATTTTGCTTAAGAACGGTTCTCCCCTTAAGTACCCTGGTTCCCTCTAATTCTCTAACTATGCTGAGATTATATTCTTGTAGGGAATATTATATCTCATGCTTTGTGAGACGGAAAACTTATAACTCAAATGGGGAAAGGGTTTTGTTTGATTTCATTAGCTATATTACAAGTACATCTCATTGTGTATACAGAATATATCTAATTTTCTTCAATTTTCTTTTGATTGTTTGTTAAAAAGCAGTGAATGAATAACAAAGTTGGTTATGCTAGTGAATTAGTTGAGTGAAAATGTATTTCGCCAACGAGGGTTCTTTTTGTGTTAAAATTTATCCTTCAGACACACACTCACATACACACGCACAAACGCGCACACACACACACACACAAATACACGCACACACACAAACACAGACACACACACACATGCATACACGCACACACACAAACACAAACACACACACATACACGCACACACAAACACACACACACACATGCATACACGCACACACACAAACACACATACACGCACACACAAACACACACACATGAATACACGCAGACACACACACACAAACACAAATATAAACATACAAACACACATACACTTACACAGATGCATAAACGCACGTACACATACGCACATATATACACACACAACATATATATATATATATATAAATATAAATATATATATATATATATATATATACAGTATATATATACATCTGTTATGTGCATTGCAGTAAAAAAAAGGGGGTTAGATTTGAAAGCTCTCATAATAAAGTTTATATAAAGATGTTGTAAACTTTGTCGACTTGACTTGATTAAACTTTAGAAAGTGACTTGGCAAAGGCTCCGGTAGCAAGATAAAAACAAATCATTGCCACAAACATTGAATTTTGTGATTGGAGATCCTGAATCTCAATCAGAATGAAAGCCTGGAACCACATTTGAAATACAACTGAAGTGACAAAATAGAACGACTAGGACCTGTTTGAAAATTGTACTAGGATACTGGTGATCTACTTTGTGGAGGTTCTCACTTTGTTTAAACTTGCAAGAGATTTCATCTTATAAGTAGAACAAATAAAATAGTGCAGTAAAGCTTCATTTAATTTATTACCTCTTAAATACTTTGGAGTAGATTTATCAAACTTTAGCGAATCATGCCCGCCCTGCATGCGCTGTTGGCTTTTAACATTGCACAAGTATTTCTTGTAAAATAGTTGTGCAAGGTCCCCCCCTGCACATTTGCAGCCAATCGGCCGCTAGCAGGGGGTGTAAATCATCCCAATCGTATCTGATCGGGATGATTGCAGTCCCCCACCTCAGAGGTGACGGACGAGTTAAGAAGCAGCGGTCTTAAGACCGCTCTTTCTTCAACTCTGTTTCCAGCGAGCAGCATATGCAGTATCCGCTGCTTAATAAATGTATTATCTTCTTTTCTAGGGACTGAAAATTGTAATTATATGGACAGTATTTTTGTCCCATGAGAGAACTGACTGATTCATGTCTGTTGTATTTCTATTTCTTTTAGTTTGAAAAAAAGCAAACAAATTATTGTGGAATGTTGTGTACAAACACTCTTTCTTTTTGTGAATATATCTAATAAATGTTTTTGTTTATATGGCTATCAGTTTATGTATTGTGTATGCATCATATGGATTCGATTGCACAACAGATATTTTGTAGTTTTGCTAAACAAACTGTCAGCAAAAGGTGAATTACCACTGTTAATTATCCAGTCATTGTTTTTACGGCAATGTTTTGACATGCACTGGGTGGCTCCCTTAGCACAATGCACGAGTACTTCAGCATGTTCTCTTGGAAGCAGACATGCCTTTTCTGTCAAAAACTGATATAATCGAGCCGCTTTAATACTGGCAAGGGGTAGCCACTTCCTGTGCAAGTGATGGAACATGCTCATTTGTTCAGCCTTGCAGTCCAAATACATCATTGTCATGCACATCTGCCCTTGAACAAGGTAAATGCTGGCTTGGATATGGGAATTTGTTAAGAACCCATTTTTATTAAACTACACAGGTTCATAAATTGCAGGTTAACAATAAAATCTTACTCAGTGATTTTATAGACAGTTTTATAGACAGTAATTAATCTTTAAAACTGTTTACTGAAAGTGATGTGAATTTTTTTTCACTTGTATTATTAATGTCAAATTGTCACAATTTTAAGAAATTTACAGTCTATTTTAAAAGGATTCTGAAAACTCTAAATTTAAAAGCAGATCACTGCAAGAAGGAATTCGTAATAAGAAAATACATAACATTCTTTTGGAATGTGTTACAACTACGCAAAATTCTTCTGTATATATCTAAATGAACTTTGCTTAAACATATTGCAAAATATTAAATTCTAAAAGTGAAATAATTCAAGGAAAAATACTTTGATAATATTTACACTTCCTGATTTCAGAAGTGAGTAAGGGTATTAAGAAATGACACACCCTTACTTGCTTGATTACACGATTGTTAAAGGGACATGAAACCCAAATTTTTTCTTTCATGATTTAGAAAGAGCATACAATTATAAACATCTTTCTAATTTACTTCTATTATCTATTTTGCTTCATTCTCTTGATATTCTTTGCTGAAAAGCATATCTAGATATGCTTAGTAGCTGCTGATTGGTAGCTGCACATAGATGCCTCCTGTGATTGGTTCACTGTGTGCATTGCTATTTCTTCATTAAAGTATATCTAAAGAATAAAGCAAATTAGGTAATAGAGGTAAATTGGAATGTTGTTTAAAATTATATTATCTACCTTAATCATGAGAGAAAATGTTTGGGTATAGTGTCCCTTTAAGAAAACTCTGCAGTTGGAAGAAGGGACATCCAATCATCCTGTAATTGTGCAGTATAAAACTAAAGACACTGTTCTAGGGTCTGGTTGGTGAATTCTGTCTAACCATTTGTCTGAGGATTATAAGATGAATTGCAGAATTCAGGAGATGTCTAAAATATGACACAATTGGGATCCAAATGTGAAGATTTCTTTTATGAAAAGTATAGCTGTGATAGCAGTGGTTAGGACACAATGAGCAATATTCATAAGTCTATTTAGTGGAGGAAGATGAACTATAAAGTCCATGGCTATGTCTACCCAGGCCTTGGTGGATACAAATAGTGGCTATTGATGTCCGTGGATAGAATGGTAGAATGTTTTGCCATGAGAACAATTGTCTAGGGAGTAAACATTCACTTGCATATCCTTCTGTATACAGGTTTATCAGAAAGATGCCAGGGGCTTCTTGATCATTTAGCTATGGGTTGAAGGGTAGAGGGTATCTATGTTTAATGCACAGTAGTCAAACATAAGCAAAAGTCCCCATTTCTATTTATGATAAAGAACATACAAGATCTGGCAGATGAGGCTGATCTCTTTAAAAAGCCTTTAGCAAGTTTTTCTTTCAAATACATTTTCAGTGTATTTATTTAGGACCAGATAAAGGATATTTGCAATACATTTTTTTGTTACTGTATCTTTAAAATTCTAATATTTTATAAATAATTCAAACAAGTCTGATAATGCACATAATAAGATGGAATGGGAATTCTGCAGTTATTGTTTAATACAAAGTATTGAGGTAAATAGACACTCTCTATATAACAAATTAATAACTGGCTGGGCTTCCTCAATCAGTCCAAGGATATTAGGAAATAAAAAATATGTTATAATACCAAACTGTAGCTTTTATGATTAAAGGTACAGTAAACACCTTCTGTCGTGTTACTATAGAATGACATATCAGCAAAGTCTAAGCATTTAAAAACAAATTAAGAATCCTGTTTTACTGCAGATGTAATAGCCAAACTCCACCCACCTTTTGCTTTATTTGGAGGAGCAAATCCAGGCTTTAGTCTATAGAGGACATAGTCTTCCTACCTTCATGCTCCTCTCTTTAAGTAAAAAAAGAACAAATTAGAGGATCCTCATTTCTACAGTATAAGCAGAAAAGCTGTAAGATTTGTTTTTGGATGTGGTCTGTTAATCTGTTAAAAGAAGGGCCCTCTGATTAACCCTATTTGTGCTAACCTGTATTGATACAAAAATTCAAAATGAGCAACCTCTGGTCGGTCAATAGACTTGTAAGTGACACAGTCTGTTACCATGACAAAGGGTGATATCATGTTAAATCATCATCACCTCTTTATTTTACTAAATTCAATATATTTTTCTACAAATGTGCTGTCTACTGTGCAACGAATTTGTAATTAATTTGAGAGTGGTTATTGTCCTGTAAAATTAAACTGCTTGTCAATGGTCTAATATGTATAAAGAATTTGAGAACCTACATAGCATTTCTCACACTGACAAATTGCTGTAAAATCTGTGCAGGAAATGCATTGTTCAAGGAATGTTTATTACTTGAGAAAGAAATTTAAATTCCTTGATCAGCCCATTTTCCCTCTTACACGGATTTGTGACTAGATTAGACATACAGGCCCCTAGTTATCAACGTCTGTCGGACCTGATCCGACAGTGCGGATCAGGTCCGACAGACATCGCTGAATACAGCGAGCAATACGCTTGCCGTATGCAGCATTGCACCAGCAGCTCACAAGAGCTGCTGGTGCAACGCCACCCCCTGCAGACTCGCGGCCAATGGACCACCAGCAGGGGGGTGTCAATCAACCCGATCGTACTCGATCGGGTTGATTTCCGGCGATGTGTGTCTTTGTGACCGCTGCTTCATAACTGGTGTTTCTGGCGAGCCTGCAGGCTCGCCAGAAACACGGGGCATCAAGCTCCATACGGAGCTTGATACATATGCCCCATACTGTACAGACCCTTGATAAAGCTATTAAGCACTAAATACTTTATTCCTTTTTACAGTTAATTTGTATATTAGATGTAAACCAGAGGGGGAATGGATAGATTTGTAGATCTTCACATAATCGTGCATGGCTTGAAATGTAAATGAAAAATCAATTATTTTTGAAGGAAGACTAGTATTATAGCAAAGAATATTTTACAGACATTTGTTTATTGGTCCTGCTTGTATACGGTTTGCAGGCTTAATATAATGTACTGTATATCATCACTGTAAAAGCACATTTTGACTTATGAATAGAGCACAACTTTTAACACAAGGCCTGATATAAGGCTAGATTACAAGTGGAGCGCAAAATATTGCTTTCGTGAGGGCCATATTTGCACTCCACTTTGTAAAACCAGCGCACGCAAATGTATTACTAGTTCGGTGTAATTGCACTGAAGCATTGCAGTCACAAGAGCGCACTTCCACAGGCTCTAATTGGAGCCTAATTCTCATGCCGTGAGACTTGGCTTGACAACCTAGCACAGCCAAAGGGGTAAGTAGTGCAGCGATGGCTAGCAGATTTACATATATATGTATATGCTTATATACATATATATTTATGTGTTTATATTTGTATATACACATATTAACACATAAATATATATCTATATAAGCACATTCATCAATGAAAAATAATTTTAGTCGCATTTTAACTAAACAAAAATCCTAATGAATGCACCAACGAAAATAAAGAAAATGAAAAGATACTGATGAAAATCAGCAGAAGTCATTAATTTCCTTTATTTTTAATTTTTTTAAGTGGTTAATACTTACCTTAGCGTGCTCTCCATGCTCGCCAGAAAGCGTTAAGGTAAGTATGTAGCTACAGGTGAACTTTTTACCAGTTGCTTTGAAACATTTACATTTGTTTTAATTAAAACAAATGTAAATGTTTAAAGGGACACTGTAACCAAAAATAAACTTAGCATAAATCAATTAAAAGATTTGAAAAAATACACTTTTCAAATCACTCTAATTTTCAAATATTTACTGTTTCGCCGCTATTATATTTCATTTTTTAAATATTTTCCAAACCCACTCAGTGGGTACTGTTGCTGGGTGTGCAATCCGGACGGAGAACCGAGGTTGGAATATGGCGGCACCTAGCCGCAATGAGCATGCGCAGACTTGCGGAACGTCATTAAAGACGTCTATGCCTGGATAAAATAGGCTTCAGAAGCAGATGCGTGAGCTCAAGGGCGTAATGCGCATGCACAAGCCGACAATTGCATATTAATGATATGCAACTAGACGGCCGCTGATTGGAGGAAGCAATGAACGATTGCTCAGCCCATATTAGTGGGTTGTCGTTCATTACGTCATGACGAATAATATAAAAACATTTTTTAATATGATAAAAGGATCGTTACACATTGAATGTAATTGCATTTTGTTAGTCTCATATTAAAAAATGTTTTTATATAATCGTTGTACATACAAAAAGTCTTTTCACAGTAATCCTTTAATGAAAATTCAGTTTTTGTATTGTTTTAAATTAAACAAATACTGAAGAGTGCAGACACTGAATATTCTGGAATAAATGAGAAAAAGGTGACAGTACCTCAGCACTCAAAGGGTAAATTTATCAAAAAAGTAATGGTAATAGGGCAGTGACGAATGCCAGACAGAGGACATATATTAAAACATAACTTTTACTGATATCATTCTAAAAAAGAGTGTGACACATAAAGTGTTAATGGTGATACAAACGTTTAAAACTTAGATTAAAAGTGTACATACAAGAAGTATGTGTGACCTCAAAAATACGATGAACAAAATCTAATATAGCCCAGCTCCCAGCCCTCACGGTTAACGGATTGCAGCAGGACTATCTAGAAAAAAGGGGATTGACCCCACAACAATTATGCTCAACTATGCAATGCTGTAACCGGAGGTCAGGACTAGGCTACATGACATAACACGTAAATGAGGTGAAGACAAAGCTTCAGAAAATCTATCAATTAAAGTATTCCATAATAATAGATTTGAGGGTTTACACATAGAAAATACGCCTTAGGCGTATTTTCTATGTGTAAACCCTCAAATCTATGATTATGGAATACTTGAAAAAGGCTGTTTTAAACAGCTGAAACGTGTTGCTAACTCCTTGCTACCTTGAAGATTTCCACAAGTTCACTTTTGAAGTGTACTGCAAAGCCAACATCTGATCTGATCTACAAACATAACGCTTGAAAGGAACATAAAGCGTTTCCACAAATAAACCGCAAACTGCTTAGTCCTTTTTTTCGGACCGCCAAGAAACAGAAGCACACTTAATAACAGCCAGCAAGAAGGAACCTGCTGACACCTGCAAAGGGAAGTACTCTGAAACAAAGAGAGTACGACGCTAACTCCTTGCTATTTGGAAGATTTCCACAAGTTCACCTTTTAAGCAGACCGCAAAGCAAACATCAAGAGAGTACGGAACAACTACACCGACCCAAAGAACAGTAAAACCAGCGGTCAGGAGTGGTAACAGTAACCACACACCACTGCAACTATTCCAGCATTCACTCCACCACGAATACACAGTATGGACAAAAGGCACTCAAAAAGGGACAACACGAAAATCAAAACAACAGAGATAGACAAACAGAAAAAAACGCTAAAGACACCTGTAACTGTGAGTACATTAAGGAAGTTCATGTAAAAAGCGGATCACGCTAAACACAAAGCAGTACTCTATAACTTTACTTTTGCCGACTTCAAAAACTTGTCTAGTGACACGCCCACACATAAACATTTACGGAGGATATAACACCAAAGCTTAATAAGCAGTTCATTGTCGAGCATACAATTGTTGCAATAAAGACTTCCACTCTTTTAACACTTACCAGCTTAAGCAGTATACTGCTATTTCCAGGTTCTCTACAAAAAGACTTTCATCCTTTCAGTATTTTACTAAATTATTTTATGTAATCATTTATACGTTTAAGGCTGATACTATTGATGGAAATTGCTTGTATGTTTTTATTTTTACACTGAAATAAATATCACTAAACATTGCAAATATTCTTTGTGAATACTCTATTGTATCATAAATTGCGCCATATCAGATCCATAAATAATATCTGCAATCTTTACCTAGGCTCAAATATATCCAAACATATATAAATATATTAACTTGCTTATTCAATACATCTATGAGATTATAGCATATTATATTGATTCATCCGACTCATGTTTTTAGGTTGGCCAACCTATTTGATTTAACTATCTGTTTTAAATATTTGTTTTAACTAACAGTGATTTAGACTATATTTTTATTTCAAACTTTTAGATCTAACTGTTTGTATCTATATTTTGTTCAAAAAAACAGAATTTATTGATTCAAATTACATAGTAAGACTATCTTTCCATATCGGGTAATTAAGCAGTAGCGCTTAAGAGTCTTATCCTTCCCAGAACACTCCATATACAATACCTTGGGGTATCAATGTTTCAAATATATATACTTTCATGGCAATAAATAAAACTGGGGTATGCAATAGGCCCCAAACTAAAGATAGGCCTATCAGAAGAAATACTCTATCAACTCAAATTACAAGTCATACAATTGTAACTAAACCTTCCCAAAATCCTGGCAAACCTATGCATGGGGGGTATAGGTGTACTCGGGAGGTCTTGCAACAGTTAAAAACCTGGAGTGTTTTCTTGTAATAAATTACAACAAGCTCTCCTAAATCATAGTCAAAAAGCAATGTGTGTGTGTGTAAAAATGAAAATTTAAAAATTACAACCATACACTTTCTAATTTTTGTTGTTGGCTAAAACGGTTGCATCAAAGGCACCAAAGCACTCCATATACAATACCTTGGGGTGTCAACCCCAAAGAGGGGCCTATCAGAAGAAATACTCTCACTTTTAACTCAAATTACAAGTCATACAATTGTAGCTAAACCTTCCCAAAATCCTAGCAAACCTATGCATGGGGGGCATAGGTGTACTCATTAGGTCTTGCAGCAGTAAACAACCTGGAGTGTTTTCTTGCAATAACTGCTGGTGCAATGCCACCCCCTGCAGATTCGTGACCAATCGGCCGCTACAGGGGGGGTGTCAATCAACCCGATCATATTCGATGGTAAAAAAATGGAAAAGTGGTCTGGTCATAAAGGGGTTAAAGGGATAGTCTAGTCAAAATTACACTTTCATGAATAAGATAGAGCATGCAAATTTGATCAACTTTCTTATTTACTTCAATAAACATTTTTTCTTTATTCTCTTGTTATTTTTATTTGAAAAAGCATGAATATAAACTTTTTGAGCTGGCTCATTTTTGGTTCAGCACCTGCGTATCACTTGCTGATTGGTGTCTAAATGTAGCTGCCAATTAGCAAGCCACACCCAGGTGCTAAACTAAAAATGGTCCGGCTCCTATGCTTTCAAATAAAGATACCAAGAGAACGAAGAAATATTGTAAAATAGAAATTTGCTTAAAATTGCATGCTCTATCTGAATCATGAATGTTTAATTATGACTAGACTATCCCTTTAATTTTTACTTTGAACAATTAGTAACAAGTGGGGAAGATGATAGTTTTATTTCAGTTCTGATTAACAATATATCATAATTTTTAGAATTGTAAAAAGCATATCGAGCATGTCATTTTACACAAGTTTCCAATTTACTTCTATTATATAATTTGCTTTTTTCTTTTGCAATAATTTATTAAGAAGAATACCTAGGTATTCAGGAGTATAAATGCACTACTGGGAGCCAGCTGCTGAATGGTGGCTGCACAAATATTCGTCTTGTCATTGGCTTACTGATGTGCACAGCTACATCCTAGTAGTGAATTGTAGCTGTTTCGACAAAAATACCAAGAGGACAAATCTGATAATTGCAGTAAACTGGAAAGTTATGTAATATCGTATGTTCTATCTGAATCAACAGAAAAAAATTGGGTTTCATGTCCCTTTAAATGGACAGTAAATTCAAAATTAAACTTTCAAGATTCAGAAAGAATCTGATTCTATTATCCAATCTATTATTTAATAGTTTTTTTTTCTTGGTATCCTTTGTTGAAGAATAGGCACGTGGGCGGCAAAGTACTACTGGGATATAGCTGAACACATCTGGTGAACCAATGCTAAGGGTCATATATGTGCAGCCACTAAACTACCTATATATGCTCTTCCTCAAAGGATAACAAGAGAACAAAGCAAATTTGACAACAGAAGTAAATCGGATAGACTTTAGAGGTTTTTCGCGATCATGAGTACAATTGATATTTATGCTAGAATGATTACCGCGACTTCAGAGATCTGGTTAACTGTTTTGTGAAACATAAGTGTCACAAAACACATCAAAAATACATTACAAAGTACAGTTACACTCATAATAACACTATCTAATAACAACTATTATGGGGTCTCAGGTGTTAGAAAGAAAAAGGCAGGCAAAGGGCTTTAAGATGGAGATACATATAAATATATATATATATATAAAAAGATGGATATGTATAATTATAAACATATACTGTATATATGTATGAGTGTATGCGTGTGTACATATGTATTTATATGTGTATATATGTATTTACAGACATATATGCACATATAAACACATAAATACATACGTACACATATCTCGTCACCCCCTCCTCCCCCTGCTTTCAGACCTCTGTAACACTTTCTGTCAGTTTAGCCATCCTATGTTTTAAGATATAATCTGTAAATTCCATCAAATTGGTCAGTATTGCTTTAGACTTGAAAAAGGAAGACATTCTCCCGTGCTTTGGAGCCCTTTGCAGTTAAGTAGAGGAAAACATGTAAAAGCATATTTATGCAATATTCATATGTAATGAAGGTTTTAACTGTGTATTTACTGTAAATATTTGACATTCCAATGTTCTGCACATAGCAGAATATCTTCTATGTATTTTTAAAGAGATATTTATATATATATACAGTATATCTGTATATATCTATACCTGTATATAATCATATATATATATATATATATATATATATATATATATATATATATATATATATATATATATATATATATATATATACAGTGGATATAAAAAGTCTACACACCCCTGTTAAAATGTCAGGTTTCTGTGATGTAAAAAAAATGAGACAAAGATAAATCATTTCAGAACTTTTTCCACCTTTCATGTGACCTATAAACTGTACAACTCAATTGAAAAACAAACTGAAATATTTTAGGTAAAGGGAAATAAAAATAATAAAATAAAATAATATGGTTGAATAAGTGTGAACACCCTTTTATAACTGGGGATGTAGCTGTGTTCAGAATTAAGCAATTACATTCAAAATCATGTTAAATAGGAGTCAGTACACACCTGTCGTCATTTAAAGTGCCTCTGATTAACCCCAAATAAAGTTCAGCTGTTTTAGTAGGTCTTTCCTGACATTTTGTTAATCGCATCCTACAGCAAAAGCCATGGTCCGCAGAGAGCTTCTAAAGCATCAGAGGGATCTCATTGTTAAAAGGTATCAGTCAGGAGAAGGGTACAAAAGAATTTCCAAGGCATTAGATATACCATGGAACACAGTGAAGACAGTCATCATCAAGTGAAGAAAATATGGTGCAACAGTGACATTACCAAGAACTGGATGTCCCTCCAAAATTGATACAAAGTTGAGAAGAAAACTGGTCTGGGAGGCTGCCAAGAGGCCTACAGCAACATTAAAGGAGCTGCACGAATATCTGGCAAGTACTGGCTGTGTGGTACATGCGACAAAAATCACCCGTATTCTTCATTTGTCTGGGCTATGGGGTAGAGTGGCAAGACGGAAGGCTTCTTAAAAAAAACATCCAAGCCTGGCTAAATTTTGCAAAAACACATCTGAAGTTTCCCAAAAGCATGTGAGAAAAGGTGTTCTGGTCTGATGAAACCAAAGTTAAAATTTTTGGCTATAATTCCAAAAGATATGTTTGGCGCAAAAACAACACTGCATATCGCCAAAAGAACACCATACCCACAGTGAAGCATAGTGGTGTCAGCATCATGCTTTGGGGCTGTTTTTCTTCAGCTGGAACTGGGGCCTTAGTCAAGGTAGAGGGAATAATGAACAGTTCCAAATACCAGACAATATTGGCACAAAACCTTCAGGCTTCTGCTAGAAAGCTGAACATGAAGAGGAACTTCATCTTTCAGCATGACAACGACCCAAAGCATACATCCAAATCAACAAAGGAATGGCTTCACCAGAAGGAGATTAAAGTTTTGGGATGGCCCAGCCAGAGCCCAGACCTGAATCCAATCGAAAATCTGTGGGGTGATCTGAAGAGGGCTGTGCACAGGAGATGCCCTCAAATTCTGACAGATTTAGAGTGTTTTTGCAAAGAAGAGTGGGCAAATCTTGCCAAGTCAAGATGTGCCATGCTGAAAAACTCATACCCAAAAAGACTGAGTGCTGTAATAAAATCAAAAGGTGCTTCAATAAAGTATTAGTTTAAGGGTGTTCACACTTATGCAACCATATTATTTTAGTTTTTTATTTTTATTTCCCTTTACCTAAAAGATTTCAGTTTGTTTTTCAATTGAGTTGTACAGTTTATAGGTCACATTAAAGGTGGAAAAAGTTCTTAAATTATTTATCTTTGTCTCATTTTCTGACATCAAAGAAACCTGACATTTTAACAGGGGTGTGTAGACTTTTTATATCCACTGTATATATATATATATATATATATATATATATATATATATATATATGTATATATATATATATATATATATATATGTATATATATATATATATATATATATATATGTATATATATATATATATATATATATATATATATATATATATATAATATTTATATATATATATATATATATTTGTACCAAAATGCCAGATAAATGTAGAGATATGTATTTATGAATAACTAGAAAATATTCTTCTTTGTAAAGAACATTGAAAGGTATGTGAATATGAGTTTGGTATAGCGCGCAAGTAGGGTGTATTTCTTCTCTATTGACTTCTATAGGAGAATAAGTTATCGTGTGCGTGATATTCTAAATGCTATAGAAGTAAGCTGTTTCTGCTCGTCTAGTTGGCGCAAGATTGCAAACTTTTTACTTTCAACTCATAATACGAGCACAACCCACATGCGCTTACAATTTACTTCTAGCGCAATTAGTGCTTTAGTGTAAGCACTAATTAGCGTTCCACTTGGAATCTGGCCCTTAATGTGGTCTATGTAAAGGGGACTTGACTTGACTTTTTGATGTATAGTCCTATGGTCTTTCTATATACTAAAGAAAAGGATTTCACAGATACCTATATAGGAAAAAAAAATTGAAGTTCTGTGGATATGACCATTCAGCAGGTTATTTAATCCCATGAAAAAAACTTTAATATTTACTAATGGAAAATGTCTGCTCAGTGCTTATTATAACAGGAACTTGTTCAGCAGACTTCAGAGTTTTAATTTTTTTTATTTGAATTGCATCATATAGTATAGCACTCACTGTCATAATATTGCCTAGTAAAGAGTATGGGCACCTTTTCCTTCAGAGCAGTTATAGAATCATATAACTGTCTGTAATGGAGTATTACACAATTTGTCAAGACTCAATAAAGAACGTGGAGTTCTAGTTCCTACTCTGTGATTTTCCATAATGTTCTATAATGTTTAAAGTCCATTTAGAGACAGTTAAAACTAGGAATGTCTGAATATATTTTTTAAAACTTAAGCTTTCACATTAACATGTTTTTTTTTTTTTTGTCTTTTATTTTAAATATTTTTATATGACAAATAAAAATGGATATTTGGGCACAGAACTCCTTATATAGAAAAGCCACACAAACAGTCAGTCATTTCTGTGTACAGTTTTGCATTTGAACTGGAATTTCACAGATACAATTTAAATATTTCAAGAAGAAAAAATATCTTTCTATGAAAAGGTTAGGTATATGACTGAATACAGTTATATTTTTATATTATTTTGGCATTCACCATCACATTCTTTATTAAAGTATAAAAAGTATTTACAATTATATAACAGCAGAATAGGAAAACAAAATTAGCGGAGACAAGTTTCTGTGTCAAATTTAATCATAATACATAGTATCATATTTTATATCTTGTTGATTACTAGATATAATATACTAGTTTCCAAGAGTTACACTTCAGTCAGTTTACAGTTCATACCAATTTCTTTCATTGCATTAAAAAGTCAAAGGAACCCCTTAAATCAGACTTTTGAAAAAGGTATCAAAAGTATTTTGACAATGGTAAGTGGTAATTGATGAAGTGCAGTTCAGAATATAATAGGAAATTCTTTAAAAATCCTTTAGATGGTCACAGTTAATAGAGAGGGATGTCCCTGATCATTTGTCATGGTTTCTTTGATGTTTAATGATCAAAGAATATTGCAATATGATAGGAATAGTCAAGGTTTCACAAAGTAAAGCACTTGAAAAGTAAAATGTCAACTACCATGACTTCTAAAAAATGGCTTAAACTTCATAAATTACATGTCACATTCTATTACTCTCTATTCAGATAGTTATTTTAAGTCCATTCATATAATATACATTCCTTCCTTATAGCATTTAACCCTTAATATTAGCATTTGTACTATAGATATTTGTATTAATTAGGGGCCGATTTATCAATGTCCGGATCATGTCCGCCATACATCGCTGAATGCTGACAGCATACGCTGTCAGCATTTAACATTGTACAAGCAGTTCTGGTAAACTGCTTGTGCAATGCTGCCTTCAGCAGATTTGTGAACAATCCGCCGCTAGCAGGGGGTGTCAATCAACCTGATCATACACGATCGGGCAGATTGATGTCCGCAGCCTCAGAGGAGGTGCATGAGTTAAGGAGCAGCGGTCTTAAGCCAGCTACTTCTTAACTCCAGTTTCCGGCAAGCCTGAAGGCTCACACAGAAACAGTTTCATTAGGACCAATTCAGGCCATGATAAATCGGCCCCCAATAGTGGTGTCATATATTCTTTTAACAGTATTGGTGCTACTCTTAACACGTAAACACATTTTTGAAATGTATATTTTTTAATTTAGTTCGTTCTTTAATTTGGGAAGAAATTCTTCAACTTATATCTCTAGATAATGTGATGACATTGGAAAGATTTGGCTTACTAAAGAGTTGTGTTTTTTATAAGTCCTTAGCATTGTTTCATGTACTTTAAATGGACATAAATATTTAAAAAGAAAATAATAACCCCTTTAAATTGTAGCTTTCCAGCCCCAGCTGCTGCAGCCCACCGGGAAATCTCCTGGTATCCTGGTAGGCCAATCCGGCCTTGAGCATTAGCACTCATGATAATCTACAATTTTTTCTGTGTATACATGTTGTCATTTTCTATATAGTAGGCTGACAAACTGTTCCAGTCAAAAGACCTGTTAGATAGATATTAAAATGCTTTCATTGGTAGGAAAGGGTATATTTTCTAATCACTTTTATTAATATTTCCTCAACACCATAATTAAAGTAAATTGTTAAAAACAAACCATTCTGTTTATTCTAATACCATTCTTGATTACTGTGTTTGGTTATGATTTCTCTGTGACATGTTTATACTCAGGGGAATTTAAGTACTTAAACTTTTTAAGAAAATTAAATTATTTTATCTTAATATAAACAGACAGTTTGGTCTAGATTTTTGAGATATCATCTTGTCACTTTATTTCAAAGGAGCTGACAATATGTTACCAGCCGTATCATAAACAAACATCCAGATCTCATGAGAAATTACTAATTCATTTTCAAGCCCATCTAACAACTCTTTTTTTAGTACAGCTGTTCTTGAAATATATCAAAAACATTTCCTATGAGATGCTTTTAGATTCCAATTGAGATTCATTAAGTTTCCATGAGATGGTAAGTTACTGGGTTAGAAGAGGGGTTACCATAATCATACATCTAGCCACAGGAAGTCACTAAATTAGTTTACTATGGACAAGATTACAAATGACACATGATTATTATTGACTGAGCAGTGAGCACTAGATCTTGCGGAGTCCTACTGCTGATATTATGGCCTATTTTGGTTCCATTTTTCATGTGACTAGATGAACATAGTATTGGTTATTGATATTCATGAAATACAATTATAGTGTATTAAAATATAATAATATATTTAAAAAATACAAAAATCACATTTATGAATTAAATATTAAATTTAAAATGAATTTTAACTATAAAATAAATATAAACTATATTTTAAATAATAATATTCATTTTTAATTTTATATAATTACAATTTACATTTAATATTATTAATATTATTATTATATTTTTAATTCTCAGTTATTGTATTTTTATATATGCATTGGTGCTTTTTTGATTGTGGGCTACTAAATAAGTTTATTTATATGTAATTTTTGATAGAATTGTAAAAAAGATTAAAGTCCTTTGAAACTGAACAAAAGCTTTACAAATGCTTTACAGCTATTCCAAATAAAGATTTGTCTCATTTTAAGTTAGCAAATATTAGTTTCAATTTTGACAGCATAAATGTGTGTGTAAGTTTGGTGGCATTTTGTGGATAGACATCTCTTCTTGAATATACTTGCAATCTTTATGTAATTTAGCAGTTCTGCAAGAAAATTAGAGAGATTATGAGATCATACAAATAAAAACTTTTTAAAACTTTGGGTTTCTTGCTGAAATTATTTGCACACAACTACTGCAGTTATAAAACAAATGGTTGTAAAAGCATCTTGGAGGTTCCCTTTGTTCAGAAATAACAGACATGTATGGCTTTGCTATTGATTTTCAATTAGAAGGCCACAAATTGCAGCTGCTCACCTCACTTCTGAAATTACTAGCATTGAACGTGTTAATCAGGTAGCTTGTAAGGCTAATTTTAGATGTAGTGTAGAGATTACCCTCCAACCCCTCATCCCTACCTGATCCCTCCTAAACAGCTTTCTTCCCTCTCTCACCTTCCTCTGGTCACTTTCATCTTAGGTACTGGCAGATATTCTGCCAGTATGATGTTTTAGGGCTTTTTTTTTTTTTTTTTTTTGCAGCATAGGATCACCCTTACCCTCCTACCTCCCTGATCCCTCCCAAGCAGCTCTCTAGCCCTTCATAGAAGCATAAAATGAAGCAATAGAGTATATCCCTTCCTGAAATAATCGAATTCTAGTGGAAAGTAATCCCAGTGTCCCACTGATATCAAATCTACTTTTCAAATCAGTGATATAATGTCTGATTTGCAGATATGCAAAAAAACTTTATTGGTTAATCCAAACCTTGCACGGATATTATCAAATGGTTCAATCGACATATTGGCTCTCACAAGTTGTATTACCCATCTTAACCCCTTACTCTTACAATTTCCAAATACTGTATTAGAATTACCAGGTATGAAATCTGTATTGCCCTGGATTGGGAGCAATTCTGAAAAATATGGTGACCGTTGGATTTCTAGACAATATTTCTGCCAGGCTTTTACCACGTTAAAGAATGTTAATAGATTTTAAACCTCCGGTGGTAAAATGGACAAAGGGCAGTGGAGAATTGCTTTTAGATCCATTGAGGCAATCAGGCTGGATACACATTGTAAAAGGGAGATATACCCATTCTCCGTGATCCAATTTACTGCAATTTTAAGAATAGCTATGAGATTGTAATCTCTTATATTGGTGAAAGCCATACCTGCCACCACTCCAGGCTTCATTAAACTCATTAGAGCTATGTGTGGTCTTGCTTTTTTTCAGATAAACCTAGTACAGAGTTTATTAAATAAGTGTATGTCTGATTTATGGAGAAACACTGGTATGTTTTATATCAAATACAGTAATTTAAGAAATAAGTCTTTATTAACATTATCCAGGCTGTCATCCAATTTCTTCTTAACTTCTTTAAAGAAATTAGGAAAATGTAATTTGTACCATTCATGTGGGTTTTTGTTTTAATTCTTAAAGATTATTTAAAAGGGTGTTTAATCTGACATTGTACAGGTTTCACTAGCCATAGTAACTCGGACTTTGATAAGTTGATCTTGTAACTAGAAATGGCCCCCGAACACGTGGACAAACTGCAAAAATGTAGGTAAATTAGACTCCAAATGACTCAGAAATAATAATAATAAATTGTCTGCATACAAAGATAATAAGAGATTTTGTCCACCTATTTGGATGCCATTTAGATGTTACCGAAGTAAAATGGCCAGTGGTTCCAGGGAAATATTAAAAAGCAAAGGACATAAAGGACATCCCTGTCTAGTACTTTTTTGTAGGTTAAAACTGACCGTATTTGAGCCATTAACAATGATAGATGATATTGGATTATTGTAGATCAGGCGTACAAAATTATTAATTTGTCCTGTAAGGCCAAATTTACCAAATGTAAAAAAAAAGATGGTCTCAACTAATATAATCAAATGCTTTTTCAGCATTTACTGTTAATATAGCTAAATCAATTACATTTCTATGTTTGAGAGAATTACATTTATTCCAGAAAAAAGTCCAGTATTAATAATACCTTACATATATTCTTGACAGGATTCCTGCCAGTCATAAATCCCACCTGATTTTCATGGATTATTTTCCCTAAGTGGGGCTTTAACCTTTTAGCAATAATTGATGTTAGCAATTTGTAATCTGCATTTAATAAGGAAATTGGCCTATAAAATGAGGGTAGTTCAGGATCTTTATTTTTTTTAAGAATTAATGTAACTTTAGAGGCTGCAAAATATGGGGAATAAAATACATTATTGGAAAAATATAGATTAAATAGTTTACAGAGTATAGGCACAGTTTGCTCCTGTGATATTCTGTAAAATTCTATGAGTAAAAAGTCAGGGCCAGGGACTTTATTTAAGTGAGTGTTTTGAATGTTCTTACTTATTTCTTGTATAGAGATTGGTTTGTTTATTTCTTGTAATATTTCCTGAGGAAATTTAGGAAGTACAAATTTTCCCAGAAAATACTTTTCTGCTTGATCGGGTAATTCAGATTTATATATGCTCTGAAAATAATTGAAAAAAGCTTCTTTAATATCTACATTATTGATACATTTTTTGTCACCCACTTTAATAACTGGAATTGTGTTTTTAGTTTTTTCTTAGTGATTCTTGCTAAATATTTAGCTGATCTGCCATAATGACCTCCATATAATGCTCTAAACCTAATCTCTTCTTGAGCGGTCTTTTGTTTTAGAAAAATATCTCTCTGGGTTTTTGCATTTATATAGATAAGCCATAAAGGTTTACTAGTATTGGAAATGTAAGCATTATAGCAATGTTTAATGCAGTTAGTTAGTTGTATTTCTCTTTGCTTGGATTTCTTTTATAAATAACACATATGGGCCTTAATATCACTCCGTAATACTGCTTTAGCAGTTTCCCAAAATGTTTCCACTTTCTCGAGATAAGAGGCGTTAAAATCATAAAATTCCCTCCATTTAATTTTTAACCAATTTTGAAAATGTATATCATGTAATAAGTATTTAGGAAAAAATTAAATATTGTTATTACTGGGATGGAGGGATTTGACACCAAGTTCCAAAGAAACAATAGCATGATCAGACAGAGTTGTATCTTTAATATCTGCTTTAATCTCTAATCCACTCATTGTTTCTGTGACCAAGAACATATCTATCCTCAAGAGGGATACACAAGTGAAAGATTTCAGGTCTGGATTTTGAATACGCCAGATGTCATTAAGTCCCAGCTTATTACAGAAGCTTTGTAATATTCACACTTTCCTGTCTCTTTCATTTGATTTACTCTTATTAAGCTTATCTAAATTAGGCATAGAAATTAAATTAAAATCCCCTGCTACTATTAGGTTTTGCCCAATATATTAAATTAGTTTCAGTGCCAAACCACTCCAGAATTTCTTATCTATGACATTGGGGCCATATGTGTTACATAAAAAAAAATTGTCCAATTTTAATCTCGAGAATTTGGAATCGCGTCTCAGGATCAATTTCACTGTCCATTATTTTACATTCTGTATTTTTATTAATTAAAATCACAACACCTCTTTTCCTTCCTCCACAAGGGGCAGCTATCACCTCACTGACCCATTTAGACCTTAGTTTGGCAATCTCGATTCCATTTAAGTGGATCTCTTGAATCAGGGCTATGCCAGGTTTAAACAGACCTAGGTGTTTGATAACGGCCTTCCTTTTGATCGGAGAGGTGATACCACCTACATTCTATGATATAAACCTAAGAGAGACTGTGCCCATGCATGACTTTCAATAGATTTAATACAAAAAAACAAAAAAAACTAAAAAAAGGGGGGAGGGAAAAAATAAAAAAAACAAGAAGGGGTAGAAACAAAGTCCCACCCCCACTACCACCCAACAGGGTACATTCTTTCTAACACTTATTAGAAGACCTAACGTAAGCATAATTAAATAAAAATATTTAAAATAAAAAACCAAGCCCGAGTATAAAAATTTTTTTTTTTTACAAAATATATAGTCCGTACCATTTCTCAGCTGGTGGAAATTTATCTACAAATCCTCCATATATCATTCCTCTATTTTATGAGTTTTGCAAAAATTTTGAGCTTCTGTTACATTATTTAGCATATGTGTAATCCCCTCTACCAAGACTATCAATTTTGCAGGATCGACTAATCTTACATCATAATTAACTTTTAAGAGTTTAGAGCAGTATGGGGACATCTCTCTTCTTTTATATAGAGTTTCAGTTGAGAAGTCCTGAAATATCATAACTTTCTGTTTATTTATCAAGAAGGGGTTAATCTTTCCATAAAATTTGAGATAATTAATTTTGTCTTGGAAATTAAAAAAATTAAAGGGACACTGAACCCAAATTTTTTCTTTCGTGATTCAGATAGAGCATGCAATTTTAAGCAACTTTCCAATTTACTCCTATTATCAATTTTTCTTCATTCTCTTGTTATCTTTTTTGAAAAAGAAGGCATCTAAGCTACTTTTTGGTCTAGAACTCTGGACAGCACTTGTTTGTTGGTGGGTGAATGTATCCACCAATCAGCAAGAACAACCCGGGTTGTTCACCAAAATGGGCCAGCATCTAAACTTACATTCTTGCTTTTCAAATAAAGATACCAAGAGAATGAAGAAAATGTGATAATTGCAGTAAATTAGATAGTTGCTTAAAATTGCATGCTCTATCTGAAAGAAAAAAATTGGGTTCAGTGTCCCTTTCAGTATAACAGGTCTGGGTTTG
Source organism: Bombina bombina (assembly GCF_027579735.1). NCBI lineage: Eukaryota > Metazoa > Chordata > Amphibia > Anura > Bombinatoridae > Bombina > Bombina bombina. Next base: position 832,356,875 of record NC_069501.1, read on the forward strand.
ACAGCGCCATCTGAGTTTTTATGAATTGGACCCATTCTATGCGCTCTTTCAACTAATATTGGGTAAGATAACAGGCACATTCCCAATAGTTGGGGTAACTGCTGTGTCACAAAATGCATGAGGTCCTGAAACTCGGGTATTTCTGGCAAACCAATGATTCTAAAATTATTACATCTAGAGCGGTCCTCCAAATCCTTCACTCAAGACTGAAGTAATAATAATGATTTATTATGCGCTGTGCTAGTATTGTCTTGCATGTTTATTCTATCTTCTATATCAGATATCCTGTTTTCGGCTTCTGTTAATCTAGATGTAAATTGTCTTATCTCATTGGTAAGACCATTTATATCCCATTTAATCTCCTGCTTCACCTGTTCAAGTTGGGGAATAAATACCTTAGATATTTCTGACACTAAGATAGACATATCATATTTAAACAAGTTTGTCTCCCTCTGTTCTTGCGACATTTCTGAGCTCACATCATGTTGCTTAATATTCTTTTTATCTCTCTGCTTAGGGGCCATATTAGGTGAATTGCTTTTACCATGTGATACAAATCTTTCAATTGACACAGCAAACCCATGAAATAACAAGGCACACTATCTGTGGACACAGTGCAAAAAAAAAAAAAAAAAAAAAAAGGAGAAGGAGAACGGGAGAAGTGAGAGAAGGATCCCTTAGCGATATAGGGAATTAAAAAGAGGTATATTCCTCTGCAATGAGATAGTAACTATGTGATATATGATGTGTGCAAAAAAAAGGGAAAAAAAAAGAAATAAAGGAGTGTATAAAAAAGAGTTTATCTCTTGTAGTGAAACGGGCCCTTTAGAGAGACCTATAGTTGTTCAGAATAAGGGAGATAATTCTCAAACCCAAGTAATAGTTTTCCAAAGACATTATATGTTAATATATCACAAAACTGTTTATGTAGGCAGACATAAGTAAATAAGGCAAAACACCTTCCATATACTGTTAGGTGAAAATGACGGGCCCTATATTCTGCATATGTCTCATAGATATAGAAAAATCATAGGTATAATAAATATGGTCAAGCAGATTTATAATACATAGAGTCCTCCATATTGATTGTTTTAGAAGACCAAAAAAAAAAATAGTCTCTGTATATATGTGGTTCTTCATTCCTACCCAGTGGTTCTTGGGAGCAATGTTAGTGCCAAAAAAAGGCGGAGGCTTAGAGAATCCAGTCAGGAACCACTAATGTGTTATATACACAGCAACCTTCATAGAGTTCCTGATTACTCGCACCCAGGATATAACATGCTTCCAACACTTTTTTTACCAGGATACAATGTTCCTTTGCCTTCAGAAATCCCTTTTAGGTTTTAAGGGCCACAAAGTAAAATAGAAAAGTCAGCCCCAGTATATAGTTGTCAGCCCTTCTGCTTATCAAGACCTTACCACACAGGTAGCTGATTTGGGGACAATGGGCAATCCAAGCTTGCAATATAATAGAAGAAAAAGTACTCACATAACCTCCCTCATGCTGCACTCCAAAGATCTTAACTTGCCTCTCTCAAAGGAAATCAAACACTCAGATATGTAGAGAATGAAGCAGAAGCACTACTCTGCAGGAAGACAGATCAATTAGCTTACAAATTAGGGCTACAGATATTAGTAGTTAGCGTAGGGTATGTTGTATCCAGGTACAATCTAACCAGCTTCTGTATGTTTCACCGCAATGGTCCCAGGATTTCCCCGTCCCTTGTGAGCTGAATCACTTCTCAGAGCTACGATACTGGCTTGCAAGGAGCCCAGGACCCGGAGCTTCAAATCACCGGACACATATGCTTTCTCTTCAGCGTACTCTGCTATGAAGATGCAGCATTTATTATAGTATAACCACTGATACAAGGTAGCTGGCGAGACTGGAACAGCTGATACAAAGAAACCAGCAAGACTAGGACGTCTGATACAAGGTAGCCAGCGAGACTGGAGTGGCTAATGCTGGAATCGCTTTAGCTGACGAAGCATTTAACAGACTTCTGTAGCGCTATAGAAAGCAATCTTTCCCCAGACCGGGTATTACTTTGACGACCAAGGAGACCAGCGACATGGAATCGATCTCTCTCAGCGCTAAGTAGCAGGCGTCCTACTTGCTCCACCCCATCCGGAAGTCAGATCCCTACCTTCTAGTAAATATTTTTCTGCAAGGTAGCAATCTTTCCCTCCCATCCCTCTGCAATGATGGGCTACCCTACCACCTCCCTCCAACACTATCAATGGCTCCACTACACCCAATACAGACAGTGACACTTCTGTGTCACTGCCTGTATTAGCTATCTGGTTTCATTTGGTAAAACGCTCCCTTACAATATGAAGGCAGATGCCTTCTGCCTCTAGCTGCAGTCTTGGCTGTCTAATCTGACAGCCGGGACTGCAGCATGAGGTAGAATGTTGGATCTAAGTGCTTTGCCAACAGTTTACAAAAGACAAAGTACCTTGTGATATAGTACCTACATTCATATGGCGAGGTTAACATAGAAAAAGAAGAGACACTGATCCTTGACCCGGGATCCTGGATGTTGATGGTTAAGGTTCTGTGATTCATAATTGTGGAAAGCTACTGCAGGGTTCAGGAGTTGGAAATAACACATCTTTTCAAACATATTTAAACATATTCAGAGTGCATAGAACACAAGTAGTATTGAGTTTTAGAGTATATGACTGCAGACTTGATAAACACAGCAATAGATCATAGTAACTGAGATATGATGCAAGATACATAGTACACAATATGTCTGGAGAAGATGACTATAAATCACATAATAGTTAATTGATTATTGAAATATGTTGCTTGATGCAACGTACAGTATATGATATAGCTCTGGCATATGACTGTATAATTTACAGTAATACTTGACTGGGATATGCAGCAAGATCAAAGTATACAATCCAGTTGTAGCAGATGGCTGAATAATCACAGTAATATTTGAATGGTAACTGAGGTATGTAAATAAAGCAGGAAATAAAACAGAATATAGCTGGGTACTTGCAGTCAGTAGAACAAAGGCAGAGTCATCAGGCAGGACAGGAATATTACAAGGAAAGGTCACACTGCAACAGACAAAGTGGTCTGAAACATTACAGCTGGTGCAATAAACCTAGGCTTTTGGATTTACTAAATAGAGGCAAGTTCCAGAGACAGACAAGTTCCAGCAGAAGGAAGTATGAAGGCCATGCTACAAACAGCCTGATTGACAGGAGAAGAGTAGAAATGGTAATGGTAGCAGCAGACAGGCAGGCATGACATTCTTGTTGTGCTTGTGACTCACTGTTACTCTGAAACCTCTAAAGCAGAGGGGCTGAACCTCAAATGGATGACAAGTTTCAAGTTCAACCCCTATAAAAATTAATTGGCCATGCATCCTTCATCCTTTAAGGACTGTTCACATGATGATTGTGAGGTTTAATGTGAGGTTTAATGTGGCATTACATACTCTGTAGTGTAACTTTAAAAAATAAAGAAAGAAAACTCATTGTTATTTCACAAAGCCTATTTACTAAGGCCTAGATTTAGAGTTTGGCGGTAGCCGTGAAAACCAGCGTTAGAGGCTCCTAACGCTGGTTTTAGGCTACCGCCGGTATTTGGAGTCAGTCAGGAAAGGGTCTAACGCTCACTTTTCAGCCACGACTTTTCCATACCGCAGATCCCCTTACGTAAATTGCGTATCCTATCTTTTCAATGGGATCTTTCTAACTCCGGTATTTAGAGTCGTGGCTGAAGTGAGCGTTAGAAATCTAACGACAAAACTCCAGCCGCAGAAAAAAGTCAGTAGTTAAAAACTTTCTGGGCTAACGCCGGTTCATAAAGCTCTTAACTACTGTGCTCTAAAGTACACTAACACCCATAAACTACCTATGTACCCCTAAACCGAGGTCCCCCCACATCGCTGCCACTCGATTAAATTTTTTTAACCCCTAATCTGCCGACCGCCACCTACGTTATACTTATGTACCCCTAATCTGCTGCCCCTAACACCGCCGACCCCTATATTATATTTATTAACCCCTAATATGCCCCCCTCAACGTCGCCTCCACCTGCCTACACTTATTAACCCCTAATCTGCCGAGCGGACCGCACCTCTACTATAATAAAGTTATTAACCCCTAATCCGCCTCACTCCCGCCTCAATAACTCTATAATAAATAGTATTAACCCCTAATCTGCCCTCCCTAACATCGCCGACACCTAACTTCAATTATTAACCCCTAATCTGCCGAACCGAATCTCGCCGCTACTGTAATAAATGGATTAACCCCTAAAGCTAAGTCTAACCCTAACACTAACACCCCCCTAAGTTAAATATAATTTAAATCTAACAAAATAAATTAACTCTTATTAAATAAATTATTCCTATTTAAAGCTAAATACTTACCTGTAAAATAAACCCTAATATAGCTACAATATAAATTATAATTATATTATAGCTATTTTAGGATTTATATTTATTTTACAGGTAACTTTGTATTTATTTTAACCAGGTAAAATAGCTATTAAATAGTTAATAACTATTTAATAGCTAAAATAGTTAAAATAATTACAAATTTACCTTTAAAATAAATCCTAACCTAAGTTACAATTAAACCTAACACTACACTATCAATAAATAAATTAAATAAAATACCTACAATTATCTACAATTAAACCTAACACTACACTATCAATAAAAATATTAAATACAATACCTACAAATAAATACAATTAAATAAACTAACTAAAGTACAAAAAATAAAAAAAAACTAAGTTACAAAAAATAAAAAAATATTTACAAACATTAGAAAAATATTACAACAATTTTAAACTAATTATACCTACTCTAAGCCCCCTAATAAAATAACAAAGACCCCCAAAATAAAAAAATGCCCTACCCTATTCTAAATTACAAAAGTTCACATCTTTTACCTTACCAGCCCTGAACAGGGCCCTTTGAGGGGCATGCCCCAAGAAATTCAGCTCTTTTGCCTGTAAAAAAACACATACAATACCCCCCCCAACATTACAACCCACCACCCAGATACCCCTAATCTAACCCAAACCCCCCCTTAAATAAACCTAACACTAAGCCCCTGAAGATCTTCCTACCTTGTCTTCACCTCACCGGGTATCACACCGATCCGTCCTGGCTCCGATATCTTCATCCAACCCAAGCGGGGGCTAGACATCCATCATCCGACGGCTGAAGAAGTCCAGAAGAGGGTCCAAAGTCTTCATCCTATCCGGGAAGAAGGGAAGATCCGGACCGGCAACCATCTTCTTCCAAGCGGCATCTTCTATCTTCATCCGATGAGGACCGGCTCCATCTTGAAGACCTCCATCGCGGATCCATCCTTCTTCTCCGATGACTTCCCGACGAATGACGGTTCCTTTAAGGGACGTCATCCAAGATGGCGTCCCTCGAATTCCGATTGGCTGATAGGATTCTATCAGCCAATCGGAATTAAGGTAGGAAAATTCGATCGGAACAGCCAATAGAATGCAAGCTCAATCTGATTGGCTGATTATATTAGGGTTTATTTTACAGGTAAGTATTTAGCTTTAAATAGGATTAATTTATTTAATAAGAGTTAATTTATTTCGTTAGATTTAAATTATATTTAATTTAGGGGGGTGTGTGTTAGGGTTAGACTTAGCTTTAGGGGTTAATACATTTATTAGAATAGCGGTGAGCTCCAGTCGGCAGATTAGGGGTTAATGTTTGAAGTTAGGTGTCGGCGATGTTAGGGAGGGCAGATTAGGGGTTAATACTATTTATTATAGGGTTATTGAGGTGGGAGGGAGGCGGATAAGGGGTTAATACATTTATTATAGTAGAGCTCAGGTCCGGTCGGTAGATTAGGGGTTAATAAGTGTAGTTAGGTGGAGGCGACGTTGTGGGCGGCAGATTAGGGGTTAATAAATATAATATAGGGGTCGGCGATGTTAGGGCAGCAGATTAGGGGTACATAGGGATAATGTAGGTGGCGGGGGTGCACGGAGCGGCAGATTAGGGGTTAAAAATAATATGCAGGGGTCAGCGATAGCGGGGGCGGCAGATTAGGGGTTAATAAGTGTAATGTTAGGGGTGTTTAGATTCGGGGTACATGTTAGGGTGTTAGGTGCAGACGTAGGAAGTATTTCCCCATAGGAAACAATGGGGCTGCGTTAGGAGCTGAACGCGGCTTTTTTGCAGGTGTTAGGTTTTTTTTCAGCTCAAACAGCCCCATTGTTTCCTATGGGGATATCGTGCACGAGCACGTTTTTTAAGCTGGCCGCGTCCGTAAGCAACTCTGGTATCGAGAGTTGCAGTGGCGTTAAATATGCCTGTACGCTCCCTTTTTGGAGCCTAACGCAGCCATTCTGTGAACTCTCAATACCAGAGTTATTTAAAAGTTGCGGCCAGAAAAAAGCCAGCGTTAGCTACGCGGGTCGTTACCGACAAAACTCTAAATCTAGCCGTAAGGATTTATGTACCAATATTATTAATGAAATTATTAAAATTCATGTGATTCTCTTATTTTGCCCCTCAATGAGCTTGATTTTTGTAATTTAATGACAAGAAACATATACATACAGTCAATTTAAAAGTAGGCATTATTGCATAAATTGTGTCACTAGAGGTCTTCATGATTAAAGAGATAGTCAACACCAAAATTGTTATTGTTTAAAAAGATAACGCCTTTACTATCCATTACCCAGCTTTGCACAACCAACATTGTTATATTAATATACTTTACACTGTATACTGTATAGTATACTGTATACTTTTCACAACAGGGGACTGCTAGTTCATGTGGGCCATATATATAACATTATGCTCACACCCATGGGTTGTAGCAGACACTGCACTAATTGGCTAGAATGCAAGTCAATAGATAATAAATACATAGCCATGTGATCAGGGGGCTGTCAAAAGAATCTTAGATACAAGGTAATTAGTAAAAGTGTATTAATATAACCATGTTGGTTATGGGGAATGGGTTATAAACTGATTATCTATCTTTTTAAACAATAACATTTTTTGAGTTGACTGTCCCTTTAAGTTTTTTTAATTAAAGAAACATATCATCTTTCCACCATCAGCTCTAATTTTAGTACACCTGGGATGTCACAGAGAACCCTGGCAATACTCATCAAGTAAGGGTATCCAATTTTTTTTGCATAGGTGGTCTATCATTAATGGTGGGATTTGTCAAAGACCATATTATATTAAACTCTTTTAATCCTAAAGAAATTGCTTAAAATACAATTAGAATATATTCCTTATTTGGTATAAATATACAAACTTAATTACCACCCATGTTCATAGCGCAGCGGAACCAGTTGGCGCTCTACAAATACCTGATAATAATAATAATAATAATAATAATAATAAAGGAGAAGAAAGACACTGCTTTTTCAATAACAAATTAATGATGTTCATTTTGTGTGCAGTGATTTTTAGGGCCACACAAAACCCATTGGAGGGCTGGATGTGGCCCGCTAACTATAGTTTGTGTAGCCCCACAGTAAAGAATGGAGAGATTAGTGATTTGTACAAAAGAGACTGCATAGAATGCTACAAAGAAAAGGGAGCACTACAAAGCAGCTTTAGAGACAGACAGATACAAATGGTAAGAATGAAAATAAAAGATAACAAATGATAACTTTAATATATGCAACTAAAACAGAGCAAAATTACCACCGGTGGTATTAAAAACAATGCCTATATAAACATAATAAAATACGTAGGATTTAAATCAGAATGTCCAGAAAACTTAAAGAAGGAAGTCCCAATATGAACAATCAGTTCAATCAGTTTGTAGCACAAGGGGGGGGGGGTGTTTGTAAAGTAATGTCCGTGTACACAAAACTACCGGAATCCAAAATCAATCGACTAAAGATTTCTCCGCTACCTTTTCACTTATTGGACCTTTGATTTAGCTGGCTGTTTGTGTGAACACTTCCGTCATCTGTTTGGGGTCACGTGATGCCGCTTGTCCCATCGGAAGGGCGGATTGCTGGTGCTTGAGTCAAAAGGGACGATTTATCATTGTTCTGTCCGACATGATCCACTCAGAGGATCATGTCCGACAAATATAGATAAATGCCGACAGCATACACTGTCGGCATTTATCATTGCACGAGTAGTTCTTGCGAACTGCTTCTGCAATGCCGCCCGCTGCATATTCGCCACCATTCTGCCACTACCAGGGGGTGTCAATCAACCCGATCGTATTCGATTGGGTTGATTACTGTCCGCCACTCAGAGCAGATGGACCAGTAAAGGAGTAGTGGTCTTAAGACCGCTGCTTCTTAACTGCTGTTTCCAGCGAGCCTGAAGGCTCGCACGGGAACATGGGTATCAGGGGCCATTCGGCCCTTGATAATTCGGCCCCAAAGAATGTTTCAAAGTGTACTGGGTAAACAACACACTTGCAATATCCACTAATAACGTTATTCATGACTAAGGGGACGATTTATTAAAAGTGCGGATGGACATGATACGATGTAGCAGATCATGATACGATGTAGCAGATCATGTCCGCCCCACATTAATAAATGCCGACAGCATACGCTGTCGACAATTATCATTGCACAAGCAGTTCTTGTGAATTGATTATGCAATGCCGCCCCCTGCAGATTCGCGGCCAATCGGCCGCTTGCAGGGGGTGTCAATTAGCCCGATCGTATAGGATTGGGCAGATTGATGTCCTCAGCCTCAGAGCAGACGGACAAGTTATGTCGCAGTGGTCTTTAGACCACTGCTTCATAACTGCTGTTTCCGGCAAGCCTGAAGGGGCATCGGAGCTTGATAATTCGGCCCCATAGTCTTTACAGAGCGCTCTGTATATTAGAGTATAGTGGAGTTCACAATATAATATTTTTTGCTATAGTTTTGAATGCAAAAGAGCAAGTGATACCAGTTAAAACCTAATTTTTAAAGGCTTTAAAAAAGACAGATTCTACTTTTTTGTATTGTACTGAATAATGTGGGGCCAATTTATTACTATGTGAGCGGACATGATACGATGTAGCCTATCATGTCTGCCGCACATCAATAAATGCCGACAGCATACGCTGTTGGCATTTATCATTACACAAGCAGTTCTTGTGAACTGCTTGTGCAATACCGCCCACTACAGATTCGCGGCCAATTGGCTGCTAGCAGGGGGTGTCAGTCAGCCCGATCGTATAGGATCGGGCGGATTGATGTCCGCGGCCTCAGAGCAGGCGGACAAGTTATGGAACAGCGGTCATAACTTCTGTTTCCAATGAGCCTGAAGGCTTTCGCGGAAACAGGGACCTCAGGCTTCATTCGGAGCTTTATAATTCGGCCCCTTAGAATGCACATAGTACATTATGTTCTGTAATTGTCTATCAACTTTACCAGAAGATGGAACTAAGCACAATACATATATACTCAGATATAAAAGCCACCTACTTTAATACTGAACAATACATTTATAACTGACTAAATGTATATTAAGTATTCAAATAAAAAAAAATAGCTCTCTTTTTCCTAGTGCTGACAAAAAAAACACATACATGTAATTATAATTTTTCGTTTATCTGATAATCAAGATGGTGCCATTTTTTTTCCTTTAATGCCAACAAACTATAGCCCACAGGAGTGTGCCTATCCTTGAGAAAAAAAGCTGTGTATTGCCATAGATTCCAGTTTATATTGTGCAAGAAAGGACTTATTAAAACATTGCAGAATAATTTGTCCAGGTTGATTAAGCAAACCAAAGTCTCCAAAGCTTCAACTTCAGCCTTATAAATAAATACCTAAACATGTTAATTTATTCAATTTTTTAAATTGGCAAAACAGATGTACTTATAATTAATGTAAAAATGTTCATATATTCGATAAAACTTCCTCTATGTACTTTTTTAACCCTAAAATAGAGCATTGTGAATTAGGAATGTTACTTATATAACTTAATAGTAACACTGCACGAAACTTTGTTGGTTTTAAGTTATATGCAGGTTTTCTCACTAAACGAAGCATGCATACAGTAGTCTTCCTCTAAACCAGAGTTCTTTAAACAACCAGTCAGTGTTATGTGTTATGTGTGTTATATGAGTGTGTGTATTGTGTGTGTGTTGTATGAGAGTATGTGTTATGTGTGTTATATGAGTGTGTGTATTGTGTGTGTGTTGTATGAGAGTGTGTGGTATGTGTGTTATATGAGTGTGGTGTGTGTTGTATGAGAGTGTGTGGTGTGTGTTGTATGAGATTGTCTGTGTTTTGTATGAGAGTGTGTGTTATATGGGAGTGTCTGTGCATAATCACCTTTTACAACACTTTTAAAGTTTGACTACAATCAGGAATAAAGTATGCACACATTTTACTCAATTTGCCAAAAAGTGCAGTTATCTTGTTGTATATTCCTTCAGAAACTTTGAGACTTAGCATAAAAAAAGGGTTGCAAAGAAATGTGGTATTATGGCCCTTGGTCTTGAGAAAAAATATTTGAAGAACCTTGCTCTAAACTAATTATAGTTAAACATATCTAAGAAAACGTTTGCACGCTACAAAGAGGATATATGTATTAAAATTAATATTTAATCTCATGTTAAATATGTTATGCTACAAAACTACATAAAGAAAAAAGTATTTATTTAACAATCAAATGATATTCAAATCTCAAAGTAATTATTTTATTGAGCATACATTAAATTCCAACAGGCTAAGTTCCATACGTCTAGATTACGACTTTTGCGTTATGAGGGGTGGGGTGCTAACTTGCACGTTATTGTCACCCACGGCTCACTTACCTACAGCGCTGGTATTACAGGTTTTTATAAAGCCGGCGCTAAAAGACAAGAAGTGAGCGTAGAGCAAAATTGAGCTGCATGCCGCACTCCAATACCAGCGCTGCTTAAGTCAGCGGTGAGCTGGTTGTACGTGCTTGTGCATGATTTACCCATAGACATCAATGGGGAGAGCCGGCTGAAAAAAAGTCTAACACCTGCAATAAAGCAGTGTAAAGCTCAGTAATGCAGCCCCATTGATTCCTATGGGGAAACAAAATTTATGTTTACACCTAACACCCTAACATGAATCCAGAGTCTAAACACCCCTAATCTTACACTTATTAACCCCTAATCTGCCGTTCCCCAACACCTACATTATACTTCTTAACCCTTACAAGCTTTTCCTGGGAGGCCAAAAAGTGAGCGGTACACGCTATACCATCAAGATTCGTAACACATTCTAAAGTCAGTAGTTAACAGTTTTACGCTACAAAGCTATAACATAACACTCGTAACTAAAGGGCTAAAAAGTACACTAACACCCATAAACGACCTTTTAACCCCTAAACCGAGGCCCTCCCGCATCGCAAATACTAAAATAAAATTATTAACCCCTAATCTGCCACTCCGGACATCGCCGCCACTATAATAAACATATTAACCCCTAAACCGCCGCACTCCTGCATCACAAACATTAGTTAAATATTATTAACCCCTAATCTGCCGCCCCTAACATCGCTGCCACCTATCTACAATTATTATCCTTAATCAGCCGCCCCTAACATCGCCGCCACCTATCTACATTTATTAACCCCTAATCTGGCGCCCCCAACATCGCTGTCACTATACTAAATTTATTAATCCCTAAGTCTAACCCTAACCCTAACACCCACTAACAAATATAATTAAAATAAATCTAAATAAAACCTACTATTAATAACTAAATAATTCCTAATGAAAACTAAATACTTACCTGTAAAAACCCTTACCTGTAAAAAACCCTAAGCTAGCTACAATATAACTAATAGTTACATTGTAGCTAGCTTAGGGTTTATTTTTATTTTACAGGCAAGTTTGTATTTATTTTAACTAGGTAGAATAGTTACTAAATAGTTATTAATTATTTAATAACTACCTAGCTAAAATAAATACAAATTTACCTGTAAAATAAAACCTATCCTGTCTTACACTAACACCTAACCTTACACTACAATTAAATAAATTACCTAAATTAAATACAATTAACTAAATTAAATACAAATACCTAAATTACAAAAAAACAAACACTAAATTACACAAAATAAAAAACAAATTATATTTATTTAAACTAATTACACCTAATCTAATAGCCCTATCAAAATAAAAAAAGCCCTCCCAAAATAAAAATAAAAAAACCCTAGCCTAAACTAAACTACCAATAGCCCTTAAAAGGGCCTTTTGCGGGGCATTGCCCCAAAGAAATCAGCTCTTTACAAGTAAAAAAATACAAACACCCCACCCAACAGTAAAACCCACCACCCACACAACCAACTAAAAGCCTAACTAAAAAAACCTAAGCTCTCCATTGCCCTGAAAAGGGTATTTGGATGGGCATTGCCCTTAAAAGGGCATTTAGCTCTATTGCTGCTTAAACCCTAATCTAAAACTAAAACCCACCCAATAAACCTTTAAAAAAAACTAACACTAACCCTCAAAGATCCACTTACAGTTTTGAAGACCGGACATCCATCGTCAACAAAGCCGGGAGAAGTCCTCAAAGAAGCCGGGAGAAGTCTTCATCCATGTCGGGAGAAGTGGTCCTCCAAACAGGCAGAAGTCTTCATCCAGACGACATCTTCTATCTTCATCAATCCGGCGCGGAGTGGGTCCATCTTCAAGACATCCGGCGGGGAGCATCCTCTTCTTCTTACGACTCCCGACGAATGAAGGTTATTTTAAGTGACGTCATCCAAGAAATCTATCAGCCAATCGGAATTAAGGTTTAAAAAATCCTATTGGCTGATGCAATCAGCCAATAGGATTGAACTTCAATCCCATTGGCTTATTCAATCAGCCAATAGGATTGAGCTCACATTCTATTGGCTGTTCCAATGTAACTATTAGTTATATTGTAGCTAACTTAGGGTTTATTTTACAGGTAAGTATTTAGTTTTAAATAGGAATTATTTAAATTTATTTTAATTATATTTAAGTTAGTGGGTGTTAGGGTTAGACTTAGGTTTAGGGGTTAATAAATTTAGTATAGTGGCGACGACGTTGGGGGCGGCAGATTAGGGGTTAATAAATGTAGATAGGTGGCGGCGATGTTAGGGGCTGCAGATTAGGGCTTAATAATATGTAACTAGTGTTTGCGATGCGGGAGTGCGGCGGTTTAGGGGTTAATATGTTTATTATAGTGGCGGCAATGTCCGGAGCGGCAGATTAGGGGTTAATAATTTTATTTTAGTATTTGCGATGTGGGAGGGCCTCGGTTTAGGGGTTAATAGGTAGTTTATGGGTGTTAGTGTACTTTTTAGCACTTTAGTTACGAGTTTTATGTTATAGCTTTGTAGCGTAAAACTGATAACTACTGACTTTAGAATGCATTACGAATCTTGACGGTATAGGGTGTACCGCTCACTTTTTGGCCTCCCAGGAAAAGCTTGTAATATCCGTACATTGTTAAATCGGCCCCAATGACTAGCTCACAGAGACACAGAAGTCGCACAACTGCATGTTCTTGGTAAGCGACTTCCGTTTGGGGAGGAGCAAGGAGTGTTGCTTGCTCATGCAGTAAGGATACTGCAAGGATTACAGCGTTCCCCTAACCGTTAGCCCTGTGGCGCATGGAACTATCCATGGGCCGGGAGTAGGCACTGAGCTGTGTGCAGCTCACGGAGGAAGTCGACTTTTTGCCTTTCCAGGCACGGTGACACGTGTCGGAGTGAAGAGTTAAAGGAGAGGAGTGGGGTGAAGAATCTGCCTGGAACCGGGTGAGACAGAGGACGGTAAGAAGTCTAGGTGTTTACTGGGAGGACAGGTCGCAAATGGACTGCTGCTGCTTATGGTAGGAGCACAGGACACCGGAGGGATCTGGGTCCAACCACCGACCTTGCTGCAGTAAAACTACTTTCACCAAATAAAGACCCAGGGGTCTCCAAGTTGCAGCACGCTGTCTTTTATGTACCCTGAACATGGTATTAAATATCTAGCCCCCTCTCCCTCCTGTTGATTATTATTCTTTTGAGCCACAAGATATAGAGATATAGTGACTGTTTACATAAGATTTACATTGCTACTGCTAAAGCTTATGCTAACTGTTGAGGAAGAACTAATTAGGTGCTACTAATCTTATATAATACGAAGGCTCAAATTTTGATATTTCTAAGACCAATTCAAAGTATCAGTGGAAATAATCTTCAGTATTGCTCTTTTGTCTCTGCTATTGTTTTGTTACCAATTGGAACATTTTAGTATAAGGGGTACATCTTGGTATATCTGGGTAACAAACCATTGATAAATATGGAGTGAGCTGGCCTTTAAAGTGTGTACATTCTACCTATACTGCAAGTGGAACTTTGCTAAAAGCTAATTATTAAACCCGGTTGGTTGCAGGCCCTCTCATAAGAAATATAAGACTCTGCTCTATAAATATAACAAGGCAGGATCCTACAGAAGATTCAGTAAAAGAAAGTAAAGAAAAGGGCGAAAGCCTCCAATAAATTAGTCTTAACATTAAGGAGGATAATGTTCCATTAGCTACTTGATCTAAGAAGAAAACTCTGATTCTGTCTTCTGGTACTGTATAGATGTAGCATCTATACTATATGTAACTCTAATATACTACAATTCCATCTATATAAATTTAGATTTACTTATATTCCAAGTGGAACTGCTGACAGAGAGCTAATTATTAAGCTGGTTCGGGTTGTGGGCTGGTCTATAAAGACTATAAGGTTTTGTTTTCTAAATACAATTTGGAAAGGCATACCTTCGCATCTAGAATCTACAGGACCCAGTAAATGAAGTGGGAGAAAAGGGTGAAAATTTGTAACAAATTGGTTTTTAACTCTTATAAGGAATGGATGATGATGTTCTATTAGATACCTGATTTAAGAGGAAAGCTTTAAATCTACCCAGTGAGACTATATAGTCTTAGCACTTATATTCTGTGTAACTCTATATGATGTTCTGTGTTATTGTCATATGATCTTATCACAAAGGTTTTGTATATGGTCAAGTCTGAAAATGTTCTTAATGTGTTTTTGCATTAGAGGTTTCTATGCTTTTGATGGTGAATTTCAATCCTTGACTTTCGTTTTTTAATATAAGTGAGTTCAAAGGCTCTTAAGTTGAAGCACCAAAGCACTAGTGTATTATTCTCACACTTTTTTGTTGTTGTTTTTTTTTCTCTTTTTGTGTGTATTCACATTTTGCTAATTCCGGGATCTGCTGTTTGAGGCAGATATATTACTCACTAAATATTATAATCACTTTAGGTAGACGATATATAGGTCTATTGTTCACAGTTTAATCTTTATGGATAAATTGATTTCACAGGTGAAAACACATTCCCCCATAATGCCAGCTAAAACTAAGGATAGGAAACTTAAAAGTTTTGATTTTAGTATTGAGACCTCCCCTGAAGTTCAACCACTGACTACTGATTCCACTTTTCTAATGTCTATACTTTCTAATGAAGTTAGGCAATTTGCGGTAAGGGTGACAGAAGCAGAAAATAGGATCTCCGAGTTAGAGGATCAGGTTAGCATTCAGAATAATGTAATTCAGAAGCAAGGAAAAAATATTCAGTCTATAAATGTAAGACTCGAAGATCTGGAAGATCTGTCCTGACAGAATAACGTAAGAATAGTAAGGCTACCAGAGACTTCGAATTACAGATTAAATTAAATTTACCTCATTTACTCTACCACAGGCCCTTGGTATACCATAAGAAAATCTTTCATTAAAGATAGAGAGAGCCCATAATGTAGGGAATAAAAGATTTAAGCCAGATGACTCAACCTTTGAAGAACACATATTTAAAGTCCTTAATTTTCAAGACAAGATCAAATTATTTAAGTGCTACAGAGAACTTGGAACACTAATTAAATTTACCTCATTTACTTTACCACAGGCCCTTGGTATACCATAAGAAAATCTTTCGTTAAAGATAGACGGCTAGATTTAGAGTTTGGCGGCAAAAGGGGTGCGTTAGCTACGCGTGCTTTTTTTTCCCCGCACCTTTTAAATACTGCTGGTATTTAGAGTTCACAGAATGGCTGGGTTTTCAGTGCGTTAGGCTCCAAAAAGGGAGCGTAGAGCATAATTTAACGCCACTGCAACTCTCGATACCAGTGGTGCTTACGGACGCGGCCAGCTTCAAAAACGTGCTCGTGCACGATTCCCCCATAGAAAACAATGGGGCTGTCTGAGCTGAAAAAAAACCTAACACCTGCAAAAAAGCCGTGTTCAGCTCCTAACGCAGCCCCATTGTTTCCTATGGGGAAACACTTCCTACGTCTGCACCTAACACTCTAACATGTACCCAGAGTCTAAACACCCCTAACCTTACACTTATTAACCCCTAATCTGCCGCCCCCGCTATCGCTGACCCCTGCATATTATTTTTAACCCCTAATCTGCCGCTCCGTACACCCCCGCCACCTACATTATCCCTATGTACCCCTAATCTGCTGCCCTAACATCGCTGACCCCTATATTATATTTATTAACCCCTAATCTGCCGCCCCCAACGTCACCTCCACCTAACTACACTTATTAACCCCTAATCTGCTGACCGGACCTGAGCTCCACTATAATAAATGTATTAACCCCTAATCCGCCTCACTCCCGCCTCAATAACCCTATAATAAATAGTATTAAGCCCTAATCTGCCCTCCCTAACATTGCCGACACCTAACTTCAAGTATTAACCCCAAATCTGCCGACAGGAGCTCACCGCTACTCTAATAAATTTATTAACCCCTAAAGCTGTCTAACTTTAACCCTAACACCCCCCAAAATTAAATATAATTTAAATCTAACAAAATAAATTAACTCTTATTAAATAAATTATTCCTATTTAAAGCTAAATACTTACCTGTAAAATAAACCCTAATATAGCTACAATATAAATTATAATTATATTATAGCTATTTTAGGATTAATATTTATTTTACAGGCAACTTTGTAATTATTTTAACCAGGTACAATAGCTATTAAATAGTTAATAACTATTTAATAGTTACCTAGTTAAAATAATTACAAAATTACCTGTAAAATAAATCCTAACCTAAGTTACAATTAAACCTAACACTACACTATCAATAAATAAATTAAATACAATTCCTACAAATAAATACAATTAAATAAACTAACTAAAGTACAAAAAATAAAAAAGAACTAAGTTACAAAAAATAAAAAAATATTTACAAACATTAGAAAAAAATTACAACAATTTTAAACTAATTATACCTACTCTAAGCCCCCTAATAAAATAACAAAGACTCCCAAAATAAAAAAATGCCCTACCCTATTCTAAATTACAAAAGTTCAAAGCTCTTTTACCTTACCAGCCCTTAAAAGGGCCCTTTGCGGGGCATGCCCCAAAGAATTCAGCTTTTTTGCCTGTAAAAAAAACCCATACAATACTCCCCCCCCACATTACAACCCACCACCCACATACCCCTAATCTAACCCAAACCCCCCTTAAATAAACCAAACACTAAGCCCCTGAAGATCTCCCTTCCTTGTCTTCACCATGCCAGGTTCACCGATCGGTCCAGAAGAGGGTCCGAAGTCTTGATCCAAGCCCAAGCGGGGGGCTGAAGAGTGACGTCCATCCTCAGGCTGAAGTCTGGATCCAAGCGGCGGCTGAAGAAATCCATCATTGGGCTGAAGTCTTGATCCAAGCGGGCGCTGAAGAAGTCCATCATCGGGATGAAGTCTTCTATGAAGCAGCATCTTCAATCTTCTTTCTTCCGGAGCCATCATCTTCCAGCCGATGCGGAACATCCTCTTCTACCGACGCCTACTCACTGAATGACGGTTCCTTTAAATGACGTCATCCAAGATGGCGTCCGTCGAATTCCGATTGGCTGATAGGATTCTATCAGCCAATCAGAATTAAGGTAGGAAAATTCTGATTGGCTGATGGAATCAGCCAATCAGATTCAAGTTCAATCCGATTGGCTGATCCGATCAGCCAATCAGATTGAGCTTGCATTCTATTGGCTGTTAATGATGAATATTGCTATTTTAAAATCTGTATCTGTGTGACAAAAATGAAGGTTAAAGCAGTGTATTTGCTCTATATTTTAAGTGTTTTTATGTGTTTTTTTTTGTTGTCCTCTCTATTTCCCCTATATAACCCTTTCATCATGAAATGTCGGAGGAATTTACTCCCCGATAAAATGTAAGCAAATAATAGCACAGCTAGGCAAACATTCCCCTGACATTGCCCTGATACAAGAAACACATCTTAAAGAGAGTTAAAACCATGCTGGGTGGGTGAAGTATTGGTCACACCGTCTGTTAAAAGGAGATGTGGTGTAGCAATTTGAATTCACAAAAAGTTAGACTGTGAAGTTTTAAAAGTTGAGCGGGATCCAAATAGTAGATATATATTTGCTCACTTAATAATTTCTGGTATACAGTATATGATAGGTTATATATATGGTCCGAATTCTTTTTCTCCGGACTTTTGGGATATAATAAAAATTAAGTTATATCTGGTTTCTAGTGAAAAGGTAATCCTTGGTGGTGACTTAGATAGATCCTCGACCAAAAAGAAGGTAAGAAATGAAAAATTTACTTGCACTGAATTAGAAGCAGCAATAATTTCGCCTTTTTCTCTTAAGGCGATTCTTCATTGTTCGGTAAGGAATCTTCCAAGTAATTTAGCCAACTTGGTCACCTTTAAAAATATGTTTTTTTCATGGCATAAGATCTGTTTGCTTCTGTATATAGACTCTAAATGCTCTACTTACCACCCAATCCGGGGGAATCCAGAATTCGTATCTGGAATACAGCAATCGGTTTTTGAATCATGGTCCCAAAAGGGATTGAACTATTTACATCAGATCTTTTCCCTCTCTGGTCAATTATTATCCTTTAATAACCTTATCCGCATCTTTGAAATATCTAGAAATGATCTGTTTGCATATTTTCAGATCCGTCACTTTATTAATGCTCAAAATTAGAACTGGTATTTGCTCTGTCGCTGGTCCAAGATTGATATACCTATTAGGAAATTTGCTGCTGGGAAATGTTCCATCTCCCTGCTATATAATATTTTGCTTTCTAAACAGGGCCAGATCTATTTAAATAAAATTCACACTTTCTGGGTATCTCATTTTCCTATATTAATAATATATTAATCAAAGTTTTGCGATAATAGGCAAGCTTACAATCCCTAGTGGTTGGAAAGAATCATATATTAAATTGATTCATAATATTTATTTTACTCCAGCTAAATTGGCAAAATTCTATGTCAATAAGCATTTATACTGTCCTAAATGCCATTCAGACAAGGCAGACACTCTGCATTTATTTTGGGATTGTCCAAAAATATACCAACTTTGGTGCAAATTAAATTTTTGGTACAATAAACTTTTTTCAGATCACTTTAAAATTTGTTGTAATTATTTTATTTTTTTTGTCTGATTTTTTAACTACTAGACCAAATTGTTATCCAAGCTATTATACGTTGATAATGGTAATGAGATATATGATTTTGAAAAATTGGAAGGATACAGCCCCACCTAGCTTTGCTAGTTTTGTAAATAGTGTATTACAGCAAATAGCCTTTGAGATCCAGAATATTAATTTATTCAATGATAATAAGATCCAAGAATTACTAGATAAATGGTAATTAAAGCTCAACCAGTTCCGATCCAAAAGCAGCTATTATACCCATTATTTAATACCAAACCACTTATTATAGCGGCTCAAGCAGGTGTATTTCCACTTTCATGGATTCCAGTGGCCCTTTTAGCTTAGTAAAATAGTGAGGCTTGTTCATAATTAACAAGAGAATAGAGGGAAAAAAACTATGTTTATATATATATATATTATTATTATTTTTGTGTTATTATTATTTTATTATTTAATTTTGGGGAAAAATTGAAGAAAAACTACTCAGTTCATGGTTATTACTAGATCCCACTGTATATATAAAGACATAACAACAGTATTTTTATTGTTTGTTTATTTTCCTCTCTTTTCTCTTGTCCTGGAACATGGGAATTATGTTATAATATTTGATATGATTGTTTAGTTGTAAATCATACAATGTATTCTTTTTTGTTGTGCCTTCTTTTTATTTTCTGTTGAATTGTATGTAATTTTCCCTATTAACTGGTTTAATAAAAGAAATATTTTTTATTTTTAAAAAGAAGCAGTGGTCTTAAGACTGCTGCTCCTTAACTCGTCCACCACCTCTGAGTCAGCAGACATCAATCCGCCTGATCGTATACAATCGGGTTGATTGACATCCCCTGCTAGTGTCAGGTTGGCAACAAATTTGCAGGGGGTGGCATTGCACAATCATTTCAGTAGAAATGCTTGTGCAATGATAAATGCCCACAGCGTATGCTGTGGGCATTTATCGATGTGCGGCGGACATGATCCACTACAGCGGATCATGTCCATCCATACATTGTTAAATCGGCCCCAATGACTAGCTCACAGAGGCACAGAAGTTGCACAACTGCATGTTCCAATAGCTTTAGTCAAAGTGATTAAATATATATGAAGCTCCTTTAGTCTCCCACCTCCCTAGGCTAGGTTAAGGTTTGATTGGATAAGCCTGTTTGATTAAAATCCAAAATTTAGTGCCTGATTGGCTGTCACTAATATTAATCATTAGTAGTACTATGGAAGGATTGGACAGGGGATAATGGACACATGAATGGGCAGACCCCCTGTATATCATTACCAACAAAGGAGCTGATTAATTAAACAATATAACTCCCCACCCCGCTGTTTCATCCAGCAATATTTTTGGCTGTTCGTGTATCGGATAACAAATTTGTATTGGTCTGAAGCCCGAAGGCACATCTCTAGTGTAGGCTGCAGACTTCACCCACTACATATTGATCAATAGCTGCTGTCAACCGAGATAATCAGATAAGGAACTAAAAAACAATGGACATTTTGTTGAAATAATGACCATGGTTAACCTTGTCTACTGCAGTAAAAAGTCCTGAATGTGCTCTCCCAATAAGTCAAGTGGTAGGTTCGAGTTTGGCTATTAAAAACAAATTGCAGCAAACAAGGTGTTTATGCATTGCAAATTCAAACTTACCTTATAATTTATATGCTAATTTATAGACTACAGAAAAATATTGCTATTACAATGTATTCTATGGGGCCGATTTAACAAAGTGCGAGCAGACATGATCCGCTGTAGCGGATCATGTCCCCTGCACATTGATAAATGCTAACTGCATACGCTGTCGGCATTGATCATTAAATAAGCTGTTCTTGTGAACTGCTTAAGCAATGCTGCCCCCCTGCAGATTTGCGGCCAATTGGCAGGTAGCAGGGGGTATCAATAAACCCGATCGTATACGATCGGATGGATTGATGTCCACCGCCTCTTAAGATCGCTGCTTCTTAACTCCTGTTTCCGGAAAGTCTGAAGGCTCTCGCGCAAACAATTACATTCAGGGCCTTGCTAAATTGGCCCCAAGGTCTTTTAATAAAGGGACATGAAACACAAATATTTTCTTTAATGATTCAGACAGAAAATGTGATTTCCAATTTACTTCTATTGTTTAATTTGCTTTATTCGCTCTATAGCCTTTGTTGAAAAGCATACCTAGGTATGCTCAGGAATACCAATGCATTACTGGGAGCTAACTGCTAAATTGTGGCTGAACATAAATGTCCCTTTACATTGGTTCACCAGAGGTGCTTAGCAAGCACCCGGTAGTGCATAGCTGCCTCTTCAACAAAGGAAAGGAAAGAAAGATTTGAGCAAATTTGATAAAATAAGTAAATTGGAAAGCTTTTTAAAATCACATGCTCTAGGTGAATTATAAAGGAAAAAAATGGGTTTCATTTCTCTTTAAGTAATGCATTGTTAAAGATGTGCATACAATTGCCCATATTTATCAAGGTCTGTTGGACCTGATCCGACAGTGTGGATCAGGTCCGACAGACCTTGCTGAATACGGCAATCAATACGTTCGCCGTATTCAGCATTGCACCAGCAGCTCACAAGAGCTGCTGGTGCAGCGCCACCCTCTGCAGGCTTGCGGCCAATAGGCCGCCAGCAGGGGGTGTCAATCAACCCAATCGTACTCGATCGGGTTGATTTCCGGCGATGTCTGTCCGCCTGCTCAGAGCAGGCAGACAGGTTATGGAGCAGCGGTCTTTGTGACCGCTGCTTCATAACTGCTGTTCCTGGCGAGCCTACTTTTAATTAAAAGTAAGTTTGTGGAAAATGGACGTATGTCCATCTCTCCATGTTACCACCTCCTTATCTCCCTTAAAGGTAGACCGAATGTCGAGAAACTCTCAGCAGACTGGAATATTCTGATACCCGATAAAAATATTGATCCACAGGTTGTACAGGGTTCTATCTCAAGAATAGCACAGACTACTCTATCTTCTACTTGGAGGGAATCACATGTTAAATTATTATATAGGGTGTATTTTACCCCGGAAAAAGGAATTAGGTGTGGAAATACAGATTTTATCAAATGCCTAAAGTGTTTAAAACCTACAGCTGCCATTGTCCATATGATATGGAGTTGTCCTAGAATTCCCCAACTCTGGATGAAGGTAGAATATTGGGTTAAAAATTCCCTTAAAGTACTCCCTTTTAATCTTTCATTGAGCTACACTGTGTTTGTAAGAAACGATAGGGGAAAGCTACACCCACAACATAAATTAATTAATATGACAGTCATTGCAACTAGATATATAATATTCAAAAAATGGAAAACGAATGTTATTCCAACTATTGAAGAGATTAAAAATTGCTTGAAAAAGCAATGTATACTATACTAGAGCAGATAGATACTGATATAAATGATGAAGGAGATATCAGAAAGTTTTTCATAAAGTGGTCATTATTTATCAAGACTCTTTCCATGGTAGAGATAGATTGTATACTTTTTCCTTTTAGAAATTCAGAATTAGTATTGCTGGGAATATGGTAAAACTCTGTATGAGTTTTACCATACCCTTTTTTTTGGGGGGGGGGGCGGGGGGGGTGGTGGTGGATGGGGTTGGGGAAGGGGGGAGTTTGGTAAAATTAAAAAAAAAGATAAAACATCCAGGGGCGGTATTAAGCTCTTTTCTATCATTACTGATTATAAGGTTTTAAATTTGAGGTAAAATCGGAAGATTAAACTGTATGTACCATAACTCTAAGTATTGAATGAATTATGATATGAGAATCAAAAATTACGATATAAGTTTAGTTATGTACAGTAGGCAAGAAGCTGTTATTTATGATTTATGCATAAATATTTTTGTGGTATCTGTAAACACTGTGATATAATATGGTATTTACTTTTTTTTATCTTCTCCCTTTTTTGCTTTCTGTACCCTGGAATCTATTATCAAATAAAATTAAAAAAAAAAAAAAAAAAAGTAAGTTTGTGAAAGATCATGGGCCCCATTTATTAATGCTTCAGCTGAAAACTCGTTATAATAAAGTATCAAATTACACGCAGAATAGACTACTCATCAATCTATAGAAGCAGATCAATTTAAGTTCCGTTGCGGCAATCGATAGTCACTGAAACTCGATTACTCAGTAATTTAATCTGAATTATGCAAAATTGATTGTATCTAGAGGTGGATTCAACTGATCTGAAATTTATTGTACTATTGTATTAAATGCGCTAGTGAACACCATAGAAAACAATGCAATGCACCCATAAAAAGAGGAAAACCATGAATAATCTCAATAGTATGCTTGTAAAATTTATTTAGTATCAGATAACGGATTTTTTCACTTGCACGCTTACTGCACACAAAGTAAACTTTTAACACAGGCAGGTAAGCACACATATAACAAGTTGAAAGTAAAATGTAAGTTCAAGAGCAAAAGCCAATGTGTGCTTACTTGAGGACTTTAGATATCACAACCAAGTTCACTTCTTCCCCCTCATGGACTTTAATGGAGTGCGCTGTTCAAAAGAATCTACTTATTCCTGTTGGGCTAACTCAACACTGCATTGAACCAACTGAGCTAAAGCCGAAGGTACACTAGTGTTTAAAAGTTTGGGGTTACTTAGAAATGTCCTTGTTTTTTAAATAAAAGTAATTTTTTTTACATTAAAATAACTTCAAATTGATCTGAAATACAGTGCAGGCATTGGTAATGTTGTAAATGACTATTGAAGATTTTTAATAGAATATCTACATAGGTGTACACAACTATGTGTCCTATGTTCCAATGGCACGTTGTGTTTGCTAATCCAAGTTTATAATTTAAAAAGGCTAATTGATCAATAGAAAACCCTTTTGCAATTATGTTAGCATAGCTGAAAACCTTTCTGCTGATTAAAGAAGCAATAAAACTGGACTTTATTAGACTAGTTGAGTATCTGGAGAATCAGCAATTGTGAGTTTGATTACAGGTTTAAGATAGCCAGAAACAAATAACTTTCTTCTGAAACTCGTCAGTCTATACATATTCTGAGAAATGAAGGCTATTCCATGTGAGAAATTTACAAGAAACTGAAGATCTCCTACACCGCTGTGCAGGTCCGGATTTCCCATTAGGCACAGTAGGCATGTGCCTACAGGCGCACTGCAGCAAGGGGCGCCTGGCCTAGGGTGAGTCACCACAATTGGCCAGGGCAGCTTCCCTCAGAGCAGCAGATTTGGCAGTGGTATGTCCCAGGCACCAGTATGAGTGAGGGAAGCGGAATATGACATTTAAAGGAATCCTATTGGCTGATTCAAAATTTTCAGCCAATAGGAAAGCAATGGAAGCCATCTTGGATGGTGTACTTTGCATTGAAGAGTTAGTGTACTGTGACGACCGTATGAAGAGGATGCTCCGCAAAGGATGTCTTCAGGATAGATCCGCTCTGTGCCTCTGGGATCAAGATAGAAGATGCTGCCTGGATGAAGATTGAAGAGGCTGCCTGGATGAAGACTTCTTGCCGCTTGGATGAGGAATTTGCTGCTGGGATGAAGATTAAAGAGGCCACTTGGATGAAGACTTCTTGCCGTCTGGATGAGGTCTT
The DNA here is from genome assembly GCF_027579735.1 of Bombina bombina. NCBI lineage: Eukaryota > Metazoa > Chordata > Amphibia > Anura > Bombinatoridae > Bombina > Bombina bombina. The sequence goes on from NC_069501.1 coordinate 832,381,815, forward strand.
CTCCGCTGGGATGAAGATCGTTCAAGCGGGACTTCAAAAACTGTAAGTGGATCGTCGGGGGTAAGTGTTAGCTTTTTTTTAAGGGTTTTTTGGGTGGGTTTTATTTTTAGATTAGGGTTTGGGCATGTAAAAGAGCTAAATGTCCTTTAAAGGGCAATGCCCATCCAAATGCCCTTTTTAGGGCAATGGGTAGCTTAGGTTTTTTATTTTGGGGGGATGGCTGGGTGGTGGGGATTTACTGTTGGTATTTTTTTTACAGGTAAAAAAGCTGTTTAACTTTTAGATTAGGTGTAATTCTTTTTTATTTTTGATCATTTCATTTGTTATTTTTCGTAATTTAGTGTTTGTTATTTTTTGTAATTTAGGTTTTTGTTTTTGTAATTTGATACTTTGTAATATTTAGAGTAGTGTTAGGATTTTTTTAATGTCTACTTTATTTTATTTTTAATAGATAGTTTAATTTTAGTTTAATAATTATATTAGTTTAATTGTTAGTTTAAACTTAGTTTTTTTAATTTGACAGGTAAGTTTTAATTTAATTTAAGATAGGGAAATTGAAATTTTAATATAAAGGTAGGGGTTACTAGTTTAAATTAGTTTATTGAGCTGTGGGGGCTTTCAGTTTTGGGTTTTCGGGAGCTTTCGGTTTAGGTGTTAATAGGTTCATTATAGTGGTGGCGGTTCAGGGCGTAATAACTTTGGGTGATGTGAGCAGACAGCAGATAAGGGGTTAATAATATTTAAATAGTGTTTGCAATGCAGGAGGGCAGCGGTTTAGGGGTTAATAACTTTATTATAGTGGTGAGGATGTTGGGGAGAGGCATAATAGGGGTTAATAAATTTCCTTAGTGGCAGCGATGTCAGTTGCAGCAGATTAGGGGTTAATACATTTATTATAGTATTTGCGATGCTTCGGTTTAGGGGTTAATAGGTAGTTTATGGATGTTTAGTGTACTTTGTAGCAGTTTAGTTATGAGTTTTATGTTACAGCTTTATAGCGTAAAACTCAAAACTACTGACTTTAGATGACGGTACAGATCTTGTCGTTTTAGGCTGTAACGCTCGCTTTTTAGCCTGACTGCAAAACTGAATTGGTCAGTATTGCTTCAGACTTGAGAAAGGAAGGAATTCTTCTAAAAGCTTGTCAACTTATAAATGTATAGTTAGTCCAATAAAAAAGTCTCATTGCTCAATGCAATATATATACTAGTGGTAAAGTCTGTGTACATGTGCCAAAATGTTTAATGAAAGAAATATACCTATCCATCCTTATCCCTCTATTCATCTATCCCCTATTCCTCGCTCCCTTTCCCTATCCCCCTGTCCATAATCCCCCTGTCCCCCTGACCCTATCCCCTTGTCCCCATCCCCCTTTCCCCCTGTCCCCATCCCCCTTTCTCCTTGGCCCTATGCCCCTATCCCCCCTTTCCCCCTGTCCCTATCCCCCTTTCCCCCTATCTCCCTTTCCCTATCCCCATTTCCAATAACTAAAATAACAAAAAAATAAAAAAAAATATAAGTTTACAAAAAATAAAAAAGCTAAGATTACTAAAAAAAAATTTGTTATCCAAAATAAAAAAATATTCCTAATCTAATAATCCCTTTTTTATTTAACCCCCCCCCCCCCTTTCCCCCTGTCCCCATCCCCCTTTCTCCTTGGCCCTATGCCCCTATCCCCCCTTTCCCCCTGTCCCTATACCCCTTTCCCCCTATCTCCCTTTCCCTATCCCCATTTCCAATAACTAAAATAACAAAAAAATAAAAAAATATAAATTTACAAAAAATAAAAAAGGTAAGATTACTAAAAAAAAATTTGTTATCCAAAATAAAAAAATATTCCTAATCTAATAATCCCTTTTTTATTTAAAAATATAAAAAGCCATTACAAAATAAAACCCTAATTTAATCTAAACTACCAATAGCCTTTAAAAGGGCCTTTTGTAGGGCATTGCCCTAAGTTAAACAGCTTTTACCTAAAAAAATTACTAATTAAAACCCCCCACCCACTAAACTACTCAAAATAAAAAAATACCTTACACTAATAAACCTAAACTACCCATTGCCCCTAAAGGGGCATTTGTATGGGCATTGCCCTTAAAAGGGCATTCAACTCTTTTTTACTGCCCTTAAAAGGACATTCAGCTCTTTTTCACTTTGCCTAAAAAAACCCTAATTAAATAAATGAAAAAAAAATTAAAAAAAATTAAAGCCCCAAGAAGGTACTCATGGTTCCTAAAGTCCGGCAGAGAAGGTCCTCGCCCAGATGGGTCCATCATCTTCATCCAAAGGCGGCACAGAGCGGAGATGCAGACTGTTGTTCCCAGATGTGGTGATCCTCGGTGGCGGTGGCGATCCTCTCCGGCGACGGTTGAAACCAAGAGCAAGTGAAATCTTATTGGCTGGTGAACAGCCAATAGGATGAGAGCAACTGAAATCTTATTGGCTGTTCCCCAGCCAATAAGATTTCAGTTGATCCCATCCTATTGGCTGTTCACCAGCCAATATGATTTCAGCTGCTAACATCCTATTGGCTGATGTGAAAATGTCAGCCAATAGGAATGCAAGATACCCCAATAAATATGGAGTACTTTGCATTTAATCTTCAGTATGCAGTGCACGATCGCATGAAGAGGAGCCTCCACTCCGCCGAGGAGCTCCGCCGCCGGGGACCGCCGCTGAGGACCGTCGCTGCCGAGGATCGTCACATCTGGGAACACCGCTCCAGATCTCTGCTCCGCCTTCGCAGATGAAGATGATGGACCCGTCTGGAAGAAGACCATCTCCGACGGACTTCAGGAACCGTGAGTACCTATTATTTTATTTTTTTTAAATTAGGGTTTTTTTGCAATGTGAAAAAGAGCTGAATGCCCGTTTAAGGGCAATGCCCATACAAATGCCCCATTAGGGGCAATGGGTAGTTTAGGTTTATTAGTGTTAGGCTTATTTTGGGGGGTTGGTGGGTGGGGGTTTTAATGTTAGAGGGGCGCTTAGTATGTTTTTAATGTAAAAGCTGATTTTTTTAGGGCAATGCCCTACAAAAACCACTTTTATGGGCTATTGGTAGTCTATTCTTAGAATAAGGGGTGTTTTTATCTTGGGGGGGGGCTTTTTTATTTTCATAGGGATTAGGTTTCATTTTTTATTTTGAATAATGTGGTTGATTATTTTGTGTAATGGTAGACTTTTTTATTTTCTTTATTTTTAAAGTTATGTTAGGTTTTTTATTTTAATTGTAATTTAGGATTATTTTTTATGTAATGGAGTTTGGGGGCTTAGTAATTAGTTATTTGCGTTGTGGGGTTTGGCGGTTTAGGGGATAATAGATTTATTATATTAATTGCAATGTGGGTTAATGGCGGTTTAGGGGTTAATAGATGTATTAGGTAGTTTGCGGTGTTGGAGTTTACGGATTTATGGGTTAATAATTTTATTAGGTAGTTGGTTACTTTTTTTTTTAAAATACTTATTGCAGGTGGTTAGGTTTTTTTTTATACTTATTGCGGGCAGTTAGTTTTTATTTTAATACTTATTGTTTGCGGATTTAGGGGTTAATAATTTTATTAGGTAGTTGGTTAGTTTTTTTAAAAAAATACTTATTGCAGGCAGTTGGTTTTTTTTTTTGTAATGCTCCATTTGCCTTCGCTGCATCCCAGGGGATTCTTTCACCACCCTGCCATTTTCAGAATCCACCTGGATGCAGCTTTGCTTCGCTTCCAACATTCCTTTGAGGATGCGTTCGCAATTGCCTGACGGCAACTGATGCGTTACAAACGCGATTATAGTATATATATATATATATATATATATACATATACGCACACACATATATATTATATATATATATATATATATATGTACATGGTCTCTCTCTGGATCTGGGTCTGATGAAGGGGTGAATGTTCCGAAACATCACGAGGATGAAATAAATAAGGATTATCACCTTTAAATCCAGAGCGTGCAGTCTCTTATTTGCTATTGGAAATATTGTGATATTGTTTATGAGTGCACCTGATATCGGATTTATCGGATTGTGATATCGGATTTATTTATATATATATATATATATATATATATATATTATTATTATTATGATTTATATGTATAGAGCCACAAAATACTGTGTCATATACCATATACCTTTTAACCCTTGTAAAAAAATATTTATATTTCTATGCAATATTTTGTCGGAAAGTGTGTATATAAATGTAAAAGTTTATTTTAATGTATTTATGTTGTGTTTTTTTTTCAACCCAAAGAGCGGAAAAATGTTTTGCCTTCCAGTGCACCCCGTGCACTTTCAACTTTTAATATGCGTGCTAGTTAGTTTGGTTATGATATTGCTTATCGCATCCCACGCTAACCATAGCGTGCCACTTGTAACCTAGCCCTAAGTGTTTATTGTCCTTTCAAAACTTATGTACAAACTGTTATAAACTTATTTGCAGTAAACTGCATCAAATAAAAGGTTTGTAACTTTTTAAAGCGCAATAGACTTTTCAATTACAATATTTAAATCTTTGAAGATAAATACAACATATAACTCTCTAAGATGTAGTAATTGACCATTAGATATATTAAGATTTATAGTACAAAAACACAGTCCTGTAAAACATTACTGCAATGCTAAAATATTCTTAGAAATGTATCAATTATAATAACATTTTGGAGCATAGAAAAGAGTGGAGCTAAGTAAAAGTAGAGATGAAATGCATCATGTGATTCATATTGTATCTGTATTTTGTGTTGAATGGATGATAAATTGAAGTATTTGCTCCATCAATGATTTAAACAGCCCGCTGATCCTCGTGGCTTTGTTGACGCAAGCGTATGAAGCCTTATTTTTTATACATTTCAAAGTCAGATGTGTAATCACTGCAGTGAGATGCAGCAGACGTATTGAAACCACTGTCTAAGAGGCCTATGTGTCAAAGGTCATGCGGACCTGATCTGACAGTCCGCTGAATGCGGAGAGCAATACGCTTTCCATATTCAGCATTGCACCAGCAGCTCACAAGAGCTGCTGATGTAACGCCGCCCCTGCAGATTTGCGGGCAATTGGCCGCCAGCTGCGCGGTGTTAATCAACCCATTTGTACTCGATCGGGTTGAATTGTGGCAATTCCTGTCCGCCCGCTCAGAGCAGGCGGACAGGGTTATGGAGCAGCGGTCTTTTGACCACTACTTCATAACTGCTGTTTCTGGCGAGTCTGAAGACTCACCAGAAACACAGGCCCACAAGCTCCATACGGAGCTTGATAAATGGGCCTCCATATGTTGAATCTTTGATAAATGGGACCCTATGTCTTCCAAAGCAACTACTTTAATGTAGTACTGCAATAAAGTATCTGCTTTTTGGAAGACCAGTCAGTACAGAAATAATACAAATAGAATATAAGGGACACACTATGAAGAATATATATTTCTTAAAATATATCACAACACTTTGACATTTCTTAAGACAGGTAACCTTTTATATTTTCAAAAGTCTGACTTACTGTATAGATCTTAGTGAATTCCCTCAGATAATCAATCCGGATCATATTTAAGTTATCTTCATTCTAAAGTTTGTTTGATAAAAATGAACAAAGATACAGAGATATTAATACAGATACTCTCTCTTTCTAGAAGCACGCACACACACCTACACACACATCAGCATGCATACTCACACAAACGCATAAACACACCTGCACACACATACACCTACACACGCATGCATGAACACACACCTACACACACATCAGCATGCATACTCACACAAACGCATAAACACACCTGCACACACATACACCTACACACGCATGCATGCATGCACGCACACACACCTACACACACATCAGCATGCATACTCACACAAACGCATAAACACACCTGCACACACATATACCTACACACCCATGCATGCACGCACGCACACACACCTACACACACATCAGCATGCATACTCACACAAACGCATAAACACACCTGCACACACATACACCTACACACGCATGCATGCACACACACCTACACACACATCAGCATGCATACTCACACAAACGCATAAACACACCTGCACACACATACACCTACACACGCATGCATGCACGCACGCACACACCTACACACACATCAGCATGCATACTCACACAAACGCATAAACACACCTGCACACACATATACCTACACACGCATGCATGCACGCACGCACACACACCTACACACACATCAGCATGCATACTCACACAAACGCATAAACACACCTGCACACACATACACCTACACACGCATGCATGCACACACACCTACACACACATCAGCATGCATACTCACACAAACGCATAAACACACCTGCACACACATACACCTACACACGCATGCATGCACGCACGCACACACACCTACACACACATCAGCATGCATACTCACACAAACGCATAAACACACCTGCACACACATACACCTACACACGTATGCATGCACGCACGCACACACACCTACACACACATCAGCATGCATACTCACACAAACGCATAAACACACCTGCACACACATACACCTACATACGCATGCATGCACGCACGCACACACACACTCACACAAACCTTTACACACATGTACACAAACATGCACACATACACACACACACCAAAACTCGCACAAGCTTTTATACACACCAAAAACACACACACTCCTACACACATTTATCAAGCTGTAAAAGCAGTTTTGGGGCCCCAGTGTTTCAACTGAAATGCTTGTTAAGTAGCAGCGGTCTTGACAAACACTGTGGCGGACTTTAAGAATGCCTGGGATAAGCTTAAGGCTGCCATAAGAACTAGATAAATGTATACTTTTAGGAAGTATTGGGCAAACATTTTCAGACTATGGTTCTTATCTTCCATCAAAATCTTTGTTTTTATGTTTCTTTGCAACCTAAAATGTGGTGAAGTGAAATTATCGAGATCCAATGGGGATGATTGACAGCCCCTGCTCAAGCAGGGGGCAGCATTACACAAGCAACTGCACCCATGGTCACGGTAGAGAATCATGTTAGCCTGACCTTTGTTATACGGAGCCCATTATATATTATCTGTTCTTATAATGCTAATCTTGTAACCAAATATTTGAAATAGTATTTTTTTTTGTTTGTTTCAAAAGACTTAATTCAACTTGGTGGTCAAGTTCTTTACTAAGGCTCTGAATAAAACAATGTTTCTTGACTCAGCTGGAACTGCTTCAAAATGAAAGATAGCCCCTAGAGAAAAGTAAGCTGTGAAATAATGCCCTCATTAATATCACTTTGATTGTTTTGCATTGAGTGTTTTGAAAAATGATCATGTCAAGGTAATTGTAACTTTGGTTCAGTTTAGTGTTGTCTTGGGGTTCTATATCTAGTTAATTTCTTTGAAAAGTTAATTTACTGATAGTATATACCATAAATGTTTGATTTGTATCATAAGTCAAGGATCAACTATTGTTTGACACAAGTACATTTCCTTTTTTTCTAACAGATAATATAATATACTGTATAGAATGTAAAGAAAAACCTTCCAAGACAGCACACAAAAGACAACTAATGGAAACATTAGCTGATAAATGTTATAACTGCCTCATTTTGGATCATTGTATTTGTTTTCCTTTTATTAATATTTTTGGTAAACATATTTTCTGTGTTTTCTTTTCTGCATCCTGTATTTGATATTAAGTTAAACAAATAATCATCACAGTTTCTTTTAGGTTTCAGTCCCAATCTTAATGATATCAGCTCCTGATAATGCAGTTTTGGTTTTGGCCAATATGGGAAACATTTATTTTCAAATTATCATAATCCAAAATAGATTTGGCCACTTAAAGGGACATTAAACACTTTGAGATGGTAATATAAAATAATAAATTGTATATAATAAAACAACTCTGCAATATACTTTCATTATTTATTTTGTCCTCTTTGCCTGTAATTCCATTTTGAAATTGTGAGCTTTTTAGTTCCTGTTAGAAATGGAAGTGCAGAACACTGTTAAATCCAGCACAACCATTGGCTGCACACTCTAGTGACCTATTTATAACTTACCCCAATTGGCCACAGCAGAGAAGGTAACACAAGTTACAACATGGCAGCTCCCAGTGTTTTATAGACACTAAAACTTTACACTTATTTTGTCACTTTTTAAACAACTAATGAAACTTTAAAAATACATCTACATGTTAGTCATGGACTAATCTTTTCTTTGAATGCATCATTCTATCTAGCATGTACTTAGTGTTTAATGTCCCTTTAAAGGTACCAGCCAGGAATGAGTTTTGACTCAAAAACATGTTTTCAGTTGTTAATTAGTTGTTATCCGGATAAAAACTGGGAATCCAACTGAAACTGACAAATGCAATGGCAGTTTCACAGCTATAAACTTTTGAATTAATCCATTTGTACAGTGTGCAATAGAAATCCTCATTTACATGTTTGAAGTTAATAATATAAATTACATTTGTATATAGGCATGGTGGGTATACTGGGCAGGTTTGGTCAATGATTATATTGACACTTTTATTTTAAAAGTATTTTTTTTTATGTGTTCAAATAATTGACTGAGTAAGCATCATTTTCCAGTTTGGGGATAATGAGATTTACATCAGAAATCAAGAGGCAAACTGTGGGAAATAAGTTTATATTAGAAGAAAGCCCCAATTGATAACATATTCTACAATACAATTTTAAAAGGACAGTCTAGTAAAAATTACACATTTAAAAAATCAGAAAGAACTAACAATTAAAAAAAAAAATCAGAATGAGACTGCTACATGCCATTTCTAGATATTGCGGCCATGATGTGTGTTTTCTCTTTTTTCCTGCAGATCTTTTTAGTGGGATGGGATATCACATATTAAATAAATTAACAGCAAATATATGCTGACACGGTGCAAAATCAAATGCATAAAAATAATAAAGAAAATCTGAAGGTTTAATTTATAACCAATGCCATTGGCAGCCAAATGGTTACTTTAAAGGCAGGCAAACTACTGCTAAGAAATAGTGAGCCTGCCTTATAATTAACACTTTTACTTCCAGTGGCGAGATTGTATAAGAGTCCTCGTTAGTACTGTAAGGTCCTTAAAAAATGTAGAAAGGCACATTTCAACTTTAGATTATTTATCTAGGTATATAAAGATCTGTATGTGACTGTGAGACAATATAATGCTCTAAAAAAGCTTCCAAAGGCTTTGTGTGATTAAGGACACAGTGAGGGCAAAACATTGCTATATATTTGTAAAGCTAAGATTTTTCTGGATAGAAAATTGAGAATACTGAGTTTAATTTGTTTTTTCTCTGTCACACCAGTTAATAATTTAATCAGCAGGAATCTATAAACCTTGGGCTAAAAACAATAAGGATGTTATTAGAGCATTGTATAAACTGCACAGTATGACTACTGTAGAGCTGGGTTACTACTCACTATGCTATTATTTTTCCTCTTGTGCCCTCAGTTCTTGCCAAAGCCTTTGTCTTGTTTTAAACATTTACATTTGCCGGCTAATGAAGCTCCACATTTTAATACTAGGGGGTAGATTTACCAATGTGCGGGGGAACATAATCTGCTATAGCATATCATGTCCGCCGCACATTGATAAAATGAAGCATTTCTAGTGAAATGCTTGTGCAATGCCACCGGCCAATCGGCAGCTAGCAGGGGGTGTCAATCATTCCAATCGTATCCGATCGGGCTGATTCCTGTCCATCGCCTCAGAGGTGGCGGACGAGCCTGAAGCTTAATAAATCAGCCCCTTGGTGTTGCCATCTTGGACCTCACATATTCTTGAACTTTGTGACAAAAGTGGTAAACATCCACAAATTAGTTATTTTGTCCGATTTTTCATAGCTGTATGGTGCTTTGAGTTAGAGCACACAATATAAAGTGGGAGGTTTACATAATATGTATAAAAATCTAACATGGATAATATAGAGCAATGCAGACACAAGGAATATAAAACTCTTACTCTGCATCATTTACGCTTAATAGAAATGCACAATACAGATGGAAAAAAGTAAAGGCAGCAGCGTCACTGATCTATTAATGCGCATCATTTCTATCACAGTAAGCGAGAATACCAAAACTCCAAGATGACAGCACCCAGAATGAAGATGTGAAGCTTGATGAACAGTCACGTGTAAAGCTTTAAGAGAGCTGCAAGCAAAGGAGGAAAAACAATTACATAATAAATAGTAACCCTTTTACTGTAGTTTTGTCCCACGGTTAAATGTCCCTCTAATTGATAAAGTGGGGGGGACTTCAAAAAGAAGATAAATGATGTTAGTCTTCACAGCCAATAAGGGAGGAGGACCAAAGGTGATACATACATAATTCAGTGAGTTTACAAGGTGATACGTTATTTACAAGGATTGAGTCAATTGGGATGTGGGTGGGAATATCATTTTTAAAAAGCAGGAATATTAGGTGGAAACTGCTACAAACTTTTCTTATTAGCGCAAGATTGCTGATTGCACAAAAATGGAAAACACCACATATTCCCACGTTATGAAAATGGATAATTAATACCTCTGAGCTCCTCTCTATGGAGGAATACTCTTACTACAGAAACGGAAATTTGACCTTCTTTCAGAAGGTTCAATTTTATTTATTCCCGGATACATACACCCTCGTCATAAGCAGCATTCTTTAGTATTTTTCATAGACACCCCGCTTACCCAACAGCCACCATCTCTTCTTCCTACTCTCCTCCTTCTCTCTCCTCTCCTCTCTCCCTCTCCTCTATCCATATCCCTCCCTTATTCTCTTCTCTGCCTCTTATACATTCCTTTTTCTCAAAAAAGTATCTTCAAATATTAAGAATGAATGGTATTAGTTATGTATTTGCACTGACTACCTCAGTTAGCTCTTCAGTTGTTATGTCAAGTCTTCATTCAACTCCATGATAGAAGCACAAACTGAATTTACCCTAGAATTGTACACATAGCATAGTTACATTTTTTCACTGTCCTTTACTGGGACCATACAAAGGCTGAGAGAATGGACATATGACGGACAATCGAAGGCGATTTTCTCAAGTAACATTAACAACCACAGGGGCAATACCTATTTGTTAAACAAATGTTAATTTTAGTATAATAATTATGATTTCAAACCTATGTTGTTCCTTTTTACTAGGAGATACATGTCTATACATGATCAGTCTCATCAATGATGCAGTTTTTTTTATCACGTCTCTCTAGAAACAATTTGCTATAACAAGTTTTGTGACCCCTTTCAATAAAGTACAAAAGAAAGTACAAAAGAACAGTTACAATTATGTGCAGTAATATGTATTGCCTTTTACTTTGAGTGCAAACATAGTATAGGTCTTTGGAAGGATTTCGGAAGATCAATGGTTATTTAATGTTTTATGAGCATATTCATTGATTGATGTAGAAAATCAATTTGTGACAATCTGTACATGAAAATGTATTTATAAAATGTTATATGTATACACCTAACAAATGTACATGTAAAACTATAATAATGGAATGCTAGGTGAGATATTCTTTGCACAAATTAATACAAAATATTTAAAATAGTTTTAAAACACTAACAATGTAAATAAGTGATATAATTAATGCTTTTTGCTTCTTATTAAAGGGACATTGGAGTTTATTTAATTGTTTTGACATAACTTAATTTTTTCCTTAAAAGTAGCTGCTTTTTCCTGTAGAAACTACTACCTATGCTAATTTTAATATTGCAATATTAGCAGTAGAAAAGCTATGTAAACAAGGAATTGCTGCAAAACCCAATGTCTCCCCCGGATGGAGGGGGGAGGGGATACGGAGGGAGCCCAGCCCATTTGAAATAGTAGTCCTCCAGCATCTTTGAATACAAAGAATCTTATAAAATGCGTGGCTGAGTATATTTCCCGTTTAAGATACTACAGGCACTCCAGTATATGTATTTGTATTGATTGTTCTGAAAATATATATTTTGAAAACTCAATTACTTTGTTATACTATAAAATGCACAAGTATATTGTCAGCATAGTCTTTTTCCATGTAAGCAATATCTATATCTATCTATCTATCTATCTATCTATCTATCTATCTATCTATCTATGATATGTCTGTCTCTCTCTCTCTCTCTCTCTCTCTCTCTCTGTCTCTCTCTCTCTATCTATAAATATATATTGATATCTCCCTCTCTCTCTCTCTCTCTCTCTCTATATATATATATATATATATATATATATATACAGAGAGAGAGAGAGAGAGAGAGAGAGAGAGAGAGAGATTTGTTTTTTCTTGTTGGTGGTTTGTTTCTCACCCCTTAAGCTTTTGTTTCCTTGTGGATAATATTAAATCAGTTTTGGCATAATATGCTAAGGCTTTATCAGATTTTGTGGCTCATCTGATTTTTAGAGTAAGTAATTGCCTTTTTTCCCCTAGGTTAAAGCTCCAGACTTGTGGTTTGTAGAAGTAGTTATATTTTATGTGTTATTTAAGGAAAGACCTAGAAAATCCTTGATACGTGTTGTGTTTTATTACATTAGCCAAGAGACAATTACTGTAAGAAAGTTCTTAAAATATCTTTCACAGTTTGTGTCTCCAAGTAAGTCTGCCAAACCTGATGATAAAGTAACAATACATATTATTCATTTTATTTTTATTCAATTAATATTTAAATAGTGTTTATGGGTAATGTGGCATCACAGTTGCTTAAAAAAGTAGTAAAGGTTGACATTAAACCCTTAACGACCAGAGAGGTACCCTGTATGTTGCTGGACTTTCAATTGGGCTTGCATTTTTTTCCCCCGGTGACCAGCAGAAGGGACAGTGGGTATAATAGTGTGATCCTGCCACTGATCACAGGACCCATGCTATTATAGCCAAAACAAACCTTAATGATCAGCAACCTACAGGATAGATCATGGTCATTAAGGGGTTAAGAAACTCACAAATTGTAGATGTTAATTTATTTTACAATAAATCTCGAGGAGGATTAGCAATTCCACACACAACATATACAGTATGCATACATATATAGTACATATTCATACACATATATATATATAAATCACATATGTCTTCAACGCATATATACCTTTAAAGGTATATGACTTGTTTGCCTTTAAAGATAAGCTACTTGTTTTTCACTCTGCTTTCCTGTTCTCAAGCAGATGTTCTAATCTAGAAAGATTGGGATGCTACATTCCAAGATAATAATAGTGCCAGACAATAGCCTGAAGTTGGTTATGGGAAACATTTGCTTGCTAGGAGAAACACTTATTTTGCACTAAATTAAATATTATGATTGACATAACATTAGTTATGCCGTCTAAGCTATTCAAAAACCTACCTATTTGCCATTGTACGATATTATTACCTTATCCGAAACCCAAAGATAAGTAATGCGTTTAAAGTGTAATCACAGCCCTGTTTTACTGTAATCACTGCTTATTTTATTCATTGTTCTTAATACATTTGCTAGCTGATTACTAGTTTGTGTGATTGCAAAAATGTTCATAATATATATTGTTATTATTCATTGGTATTTTGTGTTGATTTTAACTTTTTCCGTACTATAGTGAGAACTAGTTTGCTCCTCGCCAGTGCCAGCACAAAACAACTACTTTATTTTTTAGGTCCTAAAAATAAATGTAGTTTTAATACTCAGCAAATTTGAGATCAGTTTCATGAACAAGTAATGAAGTTAGACTAAAGGGAAGATATTACTTCCCTACTAAAAAGAGAGATAATCAAGTATTCTTTTATAAAAATAAACAACATTTAAATGTAATTTATTATACAAATAATAATCTACAGTTCACTGTAAATTCACTGGCCCCAATACGCTTGCCTAAGCTTGCCTAACATTGCTGCCGTGGACCTGAATACGTTCGCCAAAGTTATCAAGAAAGCTGTCAAGAAGCCGCGCACCAAGTACGGAGCGATAAGCAGCGGACTGTTGTTAACTGACAGTCATCGATCTTGCTGCTCATCGGCTTCTTCGCAGCTTTCTTGCTAGCCTGTCACTAAGCATCCACACTATACTATAGTGTTATTCCCCCTAAAACCCTAAAATAGCTACAATGTAATTATTAATTATATTGTAGCTATCTTAGGGTTTATTTTATAGGTAAGTATTTAGTTTTAAATAGGATTAATTTATTTAATTATAGGAATATTTATTTAGATTAATTTAAATAATATTTAAGTTAGGGGGGTGTTAGGGTTAGGGTTAGACTTAGGTTTAGGGGTTTATTCATTTAATATATTGGCGGCAGTGTAGGGGGTAGATTAGGGGTTAATCAATGTACTGTAGGTGGTGGCTGTGTAGGGGGGCAGGATAGGGGTTAATAAATATAATGTAGGTGGCGGAGGGCTCCGGGTACGGCGGTTTAGGGATTAAACAATTAATTTATTTGCGGTGGGGTCCGGGATCGGCAGGATAGGGGTTAATAAATGTAACGTAGGTGGCGGCAGTATAGGGGGTGGCAGATTAGGGGTTAATAGGTATAATGTAGGTGGCGGCGGGGTCCAGGAGCTGTGGTTTAGGGGTTCATATATTTATTATAGTTGCGGCGGGGTCCAGGAGCGGCGGTTTATGGGTTCATATATTTATTATAGTTGCGGCGGGGTCCGGGAGCGGTGGTTTAGGGGTTAATAAGTATAAAGTAGGTGGTGGTGGTGTAGGGGGGGAAGATTAAGGGTGTTTAGACTCGGGGTACATGTTAGGGTGTTAGGTGCAGACACTTCCCATAGAAATCAATGGGATATTGGGCAGCAGCGAACATGAGCTCTCGCTGCTGTCAGACTCCCATTGATTCCTATGGGATCCGCCGCCTCCAGGGTGGCGGATTGAAAACCAGGTATGCTGGGCCGGAATAGTGGCGAGCGTACCTGGTTGTTCTTTGATAACTACCAAAAGTAGTCAGATTGTGCCCAACTTGCGTTCGGAACATCTATAGTGACGTAACCATCGATCTGTGTCGGACTGAGTCCTGCGGATCGTATGTTACATCACTAGATTCTACTTTTGCCGGTCTGTAGGGCTTGATAACTACGGCGAATCAGCCTCACCACAAATACGCTGCGGAATTCCAACGTATTTGCGGTTGACGGCTTGATAACTAGAGGCCATTGTGGGATCATTGTCAGCTGGATGTTGCTAATCCTAGCAAATTAAATACTGCACTGTTTCTTGTTAGCAAGTTGTTGCATCTTTGAATTTTGCACTTGTTTGAAGTTGATTTTTGTATGTTTTGTTTATTTTTCTAAAAGAGTGCTTAATTCTCTTTTTAGTATGGGAATAGTATCTTCCCTTTAGTCTTACTTAATTAGTTGTTGATACTACATTTGAGGGTCTGCACCATTGGCATAGTATTTACAGCAATGGAGAAAAAAAAATCCCAAATAGACTTTTATTTTAATTTATTATTCTCATCTTTAGTACGGAGCGATGAGCAACGGACTGTTGTTAACTGACAGTCATCGATCTTGCTGCTCATCGGCTTCTTCGCAGCTTTCTTGCTAGCCTGTCACTAAGCATCCACACTATACTATACTGTTATACCCCCTAAAACCCTAAAATAGCTACAATGTAATTATTAATTATTTTGTAGCTATCTTAGGGTTTATTTTATAGGTAAGTATTTAGTTTTAAATAGGATTAATTTATTTAATTATAGGAATATTTATTTAGATTAATTTAAATAATATTTAAGTTAGGGGGTGTTAGGGTTAGACTTAGGTTTAGGGGTTTATTCATTTAATATATTGGCGGCGGTGTAGGGGGTAGATTAGGGGTTAATCAATGTACTGTAGGTGGTGGCTGTGTAGGGGGGCAGGATAGGGGTTAATAAATGTAATGTAGGTGGCAGAGGGCTCCGGGTGCGGCGGTTTAGGGGTTAAACAATTAATTTATTTGCGGTGGGGTCCGGGATCGGCAGGATAGGGGTTAATAAATGTAATGTAGGTGGCGGCGGTATAGGGGGTGGCAGATTAGGGGTTAATAGGTATAATGTAGGTGGCGGCGGGGTCCAGGAGCTGCGGTTTAGGGGTTCATATATTTATTATAGTTGCGGCGGGGTCCAGGAGTGGCGGTTTATGGGTTCATATATTTATTATAGTTGCGGCGGGGTCTGGGAGTGGTGGTTTAGGGGTTAATAAGTATAAAGTAGGTGGCGGCGGTGTAGGGGGGGCAGATTAGGGGTGTTTAGACTCGGGGTACATGTTAGGGTGTTAGGTGCAGACACTTCCCATAGAAATCAATGGGCTATTGGGCAGCAGCGAACATGAGCTCTCGCTGCTGTCAGACTCCCATTGATTCCTATGGGATCCACCGCCTCTAGGGTGGCGGATTGAAAACCAGGTATGCTGGGCTGGAATAGTGGCGAACGTACCTGGTTGTTCTTTGATAACTACCAAAAGAAGTCAGATTGTGCCGAACTTGCGTTCGGAACATCTATAGTGACGTAACCATCGATCTGTGTCGGACTGAGTCCGGCGGATCATATGTTACATCACTAGATTCTACTTTTGCCGGTCTGTAGGGCTTGATAACTACGGCGAATCAGCCTCGCCACAAATACTCTGCGGAATTCCAGCGTATTTGCGGTTGACGGCTTGATAACTAGAGGCCATTGTGGGATCATTGTCAGCTGGATGTTGCTAATCCTAGCAAATTAAATACTGCACTGTTTCTTGTTAGCACGTTGTTGCATCTTTGAATTTTGCACTTGTTTGAAGTTGATTTTTGTATGTTTTGTTTATTTTTCTAAAAGAGTGCTCAATTCTCTTTTTAGTATGGGAAAAGTATCTTCCCTTTAGTCTTACTTAATTAGTTGTTGATACTACATTTGAGGGTCTGCACCATTGGCATAGTATTTACAGCAATGGAGAAAAAAAATCCCAAATAGACTTTTATTTCAATTTATTATTCTCATCTTTAGTTAGAAATTGATTGCAGTAGTAATTATTTGTCATCTTTTTGGTTTTAAATGTGTTCTGGACTCTAAAACAGACCCTAGCACCCTATAACTTCACCATAGTAAAAGGAACCTGAGATTTTCTTTTCAATAAATGGTCTGGCTTCCATGTGATGGTTGAAAAATTATAAAGGCCTCACATGATTTTCTTTATTTTTGGAATATCCTTTTACTCTAAAGAGGCCTCTGTCTCTTTTTGTAGCTTTTATATAGATAATAATCCTCTTAAAGTCCAGTAGTTCAATAAGTCAAACAGATGCTGACTCCCTTTTCAAAAATAATCCATTTGAGAGGAAGACAATTATATCTAGTTTAGAACTAAATATTATGGGCAGAACCCCTTCCTTGCTCAGTGTGGTTAATTGTGTTCTTTAAAACAGATGCTGTTAATACAGATTATGTAAAATAGATTCTATATTGTGGAACTTTTTGTTTCCACAAGACTCTCCCTTAGTTTTCAAAGTTTCAAGTGCTCCTTAAAAACTCTACTGTTCAGGGATGCATACAATATACGCTAATTTATTGTTACCTTAGTTTGTCTCCTCCTTTTGTAATCCCCCTAAACCCCATTAGAATGTAAGCCTACAAGCCCAGCTGTTTTGAAGATTGGTGAGAGCTGATTTAAAACAGTGCATCTCTTGGCAGGGCCCTCTACTCATTTGTCTCCGATTAATGCTACCTTTGCATATTATACCTAATTTTATAGGGCTGCGGAACTAGTTGGCGCTCTACAAATAACTGATAATAATAATGTGATAGATCAATGCATGTAAAAAGTACATGCAAAACAACATCACTAAGACTTGACTCCATGGCATCAATTTATCAAATGTCGAGCAGACATGATTCACTATAGTGAATCATATCCGTTGGACATCTCTGCAGGCATTTATCATTGCAGAAGAATTTAATCAGAAATGCTTGGGCAATGCTGCCCCTGTTCACTGGTGGCCAAATGGCTACTAGCAGGGGCTGTCAATTATCCTGATTGTATCCCGAGTTAAATTTTGGGTGGTAGATTGGTTAGGGAGCAACGGTTTTATGACTGCTGCTTCTTAACTTTCACTTCAGGTAAGCCTGAAACAATGGGGCTCATAAGCAGAATCTGCTGCTTGATAAATGGAGCCCTATGAATGTCAAGAGATATAAAAAGAAAAAAGGAAAGATGTAGTTAATTGCATTTATAATGTTGGAGAATCAGGTGGTTTGTGTTATTGTTGTTGCTTCTTTTTTTTAAATAGCTAACAATAATTATTCAGCAAATAAGAAAATGATTGCTCAAGGGAAGAAAAATTAAAAAGGAAATTAGGAGATAAAACAAAGAAGTCAAACAGATTTCTATATTACAAATATATTTTTGTTATAGATCCTTTTTTGTGAGAGCATCTACTTAGATAGGGCTAGATTATAAGTGGAATGCTAATTTATCGAGTGCCCATAAACAGGCAAATTTGCTTGTTTACGGGTGCGCAATAAATAACCAGCCATTGCAAAATGTGCCCAAAATGGCTTCCAAATTTAAGTGTAGTGTAGTTCTTAATAAAATAAAAAAAATCTAGCATTTTTAATTTTAAAAATAATAACTGCAAGAAGCAGTTTGAGGGGTTAAAGTGTGTGGGTGTGGGGTGTTATAAAAAAACGGCACTGAAAAGTGCCTTTACATTGTGGTCTATGGGGACTGTGGTATTCCTATAAATATATATGTATATGCTTATATACATATATATTTATCTGTTAATATTTGTAAATACAAATATTGTGCTTGCAAAAGAGCAATTTTGCGCTTCACTCGTAATCTGGCCCATAATGAGTTTAATATTTTCTGCTTCATTCAGTATAATAACAAATGGTTAATCATTGTAAGCTAATAGCACTATTGGCAAGAAAACTCCTTTCCAAATATAGTGATAATCAAAACTGTTCTTAACTGTAGATTATAGTTTTGACCTGTTAATATTTAAGTGATCATTATTCCCAAAACGTTATGATTTTGTTAAGGCTGAAAGAATAATGCTATGTTTAAGCAGTGCTTAGCTCTGGACCTATGTTTTATTTTTCTAGGTCATGAGCAATGTTCAAAAATCTAATTTTAAGATTTGTGCCATGCCATAAATGTGGGTAATTAATTAACATAAGTGATTTATAAAAACACTAGTCTTTACACATAGAATAATGAGTGGGAAAATTGGCAGAAATATAAGGCTAGATCATTGAATTAAATACAATATAAAAAGTCTATTCTATAAAAAGTAGCTACAATATGACAATTATCTAGGATCAAATTAAAGAAAATCTAACTAAAGACCTTCAATATTCCATTCCAAATTATAGACTTTGAAACTGAAATAATTAAACTAAAGACATATTTAAAATAAAACAAGAGAGAAAAGCGCATCTGTGATTCACAATGTTGTTAAATTAAAAAAGATAAAATGTTAAAAGTTGAACTTACACAATAAGTATAAATAATCAAACCTATCACCACAGTCTCAGTGTTGCAATGAGAGATCTTGTGCCCGTAAGCAGTGACTTACGTGTGTTATATCTCAGTATGGCTCTGGAGTAGCTAGGCTCAATGAGCACAGTGATCAGAGGAAGCCCCTTAGCTTCAGAATGGCGAAGGGTAAATCTTCCGTGAGAGATCTGGTGACCACATTGAGACTATGGTCATAGGCGTGATTACTTATACATAACGTGTAAGTACAATTTTACCATTTTATCTGTTTGGAATAAACAACACTGTGAATCGCCGACACACTTTTCTCTCCTTTTGTTTTATTTGAGCTCATCTTGTGGATCACTGTTTGAATCCAGAAGATCTTGGCAGCACTGAATTTCCATCAACAATGGTTATTTTGTTCTGACATCCCAAACTCTGGATGGACAAATCTTATATATATATATATATATATATATATATATATATAAATATTGGTGAAGTGACTGCTATTTAAGATAAGTGACTTTTATATTATTACTTTGAGATGATACATATTTGAAATTTGGCCTAGTTGCTGATTCCTGCATTTTGGTTGTGTTTGAAGACTGTTTCAATGGTTATTGTTAATTGTCCATAGTTATGGTGTTCAATTCACCTTATCAGTTATATATTTATGTTGGTATTTATTTTTCTGATCTTCATTGTGCTAATTTCTATCATTATATTTAAAATATATATATATATTTTCATAAACCAACTTAGCAGTCAAGTCATCAAACTATTGAGCAGCTTATTATTAAAGTGATGGTAAACTTTAGCTAATAAAATGCCATATATATATATATAATATTTGCCATTAAAAAGGTATATGTGTACCTTTTTTAAAATTTATTTGTGAAAAGGGTTAAATTAGTGAATATAGTAATGCTTCTATTACGATGTTATGCTGGACCACTGGGATGAACTCCAATCAGTGTGTGTGTCATATGACACTCTTGAATTCCAGCCCTTTGAAAGCCCTTAGGAAGCCTATGTAGAGAGTGGGTGGGACTACCATCTACTATCTATGTCACAGCCCAGCCAAAAGAGGAAATGAAGGGGGGCAGAGGAACAGAAGATACCAAGTAGGATTATAAATATTTTATTATAAACTATATATACACTTGAAAATAAAACACATAATAATTATGCGGTTTTGCTTGTAAACATATATTTTTATTGCAACATTCTTATTTTTAAATGTAATATAATGGATTTAATTTAAATACAAAATGATTGTATTTTAGTTTAATACCAAAACATAATTCTCAGAATGTGTTTACAGTTTGATAATTATTTTTATGAGCTCTCTCTTTCCTACCCACCCTAATAGTAACCCCTGAGTTTGGTAAATATCATCATTTATGAAGCTTTACATTTATATTATATTCTTAAATACTAAACATAATGAGTTAACTTAGAAAGAAGCTGTTGAGCATAAAGGGTGCCTGGATTTGAAAAAGCTGTTACAAATTTATGTATTTTAAATAACAGCTTCGTCTATTAGTGTTTTACTTTTTTGACTTTATCCAACTTGGATATGTGTTTCGACTTTAAAGAATTACTTTACAACTAATATTTTTATCCAATCTGGCTTTTTCAATTGATTTTTTGTGGATACACCGTAGTGTATTATTTATTCTTCCAGTTTTGTGTGCAAGTAGATTGTATGAAAAGGCATTACTCATTAGAAGTTTATTTTTATATATATCAATGAGTGAAGTACAAAGGTTATCCATGCAAAAAAGGTGAGTCTCAATGTCATTGGGCTGATGACTGTCTTAGTCCCCTCTTTTTAAAATGCCTAATTAGGTCATCAAGGGAAGATTTCCTAACGGTTCAGGAATTCTCCTTATCTTTGCTTGGAATGTGACATTTCACATATGAAGTATGTAATGTAACTGTCTTCCATGTACAAAAATGGCCTTTCTTTGCAGGTTAGAAAAAAAATGACAATTTTTTTTTATCCAACTATTTGGAGTAGAGCTCTGAATCTTCTGTCTTTCATAATCTTAGTAACATATTCCCTTATACTGGTTTTACTTTGCAGTTAGTTTCTTCTTCAGATTATGTATTCTTTGAGAAAAGTGCTAAATAAATAAGTAACAAATCATGTATTATTGTATATATTCTTATTATAAAAAAATACCTTTCAATTACAAAACTTTTGTGCCTAAAAGTCTGCTGAGTGATAAATAAAAACAAATTAAAAAAAACGAACAATACACGTTTTACCTTGCAACATATTTTCTTAATAATTTGAGGATTTAACACAACTTTATCCACAAAAAAATAATCAATCTGAAGGAATTACTTACTAGTGAATTAAGGTATAAACTTTTGGCATTTGGACAGAAAGACAGACAGACAGACATTTTTTTGTCCTTTACATTATTTAGTGATATACTGTTAGAAGGTAAACTAGACTTCACTGTTTATGAGCTGTTCCTGTAGCTTACGGTTCTTACATTACGTATCTGTTTAGCAGAACAAAGAACTGTAGTATTATAGCTGCCATTCAGTATTCTTGTGAATATTTCCTGGTAACAATAGAGCTTCATAGATGGGATTACTTTATTTACAGTGTTTTTCTCTTGTTAAGTGTATCCAGTCCACGGATCATCCATTACTTATGGAATATATTCTCCTTCCCAACAGGAAGCTGCAAGAGTCCACCCACAGCAAAGCTGCTATATAGCTCCTCCCCTAACTGCCATATTCAGTCATTCTCTTGCAAGCCTCAACATAGATAGGAGGTCGTGAGAGTCTGTGGTGCTTTCTACTTAGTTTATTCTTCAATCAAAAGTTTGTTATTTTTAAATGGCACCGGAGTGTGCTGTTTATCTCAGGCAGTATTTAGAAGAAGAATCTGCCTGCGTTTTTCTATGATCTTAGCAGACGTAACTAAGATCCATTTGCTGTTCTCACACATTCTGAGGAGTGAGGTACTTCAGAGGGGGAATGGCGTGCAGGTTTTCCTGCAGATAAGGTATGTGCAGTAAAATATTTTTCTAGGAATGGAATTGACTAAGAAAATACTGCTGATACCGAAGTAATGTAAGTAAAGCCTTAAATGCAGCGATAGCGACTGGTATCAGGCTTATTAATAGAGATACATACTCTTATAAAAATGTGTTTTAAAACGTTTGCTGGCATGTTTAATCGTTTTTTAACGTACATTGGTGATAACACTGTAATGTTGGTATAGCCTTAAATGCAGTAAAAGCGACTGGTATCAGGCTTATTAATAGAGATACATACTCTTGTAAAAATGTGTTTTAAAACGTTTGCTGGCATGTTTAATCGTTTTTTAAAATATGTTTGGTGATAAAACTTATTGGGGCCTAAGTTTTTTCCACATGGCTGGCTTAAATTTTGCATAGAAACAGTTAACTGAAGCTTCCCACTGTTGGCTGTGGCAGTTTGTTGTGTCTGTTTTTAAAAACGTCTATGTCGTTTTTTTTATCTGTTTTTTGCATTAAGGGGTTAATCATCCATTTGCAAGTGGGTGCAATGCTCTGTTACCTTATTACATGTACTGTAAAAATTTCGTTTGTTTTACTGCCTTTTTTTTTTTCACTGTTTTTCAAATTTTGACAAAATTTGTTTCTCTTAAAGGCACAGTAACATTTTATATATTTGCTTGTTAACTTGATTTAAAGTGTTTTCCAAGCTTACTAGTCTCATTATTAGTCTGTTCTAACATGTCTAACATAGAGGAAGCTCTGTGTTCATTATGTTTTAAAGCCATGGTGGAACCCCATCTTAGAATGTGTACCAGATGTACTGATTTCATGTTAAACAATAAAGATAATTTTTTGTCTTTAAAAACATCACCAGAGGATTCTGTCGTGGGGGTAGTTATGCCGACTAACTCTCCCCACATGTCAGACCTTTTGACTCCCGCTTTAGGGACTCACGCTCAAATGGCGCCAAGTACATCAAGGGCACCCATAGCGTTTCTTTTACCAGGGGATTCTGTCGAGGGGAAAGTTATGCCGACTAACTCTCCCCACGTGTCAGACCCTTCGACTCCCGCTTCAAGGACTCACGCTCAAATGGCGCCAAGTACATCAAGGGCGCCCATAGCGTTTATTTTACAAGACATGGCAAAGGTGGTGAATAATATTCTGGCAGCAGTATTAGTCAGACTACCTGAAATTAAAGGAAAGCAGTTAGCTCTGGGGGTAGATACAGAGCATACAGACGCTTTAAGAACCATGTATGATACTACCTCACAATATGCTTAGTCTGTGGGTGATTTTTTTTGACTCAGGGAAGATGATTTAACCTGATTCTGATATTTCTACATTTAAAATTTATGCTTGAGAACCTCCACTTGTTGCTCAGGGAGGCTTTGGCTGCTCTGAATGAATGTGTACAATCGCAGGGCCAGAGAAATTGTGTAGACTGGATAAATAATATGCAGTAGCGGTGTGTACTGATGTTTTTCCAATACCTAAAGAGGTTTACTAAATTTTTTTTAATAAGGAATGGGATAGACCAGGTGTGCCGTTCTCTTCCCCTCCTATTTTTTAGAAGAATGTTTTCTAATAGTTACCACCACACGGGACTTCTGGCAGACAGTTCCTAAGGTGGAGAGAAGAGTTTCTACTCTAGCTAAGCGTACCACTACCTCTGACGAGGACAGTTGTGCTTTTTAGATCCAATGGATAAAAAATGTTTATTCAACAGGGTTTTATCCTGCAGCCCCTTGCATACATTGCTTCTGTCACTGCTGCTGCGGCGTTCTGGGTTGAGTCTCTTGATGAGGCTTTACAGTTAAGCGACTCCATTGGATGAATATATTTGACAAGCTTATGCTAGCCAATTCCTTTGTTTTCTGATGCCTTGTTCATTTGACTAGACTAACGGCTAAGAATTCTGTTTTTTACTATACTGGCGCGCAGAGCGCTATGGCTTATATCATGGTCAGCTGTCGTGACTTTAATAAATAAGCTACTTAACTTCCCTTCAAGGGGCAGACCCTATTCGGGCCTGGTTTGAAGGAGATTATTGCTTATATCACTGGAGGAAAAGGTCATGCCCTTCCTCAGGATAGGTCCAAATGAAGGGCCAAAAAAAAAAAAAAAAAAAAAAAGTCTAATTTTCGTGCCTTTTAAAAACTTCAGGGCAGGTGTGGCATCCTCTTCCTCTAAGGCAAAACAAGAGGGAATTTTTGCTCAGTCCAAGGCGGTCTGGAGACAATCGGACCTGGAACAAGATAAGCAGGCCAAGGAGCCTGCTGCTGCCTCTAAGGCAGCATGAAGGAACGGACCCCTATCCGGTAACGGATCCTATAGGGGGCAGACTTTCATTCTTCGCCCAGGCGTGGGCAAGATATGCCCAGGATCCCTAGGCATTGGAATTTATATCCCAGAGATATCTTCTGGATTTCAAAGATTCCCCCCCAAAAAAAGGGGAGATTTCGCCTTTCACAATTATCTGCAAACCAGATAAAGAAGGAGGCATTCTTACATTGTGTACGAGATCCATCCAGTTCCAAGAGAGGAACAGGGACAGAGTTTTTACTCAAATCTGTTTGTGGTTCCCAAGGAGAGGGAACCTTCAGACCTATTTTGGATCTAAAGATCTTAAACAAATTCCTCAGAATTCCGTCATTTAAGATGGAAACTATTCGTACCATCTTAGCTATGATCCAGGAGAGTCAATAGAGGACTACAATGGATTTGAAGGATGCTTATCCTCACATTGTGATGCATAAAGATCACCATCGTTTTTCAGGTTTGCCTTTCTAGACAGGCATTACCAGTTTGTAGCTCTTTCCTTTGGGATATCTACAGCCCCAAGAATCTTTATGGAGGTTCTGGGGTCGCTTTGGCGGTCCTTAGACCGCGGGGCATAGAAGTGGCCCCTTATTTAGACGACATCCTGATACAGGCGTCAAACATCCAAATTGCCCAGTCTCATACGGACGTAGTACTGGCATTTCTGAGATCACATGGGTGGAAAGTGAACAAGGAAAGAGTTCTCTATCCCCAATCTCAAGGGTTTCCCTCCTAGGGACTCTGATAGATTCTGTAGAAATGAAAATTTACCTGACGGAGTCCAGGTTGTCAAAGTTTCTAAATTTCTGCCGTGTTTTTTCATCCCATCCGCGCCCTTCGGTGGCTCAGTACATGAATGAAATCGGCTTAATGGTAGCGGCAAGGGACATAGTACCGTTTGCACGTCTACATTTCAGACCGCTGCAACTATGCATGCTCAGTCAGAGGAACGGGGATTACACAGATTTGTCCCCCTGTTAAACCTGGACCAAGAGACCAGAGATTCTCTTCTCTGGTGACTATGTCGGGTCCATCTGTCCAAGGGTATGACCTTCCGCAGGTCAGATGGGACAATTGTTACAATAGATGCCAGCCTTTTAGGTTGGGATGCAGTCTGGAACTCCCTGAAGGCTCAGGGATAGTGGACTTAGGAGGAGACCCTCCTTCTAATAAATATTCTGGAACTGGGAGTGATATTCCATGCTCTTGAGACTTGGCCTCAGTTAGCAACTCTGAGGTACATCATACTCAGTCGGACAATATACACGACTGTGGCTTACATCAGCCATCAAGGGGGAACAGAAGTTCCCTAGCGATGTTAGAAGTCTTACAATAATTCACTGGACAGAGACTCACTCTTGTCTATCAGCTATCCATATCCCAGGTGTTGAGAACTGGGAGGTGGATTTTCTAAGTCGTCAGACTTTTCTTCCGGGGGAGTGGGATTTCCTCCGGAGGTCAAGACCAAGCAGGAGAGGGCTTTGGTGTTTTTGACAGCGCCTGCGTAGCCACGCAGGACCTGGTATGCAGATCTGGTGGACATGTCATCCTTTCCATCACGGTCTCTGCTTCTGAGACAGGTCCCTCTACCTCAGGGTCCTTTCAACCATCTAAATAGAATCAATCTGAGATGGACTGCCTGGAGACTGAACGCTTGATGTTATCAAAGCATGGCTTCTCCGAGTCAGTCATTGATACCTTAATACAGACATGAAAGCCTGTCTCTAGGAAAATTGAACATAGATATGGTGTAAATATCTGATTGTTATGAATCCAAGGGTTACTCATGGAGTAAAGTCTGGATTCCCAGGATATTATCTTTTCTCCAAGATGTTTTTGAGAAAAGGGTTGTCAGCTAATTCCTTAAAAGGGGACAGATTTTTACTCTGTCTATTTTTTTGCACAAGCGTCTGGCAGGTATTCTAGACGTTCAGGCATTTGGTCAGGCTTTGGTTAGATCCAAGCCTGTGTTTAAAACTGTTGCTCCGCTATGGAGCTTAAACCTGATTCTTAAGGTTCTTCAAGAAGTTCCGTTTGAACCTTTTTTGTTCCATAGATATCAATCTTTATCTTGGAAAGTTCCTTTTGGGTAGCTAATTCCTCGACTTGTAGAGTCTCCAAGTTATCTGTGTTACAATGTGATTCTCCTTATCTGGTCCTTCGTACGGATAAGGTAGTCCTGCGTACCAACCTGGGTTTTTTCCTAAGGTGGTATCTAACAAGTACATCACTCAAGAGATAGTTGTTCCATGCTTGTATCCTAATCCTTCCTCAAAGAAGGAACGTCTATTACACAATATTGGACGTGGTTTGTGCTTTAAAGTTTTACTTACAAGCTACTACAGTTTTCATCAAACGTTCACCTTGTTTGTTGTCTATTCTGGACAGAGGAGAGGTCAAAAGACTTCAGCAGCCTCTCTGTCTTTTTGGTTAAAAAGCATAATTCATTTAGCTTATGAGACTGCTGGACAGCAGCCTCCTGAAGGGATTACAGCTCATTCTACTAGAGCTGTGGTTTTCACTTGGGCCTTTTTTAAATGTGGCTTCTGTTGAACAGATTTACAAGACGGAGTCTTGGTCTGCGCTTCATACTTTTCAAATTTAACAAATTTGATACCTTGCTTCTTCGGAGGCTATTTTTGGGAGAAAGGGTTTTTTACAGGCAGTGGTAACTTCCATTTAAGTACCTGCCTTGTCCCTCCCATCATCCGTGTACTTTAGCTTTGGTATTGGTATTCCATAAGTAATGGATGATCCGTGGACTGGATACACTTAAGAAGAGAAAACATAATTTATGCTTACCTGATAAATTTATTTCTCTTGTAGTGTATCCAGTCCACGGCCCGCCCTGTCACTTTAAGGCAGGTAATTTTTTCATTTGAACTACAGTCACCACTGCACCCTATGGTTTTTCCTTTCTCTGCATGTTTTCGGTCGAATGACTGAATATGGCAGTTAGGGGAGGAGCTATATAGCAGCTTTGCTGTGGGTGGACTCTTGCAGCTTCCTGTTGGGATGGAGAATATATTCCATAAGTAATGGATGATCCGTGGACTGGATACACTACAAGAGAAATAAATTTATCAGGTAAGCATAAATTATGTTTTTTCCTTGTCAACGTTTATAAACCTGACAATGTCTTACTGTGTTGTCATAAGGTTCACGCTAACATCATGTTCAAAAGAATTATTTCTTTTTAAATATATTTAGTACAATTACAAAAGTTCAAAAATTCAGTAGCCTTAAGTGGAATTTTCAAAAGTTTAATAAATTAATACTATATGTATAATTGCGTGCTATATTGAAATTTAGAATGTTTTAAAGGGACGTAAAAGAGGAATATAAAATATACAGCCGTTGATTTCAGATTATTCTTATAAATATTATATTTTGTTCATAAATAATATAAATGATATAATTTCTGCTGGAAATTCTAGGCTTCTGAAGAGATTGGTAAGACTGGAGCATTTGACTTATATTTAGCACTAACTGCTCACTGTGAAGGTAAATTGAATTCTACAAATATTTTCAAGGGTTGTATCCTAAAGTTCACAGAACCTTCTAAATTGATGCTAAATTATTTTAAAACATTTAAGATACAGATTTTCTTCCAATGCAGTACTTAACTGTTGGTATATGCTACGCATATGCAAAAAAAAAAAACGTAATGTCCCTTTAAAGGCGCATTTTAGTATTTGTTTTTCTTTGTTAAATCTAATAGAAGATATTTTAAATGTATTACAATTTTTTTTTTTATTCCACAGACCAACCTAAGATAGCTTGTACAGAACTTTTGGTGTATTGGAAAGAATTGCAGTATACCCCTTAATACTATATTGTATCCATTAATACTGAATTCGATAAGTAATGTTTTTCACATTAAAAAACCTGACTGTATCTCTTAATAAAAAAAAAGTAATAGAAACATATGGCTAGATTACGAGTTTTTGTCGGTAATGGTGTGCGGTGCTAACGAGCCTTTTTTTCTTACCACTCACTTAAGACAACGCTGGTATTACGAGTTTACTGCAAGCCGGCGTTAGCCTCAGAAAAGTGAGCGTTGAGCAAAATTTAGCTCCACATCTCACTGTAATACCAGCGCTGCTTACGGAAGTGGTAAGCTTGCAAAACGTGCTCATGCACGATTTCCCCATAGGAAACAATAGGGCTGAGCTGGCTGAAAAAAAACCTAACACCTGCAAAAAAGCAGCGTTCAGCTCCTAACGCAACCCCATTGTTTCCTATGGGGAAATACTTTTTATGTCTGCACCTAACACCCTAACATGAACCCCGAGTCTAAACACCCCTAATCTTACACTTATTAATCCCCAATCTGCTGTCCCCGACATCGTCGCCACCTACATTATATTTTTAAACCCTAATCTTCCACTCAGGACACCGCCGCCACATACATTATCCCTATAAACCCCTAATCTACTGCCCCAAGCATCGCCGAACCCTACATTATATTTATTAACCCCTAATCTGCCACCCCCAACATCTAACCCTAAACCTCACACCCCCTAACTTAAATATAATTTAAATAAATCTAAATAAATTTACTATAATTAATTAAATTATTCCTATTTAAAACTAAATACTTACCTGTAAAATAAACTCTAAGCTAGCTACAATATAACTAATACTTACATTGTAGCTAGCTTAGGATTTATATTTATTTTACAGGCAATTTTGTATTTATTTTAACTAGGTACAATAGTTATTAAATAGTTATTAACTATTTAATAACTTCCTAGTTAAAATAAGTACAAATTTACCTGTAAAATAAATCCTAACCTAAATTACAATTACACCTAACACTACACTATCATTAAATTAATTAAATAAATTACCTACAATTAACTACAATTAAATACAATTAAATAAAATAAAATAAAGTACAAAAAAACAAACACTAAATTACAGAAAATAAAAAAAGAATTACAATTTTTTAAACTAATTACACCTAATTTAATCCCCCTAATAAAATAAAAAGCCCCCCAAAATAATAAAATCCCCTACCCTACACTAAATTACAAATAGCCCTTAAAAGGGCCTTTTGTGGGGCATTGCCCCAAAGTAATCAGCTCTTTTACTTGCAAAAAAAAATACAATACCCCCCCACATTAAAACCCACCACCGACACAACCAACCCTACTCTAAAACCCACCCAATCCCCCCTTAATAAAACCTAACACTACCCCCTTGAAGATCACCCTACCTTGAGCCGTCTTCACCCAGCCGGGTACAAGTGGACCTCCAGAGGGGCAGAAGTCTTCCTCCGATCCGGCCAGAAGAGGACATCCAGACTGGCAGAAGTCTTCATCCAGATGGCATCTTCTATTTTCTTCCATCCGGAGCGGAGCGGGTCCATCTTGAAGACATTCGATGCGGAGCATCCTCTTCCATCTGACGGCGACTGAAGAATGAAGGTTCCTTTAAGTGATGTCATCCAAGATGGCGTCCCTTCAATTCCGATTGGCTGATAGAATCCTATCAGCCAATCGGAATTAAGGTAGGAAAAATCCTATTGGCTGATGCAATCAGCCAATAGAATTGAGCTTGCATTCTATTGGCTGATTGGAAGACTTCTGCCCCTCTGGACGTTCACTTGTGCCCGGCTGGGTGAAGACGGCTCAAGGTAGGGTGATCTTCAAGGGGGTAGTGTTAGGTTTTTTTAAGAAGGGGATTAGGTGGGTTTTAGAGTAGGGCTGGGTGTGTGGGTGGTTGGTTTTAATGTTGGGGTTCGGGTATTGTATTGTTTTTACAGGTAAAAGAGCTGATTACTTTGGTGCAATGCCCCGCAAAAGGCCCTTTTAAGGGCTATTTGTAATTTAGTATAGGGTAGGGAATTTTATTATTCTGGGGGGCTTTTTTATTTTATTAGGGGGATTAGATTAGGTGTAATTAGTTTAAAAAAAATTGTAATTCTTTTTTTATTTTCTGTAATTTAGGGTTTTTTTTTTGTACTTTAGTTTATTTAATTTAATTGTATTTAATTGTAGTTAATTGTAGGTAATTTATTTAATTAATTTAATGATAGTATAGTGTTAGGTGTAATTGTAATTTAGGTTAGGATTTATTTTACGGGTAAATTTGTATTTATTTTAACTAGGAAGCTATTAAATAGTTAATAACTATTTAATAACTATTCTACCTAGTTAAAATAAATATAAAGTTGCCTGTCAAATAAATATAAATCCTAAGCTAGATACAATGTAACTATTAGTTATATTGTAGCTAGCTTAGGGTTTATTTTATCGGTAAGTATTTAGTTTTAAATAGGATTAATTTATTCAATAGTAGTTATTTTATTTTGTGTTATTTAAATTATATTTAAGTTAGGGGGGGTTAGACTTAGGGTTAGACTTAGGTTTAAGGGTTAATAAATTTAATATAGTAGCGGCGAAGTTGGGGGCGGCAGATTAGGGGTTAATAAATGTAGGTAGGTGTC
The DNA here is from genome assembly GCF_027579735.1 of Bombina bombina. Classification (NCBI taxonomy): domain Eukaryota; kingdom Metazoa; phylum Chordata; class Amphibia; order Anura; family Bombinatoridae; genus Bombina; species Bombina bombina. Next base: position 832,412,982 of record NC_069501.1, read on the forward strand.
GGCGATGTTAGGGACGGCAGATTAGGGGTTAATAAAATTTAACTAGTGTTTGCGAGGCGGGAGTGCAGAGGTTTAGGGGTTAATAAATGTATTAAAGTGGCGGTGATGTCCGGTCGGCAGATTAGGGGTTAAACATTTTAGTTAAGTTTTTCCGATGTGGGGGGCTCGGTTTAGGGGTTAATAGGTAGTTTATGGGTGTTAGTGTACTTTTTAGCACTTTAGTTAAGAGCTTTATGTTCCGGCGTTAGCCCATAAAACTCTTAACTACTGACTTTTAAATGCGGTAGGAGTCTTGCCAGAAGAGGGTCTACCGCTCACTTTTTCCAGCGATCGTAATACCGGCGTTAGGAAAATCCCATTAAAAAGGTAGGATACGCAATTGACATAAGGGGATTTGCGGTAAGCTAAAATCGCGGAAAAAAAGTGAGCGGTACACCTGTACCTGTCTGTCTAATACCAGCGGATGTTAAAAAGCAGCGTTGGGACCCCTCAACGCTGCTTTTTAAGGCTAACGCAAGACTCATGATCTAGGCGATAGATTTTGAACCATAAGCCAAACAAAGTCTGCCCAAAATGTCCAAAAAGTGTAACTTTATTTCATTTGTAGGATAGCCTTATGCTAAATGTAGCCACCAATCAGCAAGCACTATCCATGGTGCTGAACCAAAATGGGCTGGCTCCTTATCTTAGATTCCTGCTTTTTTAAATAAAAATAGCAAGAGAATGAAGAAACATTGTAATAGGAGTAAATTAGAAAGTAGCTCAAAATTGCTCTATCTGAACCATGAAAGAAAAAATTGAGGTTTAGTATTCCTTTAATACCATCATAAAAGTTTAATTGAATTTACTATCGCAGATTACTATAATTTCAAAAATAATTTTACAAGTAGATTTGCATGTCCAAAGCATCATAAAGATCAAATTCAAATTAAATTATTAGATTAGCATTGCTATTATAAATTTGCATTCTCCAATGCACAGTAAACATCTTTTGAGTACACTATTTTGCTGTCAGGCAAAACAATAGCCTACTAGGTGATGGTAAAAAAAAATGAATGGACTGACAATCTTGTTTGCTACAATGTTTTTTTTTAATAGCCAAACTCTACCCACCACTTGTTATTTAGAGGAGCCAAAGAAAACTCGTTACTGGATTAGCCCAGGCTTTTCACTGTTATTTTGTCAGTAAATGATGCATTGATTATTGTATCTTATCTATGGACTCTGAAAAGAGACCACAAAATTCAAAAAACACAGGCGCTAAAACAGCTTAAAATAGACAATGAAAACGTGATTTTTAAACCATATAGTGCAATATATATATGCTTGCAAATAACAACACCCAGTGCGGACTAAAACAACAAAAGATGTGTGAACAACAAAAGTGTATAAAATATATGTTTAATTACATAAGTGAAATGGAGATGTATTATTATACATTTTAACAATAATGTGATACAAAAAAATGATAATAGAACACATTATTGTTAAAATGTATGCTACACTTCAACATTGCGCCTGATCAGCGCTTTTATATGTATAAATATTTTAATATTATAATATCTCCATTTCACTTATGTAATTAAACATATATTTTATACACTTTTGTTGTTCACACATCTTTTGTTGTTTTAGTCCGCACTGGGTGTTGTTATTTGCAAGCATATATATATTGCACTATATGGTTTAAAAATCACGTTTTCATTGTCTATTTTAAGCTGTTTTAGCGCCTGTGTTTTTTGAATTTTGTGGTCTCTTTTCAGAGTCCATATATATTCTATTTAAATCACTTTAGTAATTGAGGTTGGGAGTTTCCTCTTTATCATCACAGGTTTAATAGTTTCCTTTTTGCGCAGTTAACCCTTTCGTTTTTTTGTCATTATTGTATCTTATCACATTTGCTGCAACCAGTCAGGGACAGATATGTAGCAAGGTTAGGCTTGTGAAGTTTGCTATGTGCTCTTTCAGTCCTCAGAATTAGAAACTTATTTTGCAGGAAGCAAAAAATAAAATGTGTATTGCAAAGTAGTTTTTCTATGCATAATTAAAAACATTACACATTACAAAGGGTTTAATGTCAACTAAACTTCCAAAACTAACAATCAAATAGCCCTAACTGCCAAAATTGCCACTTCAATTAAATTTTGTTGTAACCTAGTTAGTGATAATTGTTAATCGTGATATAAACTAAAGATTGTTTTACATTGTTGTAAATAATTGTAATGACACAATTTATTGGTTTGGTTTTTTGGTACAACATAGTTGACTAAAAATGTACAAACTGAACTTTAATTTACTTGCAGCATTGTGAAAACTAATTAATTATGCAATATGTTTAGATAAAAGGGGGAAAAAAAGTTTATTTTAAAACATAAATTAAATAATTTTGCATTTAAAAATGAAGTTTTAAGAAACAAAAAAACACCATGTGGAAGATATAAGAAATTATAACACATTTTTATGTGATCAATTAAGTTTGTAATTCAAATTTAGTTTAAGAAGCATGTGTGCTGTGAAAATCTGTGTAATATTAGTTTTTATGAAGACAGCATAGTTTGATGATCAAATCTGAAGCAACGGTAATATGTGAGACGATGCAGACAACATATGTGTCACTCTTGTGGCTTATAACTGTAAAATGATTAACCCAAAATATCTTTAGAAAACAACTTATATACTATATGCATACAATGTAACATGCATTTTATTAAGAAATGATAAGTAATTAAAAAAGAAGTAAACAAAAATAATTGGACACAGCATCACTTTTTAAAAAAAAAAAAAGATTATAAATGGCTGCATTGATGCTGGACCTAATGCAATAGCCCCAAACCATACAATTTTAATAAAGGTTTTTTTTTTAAAGAGGCAAAAAACAAAGCAAATTGATCATTAGTTTATCCAAGAACTAATTTATCAATGTCCTACTTGAAAATCTATAAATAGCAGTGTTTTTTTAGCATAAGGAATGTTATCAGCACAATTATATATCTAGTAAATATTAGCAATGTTTCACTGAGACTTTTACTGTGCCTGGGGCATGTGCACATATGCCTGGTACCCATGCATTCATACATCAACACTGCTTTGAGAGCTTATATTAGCCAGGCAATTACTTAATTTACATCATTGCTGATATATACAGCCTCATGATGATGAGTGTTTAAAATGAGGGTGCACATGTACATATGTATGTACATATGCTTTCTGAACATTAAATGCTGTCAATGAAACAATGGTAATAACCTTTACTAGAAGCATTTTTGCAAATACGTGCACTGGAAAAAGTTTTCAAAACAGAAATGCACTGGTACGCATTTACATTTTCAGATTTATGTTAAATAAAAATATAATAATAATAATAATAATAATAATAATAATAATAACAATCATTATCCTTGTACTTGTTAACAGAGTTGGAGTATATACAACTGAAACAGTATACATAAATCATGTAATTGAGATGCTTTCTAATTTTTAACTAATATCTGCCTTACAACTTATATGTTAACTCATGTTGATTAGTTCTTATATTAAAATGCAAGGCAAGGAACAGTTAAGCTTGCCAACTACAATGTAAGAGGTGACCTCTCTTCTCCTCTGAGCTATACATATTAAGACACAACGTATTTACTTATAAGTTTTTTTTTCTTAGACCATGTAGCATTTTAGTAGCCCTCCTTTGAATGATTTCTAGTGTCTAGTTAAGTTACTGTAAGACAAAATTACACACTGTTTTGAGTGTTTTCTCCAGATCACAAAATGGATAATCATCTTCAAACTGTAAAAGGGAGTAATGGATGGAGTTCTTTGTAGGGTTACTACATAACAACAATCTATCTTTTTTATTATAAACTAATATAATTTAATTTTGAATAGAAAAACAATAATGTGAAAGGAGCATCCCAGTAATCCCCTTGAGAAATATGGAGCATGTGAATTTTACGGCCTCAATTGAAAATAGGACTGGTCTTGAAATTTTTCCAGGGCTGCTTTTTATTTCCAGTCCGCTCCTGTTAAAAATGTTTAAACTTATATGGACTTTCCTGTTGTTGCTTAAAATTTCCCCGAATAACTCATTTCTCACCTTCCTATATCCCAGTCCTTTGTAGTCCCTCATCTTTTGATCTCTTAATCTTCATTTAACCCATCACAAAACTATACCATCGAAGCTATACCATCAAAGCTAAATTACCCCTTATAAAATGCTATATGCACATTCTTAGTTACTAATCCATACACCATATAAATAGAACGAAAAGAAGCTTAGTTAATGTTCTGCTAATACATAAATTATAGTTTAATTCAGCCCACTTGTTTTCACAATTTTGAGCCAAGTCTCAGCTAATGGTACATTTTTAGCTCATTTTCCTACACTGTTTTCTGTTTAGCAAATGGAACATGCCACCTGTTCAAAAATATTTTACTAAACTTTTACTGTATTTTACACAAAATAACAACTCTTAAAAAATAAATGCCAAATTAAATTATTATCATTATGTTGTTGACATATACTTGGATGGCATTAAAGACCTTAATGTACAACTTGAGCTGTTGAAATATTGTATATAAAATAAACATTGTATCTGTGAGACAGATATGATTGTCAGTTTGAAAAAAAATAATTCTAAACCATTTGAAAAATTTGCATATGAGTCATAGTGTTTACAAAAATGTATAAACAAGAATGTTGGCCCTTTCATGTATGAAATATATGAATTCTATAAAAGCTAAAACACCATCAGTTCCTAAAATATTTGAATTATCAATAAATCCATGTATATTACCAGCCAATCAGCCCTATTGCATCTTGGAGTAGATTCCATTCCATTTAAAAAGCTTAGCACAATGTTCTCTACAAAATTCTTAACTGAAGTATATGATGAGTTCTGTAGTTACAGCTTATAAGCCAGTGGTCCAGCTATGTTTTAGAAATTGTTATATTTGGAGATAGTGAACAATATTAATTTGCTATAAAAAGTTGTGATCAGCTGAAGAATAATAGTTCTTCTCTAGTGAAACAAATTTACAGCATATGATGATGGTTATTTAAAGGGACACCATACTGTAATTGTTTTCCCTTAATGTGTTTCCAATGACTTTTTATGCCTGCTGCAAGTGTATTTAAATGTAAGGGAAATTGTTCTTTTAGTTTTTTTTGTATAATAAATAGTTGTTTTTGCTTATTGAAACCTCAATATATTTATACAGGTTAAGCTTTCAGAAAAAGAAGCAATCCATATCTCAATACTTAGAGAGAGCAATTCAAAATTTGAATATTTTAGTATCTTTCTCTCCCCATACCCACTATGCAGCTGCTGCTGCCTCTTGTTTACTTGGCCTTTCTTCAGATAATAAAGCAGTATTCATATTTTATTTTAGATGGTGGTTTCAAAAAGCTATTTCATATGATAAAATAAAGATAAATGACCTATTTGTAAACAATGTAATACACTCCAGCAGGTAAAAATGGATCATTAAATAGAAGAACATGTATGGCACAGTGCCACTTTAAAGGGACATTAACCATATGCTAAATCACAAAGTGATCAACATATTTGTAAAAAAAAATATTATTAGAAGATATGACACAAACATTTGTTTGTAAACCAGGAAGGTATTTACCTCACAATTTTCTCAGTATCCACACCCTGTTATAGAGAAACTGTAAACATCAAGGGCTTAATGTACTAAGTAGCGTAAGCTGCTTTTGAGGCCTTGTGTAAGTGTAAGTGACCACCGCTTCTTACACTCTTTTTCCAATCGAGCCTTGTCTGCACTAGCCTCAGTACATGGGGCCCCAAATCTGAATGCTTATCCTGTGACTTACAAGTGAGTGTGCATCTGGTATGTACGCATACAGTCGCTTTATTTACCTCCTCAATTTATGGAAGTTTACTATGAAAGTTTGGTGAAAACCCACAAGATTATGATGAAAAGCCATACAAATCACAATGAATAAAAGCTTGAGCTGAGCACTGATGATGCTGATTGGCTGTTTATTTTCTTTTCTTCACCATGCAGATGAAAGTAAAAAGAGTAGCTGAACAGTAATTGCTCACTATTAAGAGTGAGAAAGAGGGCGCCACATAGCGTGATACTGTTGATACAGATTCAGAAGGCAAGGAATTCAAAAAGGCTTACCGAACAACTCGGCACCGTTCTGTGACCGGTGCTATCAGGCAGACTAACACTCTCAGTGGTTAGCACACTGGGTGGCCTCGGATGGAATGCAGGCGGGTGGGTCTCAGCGTTGAGAATTAGCACACTGGGTGGCCTCAGATGTAATGGAAACAGGTGGATTTCAGCGTTGCTTAATTAGAGCAAATCCGCGTCTCTGCAACACCTATACTGCAGCCTCCAATGGATTATAAACATAAGATACCTCTCCAAGTAAGGTAAATGATTGTGAGCGACAACTTCCGTGTGATAAAGTTAAAATCTTTAATCAAACCAGGTTTTTGCTACGCGTTTCTAGACCAATGGTCTTTTCCTCAGGCATAAAAACAAGGAATACATTTACAAATACAATGCAACCTTATATACAGGTGATTAAAAACGGAAGTTGTCATAGTATTAAAAAAGAGACCTATCATGGTCAAAATGACCCTGTGAATCTTATCAGCATTAATTAACAAATCAGCAAATTAATAGTGTCAGCACATGTTACGATATCTTTACAAAACGTTTCTAAATGGTTTCTAATATTTGTTACTGATTTTTGATATTACATATGAATATGAAAAGTTAATAAAAGGGAGTGTGAAAAAGAATTTGTTACTGATTTTTGATATTACATATGAATGTGAAATGTTAATAAAAGGGAGTGTGAAAAAAGAATGTAGTTGTTTCACACAATTGTGTGTATATGCTAGTTGATATATATATAAACCATAACATATTGGATTTTAAAATTATTTCGTGTATAATATTATGTGAAACTGTTGTGTGGAGCTTATAATGTAATTGAAAGATACTGTGAGAAAAAAAAACCTTTATCTGGATGTGAAAAGGAATATAGTGGTTTCTAAAATTGGGTTACCAAAATTAATAGCTTAGTTTTATTTCGAACGTCACGGCTGTGGAAGTGAGTACACTGTAGTTTGGATATATATATATATATATAGAGATGATCTGCATATAATATTCTTCAATAATGAAAGTGTTATGACTCCAAATAATAATAATAATAAATTGTCAAGGAATAAATTGTTCATTATAATGTACCAACTAGATGTGAAACAAATTCGAAGTTACCCTCCTGTAGTTGTTTTTCTTAGGGTACAAAATTGTATGCCACATTGCAAGTGAAATATGTGGAACAAATTTGAAGTTGGCCTCATATTTCTAGATAGTTTCTAATGTTTGTTAATGATTCTGATATTGAATATGAATGTGAGATGTTATAAAAAAGAAGTATGAAAAAAAGGATGTAATTGTTTCACGTAATTGTGTGTATATGCAAGTTGGTATATATAAACCAAAATAGATTGGATTTTTAAAATTATTTTGGTGTATAGTCTTATGTGAGGCTGTTGTGTAGAGCTTATGATGCGATTGAAAGATATTGTGATAAAGAAACTTAATCTAGTTATGAAAAGGAATATAATGGTTTCTAAAGTTGGACTGCAAAAATTGATAACTTTGTTTTATTTCAAACGTTATGGTTGTGGAAATGAGTACACTGTAGTTTGGATATATATGTATGTAGATGATCTGCATATAATATTCTTCAGTAATAAAAGTGTTATGTTTCCAAATAATAATAATAATAGATTGTCAAGGAATAGATTGTTCATTATAATGTACCAAATCAATGTGGAACAAATTCAAAGTTGACATCCTGTAGTTGTTTTTCTTAGGGTACGAAATTATGTGTCACATTACAAGTGAAGTATGTGGAACAAATTTTACAGTTGGCCTCCTGTATTTCTCTTAGGGTACAAAATTATGTGCCACGTTGCAAGTGAAGTATGTATCCGCACCACTTACTCTGTTTTACAATATATGTTCCTAATATCAAACAATAAATGTTTTGATATTATATGTATTTGCCACTTTGTGTGTTGAGAATCAAAAAAATAATAAATAATTGGTGAGTATAAAAATATTATGGTGTGTTTCTATTAATCCCGAATTGTGGGAACTGAGTAGTAAACTAATAGGGCTGGTAGTTTTTTTCTGGTATATACTATCTGACTAGATCCTGGTATAAATAGCATTAATAGTTATTGTTCTTGTTGGTTAGGAATGTAAAAAAAATAAAATATGTTTATTATTATTTATATTTATAGATGTTAATTGAAGGCTGCTAGGTCTAAATTCGCATTCAAACCTTCGGGAAATAATGTTTTTAACTTAAAAATCCAGAAAGTTTCTCGTTGTCTGAGTTTGTTAGTTCTATTATAATCTACTGACCTGGGAATGAAATCTATTGGAATAAATTTGAAAATGTGGGGGTTGCCTTGATGTTTTGTTAGACAATGCGTTGGAACACTATGTTTGATTTTTGTTTTCTTACAATTTTTACAGTTGCGAAAATGTTCACCCCATCTAGTTTTGGCTTTCCTGGAGGTACGGCCTATGTATTGCAGGCCGCAAATACACTCTAATAGATAGACAACAAAAGATGTATTGCAATTATAGAATCCCTGAATGGGATAAATTTCACCGGTAGTATAAGATTTAAAGGTTTTAATGCCATGTTTGATGTATTGACAGGACTTGCAACCGGTTCTTCCGCATCTATATACCCCCTGTAACCCAAAAATGCCCCTCTTGGATTTTGAGATGAGTTTAGATTGTTGTTGTGTATGTTTGACAATTTTGCTGGGTGCTAAACTACTTCTCAAAGTTGGCGCTCTCCTATAAACTATCTTTGGTCTTTCTTGTACAATGTTCTTCAATATGGGATCTCTTTGGATGACATGCCAATGTTTGTATATAATCTGATTAATTTTTTGAAAATGATTATTGTATTGAGTGATAAACATAGGACTTCCCTGATCTATTGGTGTATTGATTAATTGATTTGTTTTTTTATTTTTGTTGCTACTGTTGGATAATATCTCATTCCTGTCCAATTTTTTGGTTCTGGTAAGAGCATGGTCTAAAATATCAGCCGGATATTTTCTTTCTATAAATCTATTATATATAGTCTGGCTTTGTTCAAGAAACATGTTGTAATCCGAACAATTTCTTCTGATGCGTCTAAACTGACTGTACGGTACATTGTTAATCCAACTTCTATGGTGATTGCTATGATATTCCAGATAGCTATTGCTATCTACATCTTTGAAAAAAGTTTTGGATATGATAGTCTGGTTGAGTCCCCAACTGAGTGACAGATCTAAATAGTCTATTGATTCAGATTGTATGTTGGCTGTAAAGGTGATTCCCATATTGTTATCATTAAGTCGAGTGATAAATGATTCCGCTGATTCTAATGTCCCGTCCCAGATAAATATAAGGTCATCTATATAACGGCCATAGAATACCAGGTTCCCCCCAAGATCCGCATGGTAAATATATACCTCCTCAAATAATCCCATAAAGAGATTGGCGAAACCTGGGGCGAACCTGGTACCCATGGCCGTTCCCTTAATCTGCAAATAAAACTGATCTAAATATAAGAAATAATTGTGTTGCAAAATGAACTTAATACATTCTAAGATATATGCTCCTTGTGTTTTGGGTAAATATGGATCCTGTTCTAAAAAATGTGAAACTGCCTTCAATCCTAACTCGTGTGAGATGTTTGAATATAGTGAACTGACATCACAAGTAATCCATAGTTTCTTTTTATTGGTAAGGGTTAGGTTTTGTAATAACTGTAAAAGATGAGTACTGTCTCTAATGTATGACGGAAGAGTAATAACAAATTTTTGTAAAAACTGATCAATATAGAATGATAAATTATATGTGAGGTTGCCTATCCCAGCTATGATCGGACGTCCGGGAGGGTTACTTTTATCCTTATGTATTTTTGGAAGATGGTAGTAATGAGCGATACTGGGATTGTCTATTTTAAGGAATTCACGTTCTTCTTTATTTAATATACCCTGCAAAGCACCTTTGCCTATTAGTTCATAATATGATGTTTTAAAATAAGGGGTCGGATCTCTGGATAGAATTTGATAGTAGTTAATGTCACCTAGAATTCTCTCTGCTTCTTTGGTGTAGTCTTTATAGTCCTGAATGATAATCCCTCCCCCCTTATCCGCGTCGCGGATAACAATATTTGAATTATTCTGTAATTTACATAAGGCTTTTTTATGTCTCTGGAAGGAATAATTAGTCTTTTTGGCTGTTGTTTTTAATAATTTTTCACAGTCCTCTAAGACCATGTTTTGGTATAGTTCAATGTATTTGTTATTAATATTGCTGGGATTAAAGTTAGATTTGTTTTTAACACTCGTGTGTATATATCCTTCATATAGATTGTCAGTTAAGTCTTCAATATTCGCTATGACACATGGTGTAGAATTATCAGAGGGCATATTGTCGGTTAGTATTACCTGAGAATTACTATTATGTAATTGTTCCCTACTTAATTTTTTATTTGCAAAATATTTTTGCAACGATAACTTGCGTGTGAAATTGTTCACATCGACAAATAGATTGAAGATGTTTGGTGTATTGGGTGGACAGAAGGACAAACCTTTTTTCAGTACTCTTTTCTCTTCTATAGATAGTGTGTATGATGATAAATTAAATAGTCCCTGATTTAGTCTGGATAGTTCCGCTTTCTTGGCGGTAAGGCCTCTGCCCCTCCTGCCTCGTTTTCTGTTGTATGGGGTCTTTTTACCGGCCTTGCCTGCAAGTTTCCCATTTTGGTATTGGGGCCTATCCCTAAAAAAGGAGGTGGTGGGTTATGGCTGGTGCTGGGGCTCTCCCCATCTCCTATCATTAAGAGTGGACTGAATCTATTGTTATGTTCATATTGTTCCATATGTGTTATTGGAGTCTGTGGATTATCCTGATTGCTCCAAAACTCAGTATTTGATGTATTAGTATTTCGTTGTCTATAATGTTGTGAAATGTCCCTATGGTCAGTACGGTCTAGTCTCCTATTATAGTCACCCTGAGGTCTGTGGTGACTATTGTAATTCCAGGTATTCCCCTGGTGAGAAGTGGTATGTGCATCTTTGTGTTGATATGTTTGAGCTAGCTGGTCAATTTTGGTAACCCAATTTTAGAAACCACTATATTCCTTTTCACATCCAGATAAAGGTTTTTTTTTCTCACAGTATCTTTCAATTACATTATAAGCTCCACACAACAGTTTCACATAATATTATACACGAAATAATTTTAAAATCCAATATGTTATGGTTTATATATATATCAACTAGCATATACACACAATTGTGTGAAACAACTACATTCTTTTTTCACACTCCCTTTTATTAACATTTCACATTCATATGTAATATCAAAAATCAGTAACAAATTCTTTTTCACACTCCCTTTTATTAACTTTTCATATTCATATGTAATATCAAAAATCAGTAACAAATATTAGAAACCATTTAGAAACGTTTTGTAAAGATATCGTAACATGTGCTGACACTATTAATTTGCTGATTTGTTAATTAATGCTGATAAGATTCACAGGGTCATTTTGACCATGATAGGTCTCTTTTTTAATACTATGACAACTTCCGTTTTTAATCACCTGTATATAAGGTTGCATTGTATTTGTAAATTTATTCCTTGTTTTTATGCCTGAGGAAAAGACCATTGGTCTAGAAACGCGTAGCAAAAACCTGGTTTGATTAAAGATTTTAACTTTATCACACGGAAGTTGTCGCTCACAATCATTTACCTTACTTGGAGAGGTATCTTATGTTTATAATCCATTGGAGGCTGCAGTATAGGTGTTGCAGAGACGCGGATTTGCTCTAATTAAGCAATGCTGAAATCCACCTGTTTCCATTACATCTGAGGCCACCCAGTGTGCTAATTCTCAACGCTGAGACCCACCCGCCTGCATTCCATCCGAGGCCACCCAGTGTGCTAACCACTGAGAGTGTTAGTCTGCCTGATAGCACCGGTCACAGAACGGTGCCGAGCTGTTCGGTAAGCCTTTTTGAATTCCTTGCCTTCTGAATCTGTATCAACAGTATCACGCTATGTGGCGCCCTCTTTCTCACTCTTAATTTTCAGAAATCTTCACGCCGAAGACCAGAGGAGCTTTGCCGCCGACTTCTTTTTGTCTTACACTGGTATTGACTTTCTACCCTATTTCACGGGAGCCATATTGTTTGTGCATAAATTTACATTTCACATTCACCCAGCGCACCCCGCCTTAGGTTCCCCTCGGGGTTCCTGGTTTGACTTCAGTAATTGCTCACGTTTACTTTTTCTTTCTCACAGAATTTATATTGATTAAAATGTCCTATTAATTTCTTGTATTTGCCAATCTATGGGCCAGATTACTAGTGGCACACTATATTTTTTGCTGGCAGGCTAACTGTGCTCAAAGTAAAAATTTAATGCGGCTGTCTTAGCTCATGTATAACACTCCATTTTTGGAGTTTTGCGTGGAATGTGTCAGATTTGGCTTTTTTCTCTCTTTTTGGTGTCATACCAATAGAAAAACAAAATAAATAAAATGAGAAAGCCTAAACATTTGTAATTGCAACAATTTTCTGGGCAAAGTGGTGCATTGTCTGACAGAAATGCAGGGGTGCCAATATTTTTGCACAATAATATTAGCAGCACAGCTAATCACAAGAGTAAATCCTATAACATTAAAGGGGCATATTCATGTATATCTGCAAATGGGGTATACATGATACATTACACTGCATGTGAAGTGGGATGTTATATTGGAGAAACAAGCCAAAAACTGCACCTTCGAATGAACTTACACAGACACTCTATCAAAAACCACTGAGAAAGCATAGGGTCCTGATCGCTGACATTGTGTCTATTTTCTTTTATAGTGCTTTACACAGCTGCGTTTTTTGCTGTTATGTTTTTAACTTTGTATCAATAAAATTAGTGTTGTTTTTTTTTTTTTAAATTGTGGAGTTCTTTGCGCTATCTGAGCGTTCAACTGTCCTTGGATTTCTATTTGTTGTTTGGAGCGGCTCACAGACCGGGCTCAGAACGCCACAGCTGCAGATCTCCAGCAATTAACACTTGCCTGCTCTCCTCAGCGTGATCACATCTTTTTATAGCAAATTAATATATATATATATATATATATATATATACATACAAGAAAAAGTTCCCCTTTGCGGTAAACCAGAGGTGAGGTAAGATGCAGATGTGTAGAGGGCACATAAATAACTGCTAAGGAGTATAAGTAAAATGCATACCTTTATTGAAAGTGGTTAAAAAAATCACAGCATTTGAAAACATGGTTAAACATTTTAAATTGGTTACTTTGTATTCATGTATAACTAACACTGTTGAAATGTAAATAGAGGTGGAACATTTAATGTGTAGAGGCAGTGCCTAATGTTGAATTCTTTGTGTATAAGAATGCACCTCTCACCTCTTTGACAAAGCGCCAGAAGAGCGTGAAATGCGTCAGATGACATCACCCTCCAGGTGACGTCACCCTCCGATAGTACGTACGCTCCTTGGTCACTGCCATGTTTTCAACTGCTGTGATTGTTTTAACTGCTTTCAATAAAGGTATGCTTTTTACTTATACTCCTTAGCAGTTATTTATGTGCCCTCTACACATCTGCATCTTACCTCACCTCTGGTTTACCGCAAAGAGGAACTTCTTCTTGTATGCCTATTTTGATTGTCAGCGCTGAGCTCAGCAATAATTTCAGCTCCAGGAGAGTTGCGGAAGCAACCCCTTGTACACGTAAGAGACTTTTCCTTTCTTTCCTGCAAACTAATTTGTGCTTGCATTATATGCAACTAGAACTAGAGCACAGGTGAAATAATCAGGTAATTAGTAAACATGGTTATTTTACTTGCTCTCATCCAAGGTAATCGTGAAAATCTAGTCTGTTGGGAAGGCTTGAGGACAGGTTGAAAACCAGTACCTTAAAAGAACCAATGAATTTTGTTGGAAAAGGGCTAACCCAGCAACGTCTCAGCAAGCTGTGAGCTTCCTCCTGTAGATTCTTACAGGGGAATGCAGAATCTCACAGGGCATAGATAGCTTAACAGGGAACACTTGGCACTAATAAAAATGCTCAGTTTAATACTAATACAAATGCAATTGCAGTGTTTCCAATGTAATTTAAAATAACTTGCATTTGCTTTTAGCTTAGTATACATTACTTTTATATAAAACTAGTCTTAAAGCCCGTGTACATGGGCCAAAATGTATAAGGCCGAGTAAGTTTGTAGCTGCCTAACTCCCTACCCCCTACCTCATTTACCCACCTCTCCCTCCAAGAACCTTTCACTACCCTCTGATCCCCCCATCCACTAGGATCCCCTCTCTCTCATCCCCCCTCCCTGCCACTGTCAAATTTATTTTTCTGTAGCGTAGTTGTCCCATCCGCTCCTGCCCCCTTCCACCCACCTCCAGCGAGGTGTCACCCACCTGCCTACCTCCTTACCCTCCCAGCACTGGTCGTCAGTCGTCACAGCCTTTGTATTGCAAAATATCGTGCATTGTCTCGTGCGCAGTCGGAAATGTACAGTCACTAATCCTTATGGCCAGATATGTTTGTCTCACGCTGCAGTCTCTACTGCGCATGACGGAACCGGACAAATAAACCTGGCCATTTATAATATAGGATATGCCTATAGTGTGAATGTGAACAAACATCCCCACAAACAACTTTTGGGGTTAATAAGTGAGGCTTACATTTGTTTCATGGCTTGAGAATACAATAAGAATTGAAAAAGAACTTCAGACACAACCAATGAATCTCCCTGTCCATTAAAATACAAAATAGAAAGTACAAAGTTTAAATGCAATAGAACCTGAAACACAAAATCTGAATCTTAAAGTAACTAAAAATGCAAAGTACCAAGTGAATCATGAAGTGCTATCTTGTACTATGCTTGTCTTTCCTTCAATTTTGGAAGTGCAGGTAACATCCCTAACTGAGATATACTAAAATTGAAATACTCCTGTGAGTGCTTTCAAAGTGCTGAGTGATAAGATTATTTAGATAATGTTGCCTGAATGGTGAGGTTTCAATAATAATATGAGAAGGTATAAGAGAAAGAGATTCCATTTTGTTGTGAGTAGCATACCTAAAGATAGTAAATTTGTGTCCTGCATTATGGCAATTCTTAGATATGGGATACATTATAAACTCTTTGACTGAAGGTTTATTGCACAGATTTACTTACTTTTGAACTCATTTGTAAACATTAGTTGCTGTAATCCTCTGTAAGTATTAATGTTTTCTCTTCATTCTGTACAGACAGCAGTAAGTGGCTTGAAACAACAAAATACCAGCAATGCTGCTTGAATAACACATCACATTTTTCTCATGGTTATTAGAAAAAAGGACTTTAGAGCAGTTTTTTTCTAGAGAGAAGTCCCTTTTCAAATTAAGGAAACTGTTATGGTGTACAAATTATTTAAACAAAATATTCTCCAATTCCTATGTTACTTTATTCACACTATCCTCAATCATTTGAAATCTCTAATAAACTTAGTAAAATAATATAGTAATTTTAGTTGTAGTATTACAGTAGTGATAAATGTTTATATTTTAGGAAGTGTTCGTTCAAATTAACCTAACCTCATGTACAATAACCAGGATTTCCTGGTGGGCTGCAGCAGCTAGGGCTGGAAAGTTACAATTTAAAGGGGTGATTATTAGATGCAATTGGGTTGTAGGTGTCTATATAGCAACAATCTGGCATTTTTGTTTAATATAAACCAATACATTTGAATTCTTTAAAAAATATTGAGGGAAGGAGTATCCCAATAATCTCCTTTGAGAAAAATGGGGTGCGCAACTTCTACTGACTCCAAATGAGATATGGCTGGTCTAAAAATTTTCGAGGGCTGCTTTTTATTCCCAGTCTGGCCTTGAATCTAAGGAGCCAATTTATCAAGGGCTGAATGGCCCCTGATGCCCCTGTTTCTGCGCGAGCCTTCAGGCTCGCCGGAAACAGCAGTTATGAAGCAGCAGTCTTTTAGACCGCTGCTCCTTAACTGATCTGCCTGCTCTGAGGCTGCGGACATTAATCTGCCTGATCTTATATGCTCGGACTGATGAATGATAAATTGGCCCCTAAGTGTTTATGTCTAGCTTTACATATTTCTAAGTATTCACATTCAGTTTTACATATGGCTGATAATAACCATCATCTTTATACAGCTTGCTTAATGGAAAGTTTTAAGCCAGGGGTGTCCAAACTTTGCTCTCCAGAGGTTTTGGAACTACATTTCCCATGATGCTCAGCTAGATAAAATGCTGGCTGAGCATCATCGGAAATGTAGTTCCAAAACCTCTGGAGAGCAAAGTTTGGACACCCCTGTTTTAAGCAATCATATTACAAGTTATAATTATTTTTAGAATGTTCTCCTAAAATGTGCTTGCCTTGCTTGGAAGTTAATGTTTATAGATGAAAACACTATCCTTACTGGAGCATTTAAATATTGTTTTTCTCATCAGATGACAGGACATCCTCTAATGAAGTAGCAGTTTTTCCAGACCACGCCCATGACATACTTTAGGATTTTGCTGCAACTGAAAACACCTTTGTGAGTTTGTGTCAAATTCCCTTTTGGTAAAGATTGGGAAGATAATATTAAATTTAAAAAATCCTTGGAGTGTGGGAGACCAATGTTTTGGATAAGTTCCCCTTGAGAAAGGTTTAGGTAAACTTCAAAATGACAAGGAGCTCAATATTGTGGTAATACATTTTTCTCTCCGAGTGTCTATAACATTACCTGGGAACAAATTACTATTGTACGTTGTGCTGTCATTTTTAACTTTTGCTCACTTAATACTAAACTGTTATCACCTTTGCTTGTGTGCTGCTTTTCGTCTGCATTTTTAAACTATACATGTAGTTAAAAAATTAATGTTTTATACTAATAAAAAGAATGTGCATAGGGGGTCGGAGCCTACTCACATAGCGGCAAGACGCGTCTCTATGAAGCTCCTGGTCATTGAGTTATTTATTACAAGTTTTCTGCAGTAACTATACCACTTTTTACTTATCTGAGAACATTTGCTTAGCTGGGAACTGATATATGCTCAGTATTGAGGATCTGACCCTGTTTCTGCCTATGTTCTATGAGAAAGACGTGCGTCAGGATCGCGCACATACCTGGAAGCCATTTTTACAATTAGCTGTGAGGACCTTACAAAGAGACCTTGTGTTGGAACTGAGGCATAGATCTGGGGCTTCCACAGAATTACCTTCCCAAACTCTGGGGTTACGACATCCTGTAATAGGATAGTTGCTCGAAGGAGCAATCACTGGGCCTTGTGTATAGAAAGGGGCACTTTACCCCATTGCACAATACTACTGGTATTTGCCAGGACCCTCCACTGTACTCTCAGCAGAAACAATCATGGATGGGAGGGCCTTGGAGACAGCACTACTTGCGCTGCTTGAGGATCATTATCAGTGAGTCCACAAACTAATTGGCGAGTGTTTCTCTTTGAACCCACTATCTGAGCATGAGACGATATGTGGAGCCATACGATACTGATGACAGTCACACGGGTAACCCACACTGCGCAGTACAAAGAAACTCTTTGCCAAAAGGGTTAATATAAGCAACAGTTTGGCTCTATCTGCCGATATCCACAAACACTCTAAATTTTGAAATCGGCTGTCGGGCAGTACGAAATACCTGAGCCAACGATTTATGCCTCTTGGCCTGATAGTACCGTGGATCCTTGCTTCGGAAGTCAGATGCGGTGTCCGCCAGAGACGGAGCCCTGTTCAGGCCCCCTTTACTAATCAGACTGGCGCCATATTGGAGCAAAGGAAATCCGGGATCAGCTGAACCTCCATGCTGCTGGATCAGGCATATGTTTGACGCTACAGGTTTTGTGGTAACTTGGCTGCCCAGAAAATGGACTACATACAGTCACAACCTGTCCTAATCACTTGCCAAGATTAACTTTGAAAAAAGGTATTATAGGTACCATTAGACTATGATGATGGCACACATGCCGGATGTTTGTGGGACACATATATTTTACACACAGATTTGTATGTTTTTCTGAACTGTTGTTCTGCTTTGAGTTCATATGCTGCCCCTAGTTTGCACCGCAATCTTAAATAATTGCACAGTTATAAGTTACCTGTAAATTATATGTTCTTTTTGAGAGTGGCTGATGGTCCCTCTATACTTTCATATTTTCCAAGTCCCCATTGTTTGCCTACAACAATATCTTTGTATAAGTTAATGTATACAATTGGGGTCTGTCATTCCTGGGATGGGTTTGTATTGTTGTAATGTTCTATATTTCATACTGCAGGATCTTATGGCAAGGGGGCTTCTTCTTCTAAAAGCTGGACTAATATATGCTAAAAATCTTTATATTCTTATAAGGCATGTATATCTTCTAGTACTCCTAGTTACTAGCACCTTGGTTACACATGGTTAACTATGCCACTTTGGGGTCTGATTATACCACTAGGTCCCAATCTATGATCCTGTTGTCTGCGGCCGAGACAGCAGGTCAAAAGCCTTCCCAAGATCTGCACCAAGGAGGCATACTAAATGGCACGCAAATAGTACTCACCTACTAGTTGCCTTACACTTCAAACACATTCCCACCTAGATGCACCACATAAACATATATCCAGTACCTAGGAGGAAAGTGAAATCTAACTGAAGAGGTACCTCTCCATCTTTGAGAATTTTGACTATATCAGCACTTCTCTACACCTGCCCTGATTAGAGGTCCTAGCACAAAACTAGACGTAGCTTACTAGCCTTCTTAACTAACCTACTAGTACACCTAAGTGGTGGACCAATGATAGTACAACTTGATATTACAAGTCCATGGTAAAACCCATTTATCAGAGAAGTATATGCACGTCCGAAAATCGCTCTAGCGCAACGTATACTTTCAGTGGATATTATGACCACACTACATAGTGCTCATAATACAAGTTGAAAGTTATGGATTCTGCTTGAGCAAAAGCCGAAACTGCGATAGAATATTTAGCACGACTTGAGCACTGAAGAAAAGTGTAAGGGACAAAAAAGACCTTAGGCAAAATTAAAAGGCCCCTTGTAACGCACTAAAGATAAAAATACAAAAATGAACCCCGTATATTTATTTGTATAAACAATATTTTTATTTCAAGGTTTGCCAAATGCAAGGAGCCTAGAATTTTACTTCCGGCTCATAAATTTCTGCATTATTTTACATATATTTATAAACAAAAACCATTGTCTGAGTCCTAAGAAGTACGTGGCTGGCTCAATATTCTTACTAGCTCCTAAATGTGAAATAAATCTGTTATTTCATAATAATACAGGTGATGTCATAAAGCAAAGTTGCTTAAAAGAGCATTTGAATGCAAACTATAGCTAAAAAAACCTGCAATCTGATATACACATTGAGGCCCATTTATCAAGCTCCGAGTGGAGCTTGAAGGGCCGTGTTTCTGGCGAGACTTCAGACTCGCCAGAAACAGCAGTTATGAAGCAGCGGTCTAAAGACCGCTGCTCCATAACCCTGTCCGCCTGCTCTGATGAGGCGGACAGGATTTGCCGTAATTCAACCCGATCGAATACGATTGGGTTGATTGACACTTCCCTGCTGACACCGCAATAAAGTTATTAACCCATAATCTGCTGCTCCTGACCGCCGCCACTAATAAAATGTATTAACCCCTATTCCACCGCTCCCCGACATCGCCCACACTATAATAAAGATATTAACCCCTATTCCACCCGCACCCCAACATCGCCCACACTATAATAAAGATATTAACCCCTATTCCACCGCTCCCCGACACTGCCATCACTAAATAAAGTTATTGACCCCTAAACCTCTGGCCTCCCACATCACTGCCACTAAATAAACCTATTAACCCCTAAACCGACAGCCCCCCACATCGCAAAAAAATAAATTAAACTATTAACCCCTTAACCTAACAACCCCCTAACTTTAAATTAAAATTACAAGATCCCTATATTAAAATAAATAAAAACTTACCTGGGAAATTAAAAAAACCTAAGTTTAAACTATAAATTAAATTAACATAACTATTATACAAAAATTTAAATAACTATCAATTAAATAAATTAAATTACACATTAAAAAACCTAACACTACTAAAAAAATAAAATCTACAATTACAAAAAATAAAAAATACTAAATTACAAAAAATTAAAAATACTAAATTACAAAAAATAACAAAAACTAAATTACGAAAAATAACAAACACAATTATCCAAAATAAAAACAATTACACCTAATCTAATAGCCCTATAAAATAAAAAAGCCCCTCAAAATAAAAAAAACATAGCCTACGATAAATTACCAATAGCTCTTAAAAGGGCCTTTTGTAGGGCATTGCCCTAAAGAAATCAGCTATTTTACCTGAAAAAAATACAAAAAAACCCCAACAGTAAAACCCACCACCCAACCAACCCCCCAAAAATAAAAAACCTAAATCTAACAAAAACTTAAGCTACCCATTGCCCTGAAAAGGGCATTTGTATGGGCATTGCCCTTAAAAGGGCATTCAGCTCATTTTCTTGCCCTGAATGGGCATTTAGCTCTTTTAAGAATGCCCTAACCCTAATCTAAAAAAAAAAAACCCGCACAACTTGTAATGTAATCTAGATGAATGTGTTTCCAATAGAGTACAGGGTGAATTGAATTGACTTTTTTTGTTAGTTTTTTTCAATTTTCAATTTGCGCTCAAGAGAACATGTTTCTGTCAACTTTTAACCCCTTAATGACCACAGCACTTTTCCATTTTCTGTCCGTTTGGGACCAAGGCTATTTTTACATTTCTGCGGTGTTTGTGTTTAGCTGTAATTTTCCCCTTGCTCATTTAATGTACCCACACATATTATATACCGTTTTTCTCGCCATTAAATGGACTTTCAAAATATACCATTATTTTCCTCATATCTTATAATTTACTATAAAATTTTTTATAAAATATGAGGAAAAAATAGAAAAAAACACACTTTTTCTAACTTTGACCCCCAAAATCTGTTATACATCTACAACCACCAAACAAAAACCATGCTAAATAGTTTCTAAATTTTGTCCTGAGTTTAGAAATACCCAATGTTTACATGTTCTTTGCTTTTTTTGCAAGTTATAGGGCCATAAATACAAGTAGCACTTTGCTATTTCCAAACCACTTTTTTTCAAAATTAGCGCTAGTTACATTGGAACACTGATATCTTTCAGGAATCCCTGAATATCCCTTGACATGTATATATTTTTTTTTAGAAGACATCCCAAAGTATTGATCTAGGCCCATTTTGGTATATTTCATGCCACCATTTCACCGCCAAATGCGATCAAATAAAAAAAAAAGTTCACTTTTTCACAATTTTTTTCACAAACTTTAGGTTTCTCACTGAAATTATTTACAAAAAACTTATGCAATTATAGCATACATGGTTGTAAATGCTTCTCTGGGATCCCCTTTGTTCATAAATAGCAGACATATATGGCTTTGGTTTTGCTTTTTACTAATTAGAAGGCTGCTAAATGCGACTGCGCACCACACGTGTATTATGCCCAGCAGTGAAGGGGTTAATTAGGGAGCATGTAGGGAGCTTCTAGGGTTAATTTTAGCTTCAGTGTAGTGTAGTAGACAACCCCAAGTATTGATCTAGGCCCATTTTGGTATATTTCATGCCACCATTTCACCGCCAAATGCAATCAAATTAAAAAAAACGCTAAATTTTTCACAATTTTAGGTTTCTCACTGAAATTATTTACAAACAGCATGTGCAATTATGGCACAAATAGTTGTAAATGCTTCTCTGGGATCCCCTTTGTTCAGAAATAGCAGACATATATGACTTTGGGGTTGCTTTTTGGTAATTAGGAGGCCGCAAAGTGCTGCTGCGCATCACACATGTATTATGGCTAGCAGTCAAGGGGTTAATTAGGTAGTTTGTAGGGAGCTTGCGGGGTTAATTTTAGCTTTAGTGTAGAGATCAGCCTCCCACCTGACACATCAGACCCCCTGATATCTCCCAAACAGCTCCCTTCCCTCCCCCACCCCACAATTGTCCCCGCCATCTTAAGTACTGGCAGAAAGTCTGCCAGTACTAAAATAAAAGTTTTTTTTTTTTTTTTTTTAAATACATCTTTAGCATATTTACATATGCTACTTTGTAGGATCCCCCCTTAGCCCCCAACCTCCCTGATCCCCCCCCAAAAACAGCTCTCTAACCCCCCCTGCCTTATTGGGGGCCATCTTGGGTACTGGCAGCTGTCTGCCAGTACCCAGTTAACAATATTTTTTCCTCTTTTTGTATTTTTTTTTTTTACATTTTGCTGTAGTGTAGCTTCCCCACGACCAACCCCTACCCCCACCCCCTCCCAGATCCCTTAGATTAGTTTTTGGGGGCATTTACTCCCCCTCTTCCTCCCACTTACTACATAATTATTTCTGTAGTGTAAGCGGTTCCCACCCGCTCCCTCCCGTGCACGCGCCCGCCCGCCGATCCCCCGTGCACGCGCGCGTGTCTGTGCGCGCCCCTGACTCTCCCGCCCCCGATCCCGCCCCCCTCTGTGTATCTGAAGCCATCGATGGCCGCCCACCCGCCTCCCACTGCTGCTCCCACCCACCAACGATTGCGGCCATCGATGGCCGGTGTAGAGAGGGCCACAGAGTGGCTCTCTCTGCACCGGAGGGGTACAAATTGTTATTGCAGGATGCCTCGATATTGAGGCATCCTGCAATATCCGGAAAGCAGCTGGAAGCGATGAGGATCGCTTCCAGCTGCTTTCCAAACCGAGGACGTACGCCACACGTCCTCAGGCGTTAACTGCCTTTTTTCTGAGGACGTGTGGCGTACGTCCTCGGTCATTAAGGGGTTAATACACGTGATACTTCCGGCACGCACAAAGAGCCATGATAAACCCCTTTTTCTTGCGTGCAACAGTTAGCACTCCACTCATATTCTATCACTGTATCTATTATGCCAGGTATATTCCACATTAGAGCAAAACCAGACCAATGGACCATGCACCCTTTTATGATGCAGGTATGCCACACCAGACCCCAGGACAAAATGCACAAAACCTCTTGCACCTCCATTTCTGTCTACACTGACTCACACACACTATACTTGGTCCCTGCAAACTAGGCATTCATTGAACACAGGGTTCATTGAAACAAGAGTCCCTACCTTTGAATGTCCCTGAAAGCTTCTGTTCCACCCCCTGCTCATGCCTATTAATATTAGACTATATCAATGTGCTTTGAGGAAGCAGGGGGGCTGGGCTACTATACTCCCAGCAACTATTTGTCCAAAGAAAAAAAATGCTGATCTTTTTTCTATGTCCCTGTGCGAGGCCCCATCATTAATGAGGCCTTAGGCTATCACCTATTTGGCCTAATTGTAAAGCCGTCTCTGCACAAAACACATAAAAATACATTTTGATAAGATTTTGGTATACAGTGTGGTAATATGGTAGTATCAAAAAAATAAATAAAACACACTTTGAAATTTGAGCATTTGCTAAAATCATTGAAGAGAAAATTGCAGATAGGGTGTTAGTGACCTGCTTTTAGAAGATAGATAATGTATGCTTAGACATAATATTATTTTGTGAAAATACTTTTGAAACATTTTGTTCCTCTTTTCTAGATAATCACAATCCATTATATTGCAATTGCAAGCGTACAGCAAGTGCTGAAAAACATATTATTTGTCTGACTTGATTAAAGATAAATGACAGTTGTCATGGCCTGCATGTTGATAGCTGCAAAATATGTGTATGTGTATATTTCTAACTCTTATAATTTATTCAGCATTAAAGTTATAAAGAATATTTTCAATAGTTAGTTTAAATCAGTGACCAATTTTCCATTTTTTAGTAATGGTTTTAATTGACATTTTTTTCTCTTTGCCTTTTGTTGTATATTAAATAAATAAACAAAAATACAATCATGGAATAGGCTTAAAATCTAGTTCATAAGAAATTCAAATCCACAAAAGTTGCTGAAGTTCATCTGAATAAAAAGGTGCTAAATTAATATAAAAACCCGGTAACTACAAGATTTTTCAGTATCCTTGCAACAAATTAACATGCTTTTAATGATCAAACTCCTCCAACCCCTTGCTATATTTAAAAGACCCAATTTAGACTTTTTAAGGAAGTAGACAAGGGTTGTCACTGTCCTTTTCTTATCACAATATACAGAACTAGTCCTAAAGCCCGTTCACACGGGCCATTTTTTGCAGTACAGCGGTCTCACCCCTTGCGCTCTCTCCTTCCCCCTCTCTTTTGCTCTCTCTCTCCCCCTCTCTTTTGAGCTCTCTCTCTCTCCCCCCTCTCTTTTGAGCTCTCTCTCCCCCTCTCTTTTGCGCTCTCTCTCCCCCTCTCTTTTGCGCTCTCTCTCTCTCCCCCTCTCTTTTGCACTCTCTCTCCCCCTCTCTTTTGTGCTCTCTCTCTCCCCCATCTCTTATGCGCTCTCTCTCTCCCCATCTCTTTTGCTCTCTCTCTCTCCCCCATCTCTTTTGCGCTCTCTCTCCTTCCTCTCTTTTGCGCTCTCTCTCCCCCCTCTTTTGCGCTCTCTCTCCCCGCTCTCTTTTGCGCTCTCTCTCCCCCCTCTCTTTTGCACTCTCTCTCCCCCCTCTCTTTTGCGCTCTCTCTCCCCCTCTTTTGCTCTCTCTCCCCCCTCTCTTTAGCTCTCTCTCTCCCCCCTCTCTTTTGCTCTCTCTCTCTCCCCCCTCTCTTTTTCGTGCTCTCTCTCCCCCTCTGTTTTGCACGCTCTCTCTCCCCCTCTCTTTTGTGCTCTCTCTCTCCCCCCTCTTTTGCGCTCTCCCTCTCCCCCTCTCTTTTACGCTATTTCCCCCCTCTCTTTTGCGCTCTCTCTCCCCCTCTCTTTTGCTCTCTCTCCCCATCTCTTTTGCGCTCCCTCTCCCCCTCTCTTTTGAGCACTCTCCCCCATCTCTTTTGCGCTCTCTCTCACCCTCTCTTTTGAGCTCTCTCTCTCCCCTCCTTTCTCTCTCTCTCGCCTCCTCTCTCTCTCCCCCTATCTCTCTCCCCTCTCTCTCTCTCTCTCTCCCCCCTCTCTTTTGTGACATCAACCAACCAATCAAAACAAGTGGAATAGAAAGTATTAAAAACATTTTGTGCTAATAAAAGAAAAAAAATATGCCTAATAGTGTTGGTTTGAGAAATATACAGTTATGCATATCATTATACATCATTTGTCTTTTTTTCCTTGCTTTATTTAAAATGGGAGTGGAAATGTTGAATGCAATTGTACATTCATTATTTGTCTATGATCAGAGAAAGAAAGGTATATTTTTTTATTTTTTTGTTCCTACTAAAAAATTGGATTACAATTTATAATTTGTGTAGAAAAAAACATATTTATCAAAGGTAATTAGTTATGTCATTTAACAGATGGTTAACAGATGATTAGAAGAGGAGAAAAGGCTAGGGCCTAGATTTAGAGTTCGGCGGTAGCCGTCAAAACCAGCGTTAGAGGCTCCTAACGCTGGTTTTGGGCGCCCGCTGGTATTTGGAGTCAGTGATTAAAGGGTCTAACGCTCACTTTACAGCCGCGACTTTTCCATACCGCAGATCCCCCTACGCCATTTGCGTAGCCTATCTTTTCAATGGGATCTTCCTAACGCCGGTATTTAGAGTCGTTTCTGCAGTGAGCGTTAGAGCTCTAACGACAAGATTCCAGCCGCCTGAAAATAGCAGGAGTTAAGAGCTTTCTGGCTAACGCCGGTTTATAAAGCTCTTAACTACTGTACCCTAAAGTACACTAACACCCATAAACTACCTATGTACCCCTAAACCGAGGTCCCCCCACATCGCCGCCACTCGATTAAAATTTTTAACCCCTAATCTGCCGACCGCCACCTACGTTATACTTATGTACCCCTAATCTGCTGCCCCTAACACCGCCGACCCCTGTATTATATCTATTAACCCCTAACTTGCCCCCCACAACGTCGCCGCAAGCTACTTAAAATAATTAACCCCTAATCTTCCGACCGCAAATCGCCGCCACCTACGTTATCCCTATGTACCCCTAATCTGCTACCCCTAACATCGCCGACCCCTATGTTATATTTATTAACCCCTAATCTGCCCCCCACAACGTCGCCGCAAGCTACTTAAAATAATTAACCCCTAATCTTCCGACCGCAAATCGCCGCCACCTACGTTATCCCTATGTACCCCTAATCTGCTACCCCTAACATCGCCGACCCCTATGTTATATTTATTAACCCCTAATCTGCCCCCCACAACGTCGCCGACACCTACCTACACTTATTAACCCCTAATCTGCCGAGCGGACCTGAGCGCTACTATAATAAAGTTATTAACCCCTAATCCGCCTCACTAACCCTATCATAAATAGTATTAACCCCTAATCTGCCCTCCCTAACATCGCCGACACCTACCTTCAATTATTAACCCCTAATCTGCCGACCGGAGCTCACCGCTATTCTAATAAATGTATTAACCCCTAAAGCTAAGTCTAACCCTAACACTAACACCCCCCTAAGTTAAATATAATTTTTATCTAACGAAATAAATTAACTCTTATTAAATAAATAATTCCTATTTAAAGCTAAATACTTACCTGTAAAATACATCCTAATATAGCTACAATATAAATTATAATTATATTATAGCTATTTTAGGATTAATATTTATTTTACAGGCAACTTTGTAATTATTTTAACCAGGTACAATAGCTATTAAATAGTTAAGAACTATTTAATAGTTACCTAGTTAAAATAATAACAAATTTACCTGTAAAATAAATCCTAACCTAAGATATAATTAAACCTAACACTACCCTATCAATAAAATAATTAAATAAACTACCTACAATTACCTACAATTAACCTAACACTACACTATCAATAAATTAATTAAACACAATTGCTACAAATAAATAAAATTAAATAAACTATCTAAAGTACAAAAAATAAAAAAGAACTAAGTTACAGAAAATAATAAAATATTTACAAACATAAGAAAAATATTACAACAATTTTAAACTAATTACACCTACTCTAAGCCCCCTAATAAAATAACAAAGCCCCCCAAAATAAAAAATTCCCTACCCTATTCTAAAATACAAATATTACAAGCTCTTTTACCTTACCAGCCCTGAACAGGGCCCTTTGCGGGGCATGCCCCAAGAATTTCAGCTCTTTTGCCTGTAAAAAAAAACATACAATACCCCCCCCCCAACATTACAACCCACCACCCACATACCCCTAATCTAACCCAAACCCCCCTTAAATAAACCTAACACTACCCCCCTGATGATCTTCCTACCTTGTCTTCACCATGCCAGGTTCACCGATCCGTCCTGGCTCCAAGATCTTCATCCAACCCAAGCGGGGGCTAGACATCCACTGAAGAAGTCCAGAAGAGGGTCCAAAGTCTTCCTCCTATCCGGCAAGAAGAGGACATCCGGACCGGCAAACATCTTCTCCAAGCGGCATCTTCTATCTTCTTCCATCCGATGACGACCGGCTCCATCTTGAAGACCTCCAGCGCGGATCCATCCTCTTCTTCCGACGACTAGACGACGAATGACGGTTCCTTTAAGGGACGTCATCCAAGATGGCGTCCCTCGAATTCCGATTGGCTGATAGGATTCTATCAGCCAATCGGAATTAAGGTAGGAATTTTCTGATTGGCTGATGGAATCAGCCAATCAGAATATAGTTCAATCCGATTGGCTGATCCAATCAGCCAATCAGATTGAGCTCGCATTCTATTGGCTGTTCCGATCAGCCAATAGAATGCGAGCTCAATCTGATTGGCTGATTGGATCAGCCAATCGGATTGAACTTGATTCTGATTGGCTGATTCCATCAGCCAATCAGAAAATTCCTACCTTAATTCCGATTGGCTGATAGAATCCTATCAGCCAATCGGAATTCGAGGGACGCCATCTTGGATGACGTCCCTTAAAGGAACCGTCATTCGTCGTCTAGTCGTCGGAAGAAGAGGATGGATCCGCGCTGGAGGTCTTCAAGATGGAGCCGGTCGTCATCGGATGGAAGAAGATAGAAGATGCCGCTTGGAGAAGATGTTTGCCGGTCCGGATGTCCTCTTCTTGCCGGATAGGAGGAAGACTTTGGACCCTCTTCTGGACTTCTTCAGTGGATGTCTAGCCCCCGCTTGGGTTGGATGAAGATCTTGGAGCCAGGACGGATCGGTGAACCTGGCATGGTGAAGACAAGGTAGGAAGATCATCAGGGGGGTAGTGTTAGGTTTATTTAAGGGGGGTTTGGGTTAGATTAGGGGTATGTGGGTGGTGGGTTGTAATGTTGGGGGGGGGGTATTGTATGTTTTTTTTTACAGGCAAAAGAGCTGAAATTCTTGGGGCATGCCCCGCAAAGGGCCCTGTTCAGGGCTGGTAAGGTAAAAGAGCTTGTAATATTTGTATTTTAGAATAGGGTAGGGAATTTTTTATTTTGGGGGGCTTTGTTATTTTATTAGGGGGCTTAGAGTAGGTGTAATTAGTTTAAAATTGTTGTAATATTTTTCTTATGTTTGTAAATATTTTATTATTTTCTGTAACTTAGTTCTTTTTTATTTTTTGTACTTTAGATAGTTTATTTAATTTTATTTATTTGTAGCAATTGTGTTTAATT
The DNA here is from genome assembly GCF_027579735.1 of Bombina bombina. Lineage (NCBI taxonomy): Eukaryota > Metazoa > Chordata > Amphibia > Anura > Bombinatoridae > Bombina > Bombina bombina. The sequence goes on from NC_069501.1 coordinate 832,441,711, forward strand.
AATTTATTGATAGTGTAGTGTTAGGTTAATTGTAGGTAATTGTAGGTAGTTTATTTAATTATTTTATTGATAGGGTAGTGTTAGGTTTAATTATATCTTAGGTTAGGATTTATTTTACAGGTAAATTTGTTATTATTTTAACTAGGTAACTATTAAATAGTTCTTAACTATTTAATAGCTATTGTACCTGGTTAAAATAATTACAAAGTTGCCTGTAAAATAAATATTAATCCTAAAATAGCTATAATATAATTATAATTTATATTGTAGCTATATTAGGATTTATTTTACAGGTAAGTATTTAGCTTTAAATAGGAATCATTTATTTAATAAGAGTTAATTTATTTCGTTAGATAAAAATTATATTTAACTTAGGGGGGTGTTAGTGTTAGGGTTAGACTTAGCTTTAGGGGTTAATACATTTATTAGAATAGCGGTGAGCTCCGGTCGGCAGATTAGGGGTTAATAATTGAAGGTAGGTGTCGGCGATGTTAGGGAGGGCAGATTAGGGGTTAATACTATTTATGATAGGGTTAGTGAGGCGGATTAGGGGTTAATAACTTTATTATAGTAGCGCTCAGGTCCGCTCGGCAGATTAGGGGTTAATAAGTGTAGGCAGGTGTCGGCGACGTTGTGGGGGGCAGATTAGGGGTTAATAAATATAACATAGGGGTCGGCGATGTTAGGGCAGCAGATTAGGGGTACATAGGGATAACGTAGGTGGCGGCGGTTTACGGAGCGGCAGATTAGGGGTTAAAAGTGTAATGCAGGGGTCAGCGATAGCGGGGGCGGCAGATTAGGAGTTAATAAGTGTAAGGTTAGGGGTGTTTAGACTCGGGGTACATGTTAGGGTGTTAGGTGCAGACTTAGGAGGTGTTTCCCCATAGGAAACAATGGGGCTGCGTTAGGAGCTGAACGCTGCTTTTTTGCAGGTGTTAGGTTTTTTTTCAGCTCAAACAGCCCCATTGTTTCCTATGGGAGAATCGTGCACGAGCACGTTTTTGATGCCGGCCGCGTCCGTAAGCAACTCTGGTATCGAGAGTTGCATTTGCGGTAAAAATGCTCTACGCTCCTTTTTTGGAGCCTAACGCAGCATTTGTTTGAACTCTCGATACCAGAGTTAAATTTATGGTGCGGCCAGAAAAAAACCCGCGGAGCGTTAACAGCCCTTTTACCGCCGAACTCTAAATCTAGGCCTAGGTGAGGGAGGCTAACCTGTAAAGTAGGAGATGTCCCATTCAAGGTTCATCCCCAGGGAAACCTAGTTTTAAGCTTTAGTATCCAAAAAAGTTCCCTTTTGGTGAGTAATTTATGGCGATCATCTCCCCTAAGTTGCCTAAGTTAGCCCTATCTATAATTTGTACCTCAAAATCTGGAATATTGGTGAAATGTGTCCCATTGAAATGCTTTGCTATTGCTGAATCCTTGTTATAATTTTTAACATCCCTCAAATGTTCAAGGACTCCAGTGCAGAGCTCTCGTGAGATTATGCTGTAAAACAGTGCACATTATTACAGATTTTTTTTTTTTTTCTATATAATTTTGGTTATATTAAAATGAAGACTATGCATGAATGCTCAAAAGATCTGGAAACCTTAGTGTAGTAGACAAGGGGTTAATGAAGCTTTGCCACCTGTGAAATTTCACTATAGCTGACATTCTATTCATGACCTTCACAGCACTCTTTAGAAATATGATTTCTGACTTTTGAATTATTTAAGATCTCATATTAGGTTTCATATACAGTATTTTACTTAAACTATTGAAACAAATATTTTTAAGTAGCTGCAGACCTCAACCATGATAACTATGATACTTATATAGGTGCTTTTTTATAATCTTTTATCTCTAACCATGATCATGCTTCAATCACAATAAAACTGTAGGTAACCTCAAAGCTAAAATCTGCCTCTTTTGGTGATTTACCCAATTACAACTCCCTCAAGACCTAAATTCCTCATATCACAATTAACCCCCACCGCAAATTATAAAGATCTTGAAGAAAATAACAGAACCTTACAAACCATTAAAATCTTCTGACCAAAATTATGGCTCGATAATCTGTTTTTATATTTTGTAGCCTATTGAATATCATAAGAATTAAGTAAATTTAAATTTGATAAAAGATAATTTTTCTGGGGGCCTAATAATTGTTTATATTGGGGAGTGAGTAAAGTCAATGTGAATGATGATATCATTTTAATCAATCTTATTTTTAGAGCAGGTACCAGCTTTTGTTACATGTTGTGCTGTTAGTATGACTATGAAATAAATAAATAACTAATAATATATAGATGTACAGTAGCTGAAAATGTATAGCAATGAGATTGTTCTACATTGAATAACTGCATGTAGCAAATCACATTCATATGAAAGGCTGCCACAGCTATTGCAATACAAGTCTACATTTTTGTGTGGCTTGATTTTGATGACTTATGAGCCACAGATTGCAGTGACATGTTTTTAATTAAAGAAACAACTTTGTTGCTACATACTGGATATGAATTGTGATCAAGCTTCTCTTAATAAAGCTTTACACAAATATGTCATTATTTACAAGACTCAAGAGTGCCGATTTATAATGGCCCAAATAGGGCCAGATACATCTTTTTCCGTGCGAGCCTTTAGGCTCGCCAGAAACAGGACTTAAGAAGCAGTGGTCTTAAGACTGCTGCTCCTTAACTCATACGCCACCTCTGAGGTACGATCGGGTTGATTGACACCCCCTGCTAGCGAATCTGCAGGGGGCGGCATTGCACAAGCAGTTCACCAGAACTGCTTGTGCAATGTTAAATGCTGTCATGTATGCTGTCGACAGTCAGCAATGTCGGGCGAACATGATCGCTACAGCGGATCATGTCCGTCCGACTCTTAATAAATTGGCCCCAATGTGTAGGACTGACTCTTTAATTTTCAATCCATAGGACAATTTAACTGTATTTGCTTCTGGAAATGTCTTTAACTGCACATTTTAAATCTTAATAAATATAAACAAAAAAATAAGTCATGTCACTACACAGGGAAAAGAAAAATACAGCGTTGTATAAAGGTATATAGGTTAATATATGCTTAAAAAAGGATGTAAAATTTAGATCAAAGAAAAAATGTAAGATGAATTTCTCAAAGATAAATTAAACTTACTATGTACAATGTATTCCAGATTATGCCATCAGTGGTATCCAGCTGTAGTCACTTTGGAATTGGTCATGACACCATTGTTCCATATTTCACTCCAAGCAACTAAGGTGTTTGGAAAACAAAACTAGATCACATCCATATGTTTCTGTTGACAGAATAAGGTCATTTCTAAGAATAGCCATCCTCAAATATACATATTGCTTGCTTACAAAAATGTATTTGCTTCCTGCATATGCATCGTTGTATAGAATCAGGGAGAAGCTAAACAAAAATAATATCACACTATCAGGGTTGATTGGGGTCCATCAAAATAGCAATGTCGTCCCATAAACAAAAATAAATAAATAAAAAACCTTACTTACTATTTAAGTCACTAGTTAATGTATACAAGAAACAATGTATACATTTGTTTGTCTCTGTGTTAGGTGTAGTGTCTAAGTGTAGTAGTGATATGATTAGTTATCTATTGTGCTGCTTTTACTTCTATAGGGTCTCCAATGTTGTATCAAACCTAGGTTCTACTACAGTATTTATTGGGCTCTGCAAGCCATACATAATTTTGAAAAAGGTGGTCAAAGAAAATAACTACTTTACTAGAACACCAGCACTTGCAAAAAATGCAATGTTGGTTTTTATTGCAATGTTAGCTGCAGGTTGTGATGTAAACTCTCTTTGAAATTAGTCTACCTCCATAGTGTAATAAATGATGAAATTATCAGTCATGTGATTGATAATGCAGGTTATTTCTTTAATGTCATTTATGATGTTCTATACTACAGATACATGTATTTTGTTTGATATTATCAAGATATATATATATATATATATATATATATATATATATATATATATAAACACAGAGAGAAATGCACTCACAGGAACGAACAACCAGCTCAATACCATTGTTAGCCTGTTCTATGGCGATTTACCACCTGGGTGCAAATTCTTTTAGCCCAGTAATGCTTTTCACAGAGTAGAACTTTCCTACAGTATATCAGTCTGATCCTGCCTATTACGGTCAGTCCAGTGCCGAAATACCAGGCAATTCCTATCTGAACAAGGAACACAGCAACCCCAGATGATCGTTTCGGCCTTCATTGGGCCTTGTCAGTGAGGTGTAGCAGTATTCCTCTAAGCACACTGAGCAAGGAGTCCACGTCTGGTTGCCCCTTTTTCCCATAGGGAGACTGAATAATAGGCAGGATCAGACTGATATACTACAGGAAAGTTCTACTCTGTGAAAAGCATTACTGGGCTAAAAAGCTGCACCCAGGTGGTAAATCACCATAGAATAGGCTAATAAAGGTATTTAGCCAGCTGTTTGTTCCTGTGAGTGCATTTCTCTCTGTATATATATATATATATATATATATATATATATAATTAATAATGCCCTAGCTTTTGTGCAATAAAATGAGTAAATCACTTGCATTGAAGTTGTAAATGAAAACAGAAAACAAATATAACTTAGATGCTTTTGATTGTGTACTTAATTCCTTGTTCCAGTTCTAATGTTATTGCTTTTTTTTAGCATTTAATTATAGCAAATATCCGTAAAGGTATGGAATATTTTACTAGTTTTCCTGTCATTCTACAGTGTGAGTCTCTGAAGCACTGCTAATCACTACTAAACTGCTGTGCAGTTCTGTGAGTTAAAACAAAATTAATCATTTCATGCCTGGCTAATCATACTTCATGTTCTAATGTAATCATAAAAGGAACACTCTAAATGGCCTGATAGATCTGGTGCTCAAAAGACAAACAAGCAGGTAAAACAATGATTTATTATTGCTTCTGTGCTTCAATATAAAATATTTTTTTCCTAATGAATTTTACACACACACACACACACACACACACACATATATATATATATATATATATATATATATATATATATATATATATATATATTTATATATACAGTATCCCACAAAAGTGAGTACACCCCTCACATTTTTGTAAATATTTTATTATATCTTTTCATGTGACAACACTGAAGAGATGACACTTGGCTACAATGAAAACTAGTGAGTGTACAGCCTGTATAACAGTGTAAATTTGCTGTCCCCTCAAAATATCTCAACACACAGCCATTAATGTCTAAACCGTTGGCAACAAACATGAGTACACCCCTAAGTGGAAATGTCCAAATTGGGCCCAAATTGTCAATATTTTGTGTGGCCACCATTATTTTCCATCACTGCCTTAACCCTCTTGGGCATGGAGTTCACCAGAGCTTCACAGGTTGCAACTTGAGTCCTCTTCCACTCCTCCATGATGACATCACAGAGCTGGTGGATGTTAGAGACCTTGCGCTCCCCCACCGTCCATTTGAGGATGCCCCACAGATTCTCAATAGGGTTTAGGTCTGGAAACATGCTTGGCCAGTCCATCACCTTTACCCTCAGCTTCTTTAGCAAGGCAGTGGTCAACTTGGAGGTGTGTTTGGGGTCGTTATCATGTTGGAATACTGCCCTGTGGCCCAGTCTCTGAAGGGAGGGGATCATGCTCTGCTTCAGTATGTCACAGTACATGTTGGCATTCATGGTTCCCTCAAAGAACTGTAGCTCCCCAGTGCCGGCAGCACTCATGCAGGCCCACACCATGACACTCCCACCATCATGCTTGACTGTAGGAAAGATACACTTGTCTTTGTACTCCTCACCTGGTTGCCGCCACACATGCTTGACACCATCTGAACCAAATAAGTTTATCTTGGGCTCATCACAGGACATGGTTCCAGTAATCCATGTCCTTAGTCTGCTTGTCTTCAGCAAACTGCTTAAGGGCTTTCTTGTGCATCATCTTTAGAAGAGTCTTCCTTCTGGAACAACAGCCATGCAGACCAATTTGATGCAGAGTGCGGCATATGGTCTGAGCACTGACAGGCTGAACCCTCCCCTTCAACCTCTGCAGCAATGCTGGCAGCACTCATACGTATATTTCCCAAAGACAACCTCTGGATATGATGCTGAGCACATGCACTCAACTTCTTTGGTCGACCATGGTGAGGCCTGTTCTGAGTGGAACCTGTCTTGTGAAACCGCTGTATTGTCTTGCCCACCGTGCTGCAGCTCAGTTTCAAGGTCTTGGTAATCTTCTTATAGCCTAGGCCATCTTTGTGTAGAGCAACAATTCTTTTTTCAGATCCTCAGAGAGTTCTTTGCCATGAGGTGCCATGTTGAACTTCCAGTGACCAGTATGAGAGAGTGTGAGAGCGATAACACCAAATTTAACACACTTGCTCCCCATTAACACCTGAGACCTTGTAACAGTAACAAGTCACATGACACCAGGGAGGGAAAATGGCTAATTGGGCCCAATTTAGACATTTCCACTTAAGGGTGTATTCACTTTTGTTACCAACGGTTTAGACATTAATGGCTGTGTGTTGAGTTATTTTGAGGGGACAGCAAATTTACACTGTTATACAGGCTGTACACTCACTACTTTACAGTGTATCAAAGTGTAATTCCTTCAGTGTTGTCACATGAAAAGATATAATAAAATATTTACAAAAATGTGAGGGGTGTACTCACTTTTGTGAGATACTGTAAATATTTTTGTTTTTTTAATTATTATTTTTTTTGCTAACCAGTGCAATTAGTTGTTCCTGAAGCAGAATATTATGCTGATTTAGAGTTTAAGAATCTATTTTGTTTGTAACATAACACTGAGAAATGCATATTGCTAGATTAAGTCACAGGTGCAAGATTAAATCTTACTCTGTTTACAGTATTTGTAAATTACTAATAAAATAATATGACTACATTTTAATCTCATTTTTTTGCAATTTTATTAGCTTTAACCTCTTGGGCTGTAAGATATTGCTGCAAGAAAATGCATAGAAATGTGTTGCAGGCCTCTTTTAGACCAGGGGTTAAAATGACAGAAACTGTTGTTAAAAACACCATATATATATATATATATATATATATATATATAAAACAGCCTGTCTTAGCATTTCTAGCTATTGAAATGGATCCTGTGTTGTTGCAAAAAATATACTTAATACCTATCCCAGGTTCCTATTATCTCATAGATCACAGACAGTAAATTAATGACCAGTACTTAGGGTGGAGACTTAGGGGCCAAATTATCAAGCTCCAACTGGAGCTTGATGCCCCTTGTTTCCAGAAGTTATAAAGCAGCGGTCTAAAGACCGCTGCTCCATTACTTGTCTTCCTGCTGTGAGGCGGCGGACAGAAATCAACCCAATCGAATAAGATCGGGTTCATTTACACCCCCTGAATCTGCAGGGGGCGGTATTGTACAAGCAGTTCTGGTGAACTGCTTGTGCAATGATAAATGCCGACAGCGTATGCTGTCGGCATTTATCGATGTGCAGCGGATATGACACGCTACATCGTATCATATCCGCTCGCACTTTGACTTACTGTAATTTTAGCAGTTTTATATGAATGGAAAAAGTAACTCTGTAATTTCTTCACTGGGGAAAACAGGTCTGGAATTGACATCAGTGCTTCATACATCACTATTAAACAAAGAAACATGAAATGCTTTTTATTGTTGCATATAAAAAAACAATGTATTTTTAAATATTTTTAATTAATGTTTTCATGCAGATTAAATCTACCTTTTATCTGTAAGTTTAGGGAGGAATATAATTATCTCTCAAGGTATTGGAATTATTAGTCAATGACCCTGAGTCAAGGACATATTTTGACCTAGTTGGAAACTTAGAGCTGCATGATTTAGAGGAGCAGCAAATTTTGGGGTAGTTCTATAGCATAATGCTTTTTTGATTCTGAGGTCCATGAATATTGATTTAGATTTCATTTTACATTGGTTTCATGTCCCTTTAACAGTAAATGCTGGTTAAACAAGTTTTTCAGGGTGGAGTTTTAAAGATCTTCACAGAATCAAATATACATGATTAATGCAAAAATGTTTAAATATTGATGACGACCACCCAATCGGCTAGATTACGAGTTGTGCGTTAAGGTAAAAAAGCAGTGTTAACAGGTCCTAACGCTGCTTTTTTACTCCCGCTGGTATTACGAGTCTTGCAGGTTTAGGGGCACCGCACACTTCTTTGGCCTTACTGCAAACCGACTTACGTAAACTTCGTGAAACCCTTTTTTCTATGGGACATCCATAGCGCTGGTATTACGAGTCTGTCCTGGGAGGCCAAAAAGTGAGCGGTACACCCTCTACCTCTAAGATCTGTAACGCAGTCAGTAGTTAAGTAGTCAGTAGTTAAGAGTTTTACACTACAACGCTGTAGCATAAAATTTATAACTAAAGTGCTAAAAAGTACACTAACACCCATAAACTACCTATTAACCCCTAAACCGAGGCCCTTTCACATCGCAAACACTATAATACATTTTTTAACCCCTAATCTGCCTCTCCGCACATCGCTGCCACTAGAATAAACATATTAACCCCTAAACCACCGCACTCCCGCCTCACAAACACTAGTTAAATATTATTAACCACTAATATGCCGCCCCTAACATCGCCGCCACCTACATTATACTTATTAACCCCTATCCACTATATAAAATGTATTAACCCCTAAATCTAAGTCTAACCCTAACACCCCCTAACTTAAATATAATTTAAATAAATCTAAAGAAAATTACTATAATTAACTAAATAATTTCTATCTAACACTAAATAATTACCTATAAAATAAACCCTAAGCTAGCTACAATATAACTAATAGTTACATTGTAGCTAGCTTAGGGTTTATTTTTTAACTAGGTAGAATAGTTACTAAATAGTTATTAACTATTTAATAACTACCTAGCTAAGGGCTATTGATAGTTTAGTTTAGGCTAGCGTTTTTTTTTATTTTGGGGGGGCTTTTTTATTTTGATAGGGCTATTAGATTAGGTGTAATTAGTTTAAAGATCTGTAATTTGTTTTCATTTTCTGTAATTTAGTGTTTTTTTTGTAATTTAGCTAATTTAATTTAATTTATTTAATTGTATTTAATGTAGGGAATTTATTTAATTATAGTGTATTGTTAGGTGTTAGTGTAACTTAGGTTAGGTTTTATTTTACAGGTAAATTTGTATTTATTTTAGCTAGGTAGTTAGTAAATAGTTAATAACTATTTAGTAAGTATTCTACCAAGTTAAAATAAATACAAACTTGCCTGTAAAATAAAAATAAACCCTAAGCTAGCTACAATGTAACTATTAGTTATATTGTAGCTAGCTTAGGGTTTATTTTATAGGTAATTATTTAGTGTTAGATAGAAATTATTTAGTTAATTATAGTAATTTTCTTTAGATTTATTTAAATTATATTTAAGTTAGGGGGTGTTAGGGTTAGACTTAGGTTTAGGGGTTAATACATTTAATATAGTGGCGGCGACATTGGGGGCAACAGATTAGGGGTTAATAAGTGTAGGTAGGTTGTGGCGACATTGGGGGCGGCAGATTAGGGGTTAATAAATATAATGTAGGTGGCGGCTATGTTGGGGGCAGCAGATTAGGGGTTAATAAGTATAATGTAGGTGGCGGCGATGTGCGGAGTGGCAGATTAAGGGTTAATAGGTATAATGTAGGTGTCGACGATGTCAGGGGTGGCAGATTAGGGGTTAATACGTGTAAGATTAGGGGTGTTTAGACTCGGGGTTCATGTTAGGGTGTTAGGTGTAAACATAAATGTAGTTTCCCCATAGGAATCAATGGGGCTGCGTTACTGAGTTTTACGCTGCTTTTTGGCAGGTGTTTGACTTTTTCTCAGCCGGCTCTCCCCATTGATGTCTATGGGGAAATTGTGCTTGAGCACGTACGACCAGCTCATCGCTGACTTAAGCAGCGCTGGTATTGGAGTATGTTAAGGAGCATAATTTTGCTCTACGCTCACTTCCTGCCTTTTAACGCCGGGTTTGTTAAAACCCGTAATACCAGCACTGCAGGTAAGTGAGCAGTGGGAAAAAACTTCTGGCCGAATGGAATTAACACAGGAATTAAATAACAGTCATAAAACAATTATACAATAAATAAATACAAGTTGGCTTAACTTTCTTTTGTAATCTTTAACATGCTTTCATGTTTGAAAATATATATTTTATTGCTGACATTATAACACAATTAGGTTTACATTTTGTGACATAACTACTTTTAGTTTGGGATATACAGAATAATATAAGAGCAATTTAGTGCAGCTTTAGAAATTTCTCCCTGCAACCACCACTTACGTTGATGTTACCTTGACTGTGCTCCCACCCAAGAATGTTCTCTATACATTTTCTTGCACATCCCCATACTATCCCTGTGCAAAGTGCCATTAGTCACAGTTAGGGATGGGCGAATGTGTTTAAATTCGATTTACATAATAAAATGTTGATAAGGATGAATATTCTTAAAAATTATATTACGAATGTTATCAAAGCATGCAAAAAAGCAATCAAATTAGCCAAAATTGAAAATGAAAAATTAATTGCAAAGGATTCTAAGTATAACCCTAAAAGGTTCTTTAAGTACATAAATAGCAAAAAATCTAAGAAGTGCAATATACTGTAGGTACATTAAAATGCGTGGAGGGTAGCATGATAAATAATGACAGGGAGAAGGCTGAGGTACTAAACCATTTTTTTTCTTCAGTATACACAAGAGAGGAACCATTGTATGATAATTTGGAACAAAATAGAAGATGCCAGTCCATACCATTAACTGGGTTATGTTTAGAGGATATCAGGAAAAAACTGGATAATATTAAGGTAAATGAAACTCCAGGCCCAGATGGAATACACCTGAGGGTGTTAAGGGAACTTAGCACTGTTATAGACAAACCTCTACTCTTAATTTTTCAAGACTCATTATCCTAAGGCATGGTACTCAAGGACTGGCGTAAAGCTGATGTGGTGCCACTCTTCAAAAGAGAAGCAGGGATGATCCAGGAAGCTTTAGACCAGTTAGTCTGACATCAATAGTGGGGAAGATTTTTGAAGGGATTATAAGGGATTATGTTGATGAGCATATTGGTGTAAACAAGATTATGATGAGTTCTAATCATCATGGTTTTAGGAGAAATAGATCATGTCATACTAATCTAATTTTTTTTTTTTTAATTCTCTTTTTATTGATTTTCAAAAAAGATAAATGACAACATGGGTACAAACAGATATCATAAATAAATAAATCTCTGGGCAATATTACACTTTATCCTTATGTTAAACAAAACAATATAAACTATATATCATTGTTATATTTTACTATTGTCTTCATAGCATCATCATATAACTACAAGTATGTTACTATTAAATCCGTTCTTGTCAATAATTATATCTCCTCTACTTCTGACAGCATTTATAAACCAATTTACGCAAAACAATATAAACTGTATGCTTTTGAAATCTTTTACTATTATCTTCATAGTATCATCCTGTGACTGTAGATATATTAATAATAAACCTGTTCCTGTCGATAATTGTATCTCCTCTACTCCTGACAATATTTGAAATAATATGTCCCATGAACTTATGTGTTGAGTTATCAAAAACTTAACCAACTGCCTTCTATCAACCTGTACCTCATCTATCTGTCTTTCCCTTAACTTCCTCCATTCTTATCATGGCGTATCTTAAAAGCTCTATATATCAGTACCGACATAATGTTGTATTAGTACTACAAAGTATAGATGAATCATGACTAAATATCATTTTATCGCCTCTTATCTATCAATACTGGACACTTTGTCCCAGGTTATTTTGGGGCCTCCACTCTTCCCCCTCAGTACCGGTATTAAGCCAATAATTGGGCAGGGAGCCGTTTACTATCAAGGTCATAAAGGGGAGTGCATTAACCAATGGAGAGATGAACTGTACTTGAAGAGGGCGGGGCCATGATAGAATGACTGTTTTCCATTTAGCAAAGAAATGCCTAAATTGTTTATCTGAAGTTGGTTTCAGGTCTTGTAATTCAATTGACAAACGAAGGGTGGTGTGAGTGCTAGTCAGAGAAAAGGTTTTTGTGCTTAAATCCCTAATGTGGTCTGATAAAATCTCCAATTACAGACTGTTAGACAAAGAGGTGAGAAATGGTGTGGGATAAGCGCTCAAGCAAAATAGAGCCAACCAGATTATTATATAGATAAAATGAAATAACAAGAGGACCCAATGATACTAAAAAAGAATTTATATAACAATTTAGATGAATAATTTGTTAACACATACAAAATATGTTAATATATACACAATTACATAAGATGCCGGCATAAAAAACAGTAAAACATACTGATCATATTAAAAAACAGAAAAAAACGGCCAATATAAAATTTATAAAAATTCCCTGATTGTACCGTAAAAATATATATGAACAAACTTGATAAAGGTAAAAAGGCTCTTAGCACAGTAAACTTAACTCGGCTAAATGTTACCAGTATTTTGATTAAACAATGAGATGTTTGGTCACAGTATTAGGTGGAGGCGTCTGACCTGTTCAGCCGTTAGGAGTAACTGTGAGTGATGGATTGTGAGGTGTGACGTCACGTCACCTGACTATTATATTTCCTCCAATCTCTGTAGTATGTTTAGACACAGCGAATTTGAAAAATGTATCCAATTTTATAGTTATATCAAAGTGTAGTTGATTATGTGATAGTTAGTAGCAATACTTGCGAATGTCCAGTGTCCAATAATCTGTCCAGATTTTTTAGCAGGTTTGTTTTATCAGCAGCTCTGGATCCTATGAAATGTTAATCCGTCTTGTTTTATATCCGTTCTGGAACGTGAAACTTGTCTTTTTGAAGAAGCTCCTAAGCACTTAGTTGTTATCCCCACTTTTTGTGTTTAATAGGGCTATGGTGGGAGCAAAAAAGAAACAAAGGGGCACACAGGAATTATTCATACATCGATCTCAGTGTTGAATCAAGGAGATAGAAATGAACCTGTTTTTTGTGCCAATAGAACAATTCAGCAGTTCAATAGCCTTAGTGGATAATTGGTTACACACAGGAATTATTCATATGTCTTCTCTCTATATTTATCATAGAGATAGAGATGAACCTGTGGATTGTAACACTATCAATAATAAATTCTCAAATGACAGGAGTAAGCAAATCTACGCGTTTCGGCAGTGTTAGCTGCCTTTATCAAGATGCTTACTACATAAAGTTACTGCCTTTTTATAGGGAGTGTGTAATTAATGACAGGTGTTGTCAGAGGATAGTCTAAATTAACCATTCGATGTTTGAAAGGTAGATGTCTTGAGGTTAAGTACATAGATAAATGAGGTGCATTAGATAAGTGTTTAAATTTTTGAAAACAATATTCCATCTAATTTAACCCATTGGGTATTTTTGGAGTGAATGCCATTAAAGTTAAATACATAAATAAAACATGGTATATTAAATTGATGTTTAAATTTAAATTCAAAAAACAATCCATTGTATCATGTTCAATGTCATGTAAACTATATGTGAGAATGTGAAAATAAGCATGAAGTTATAGTTGCCTATATCTCAGAATTGCACTAGAAGAATTTTATTACACTTTTGGTTTTACCTAAAAATGATTTATATATATGGATATACATTGCTCCAACAGTTTTTTTCATTTTATTATAATAATCTTGCAAAGTTATAATATCAGGTTGTTCTCTCGTTGTGGTAAGTGCTCAAGTGTATAAAAAACCAACTACCTATATACTAGAGAGTGAGGGGGAGATATAATATAAAATAATAATGTGATGTGTATATATAGCTTAAAAGGAAGCTATTGTACGGTCTCGTTTATGTTTATTTCGATGATATATGAATTCGATTCTTATCGAAATAGTATTTTATATAACAGATGTAGTTAAAGTGTATGTTCAACTATTTCGTTTAATCTAGTAACTGGTTATAAGATAGAATTGAGGTCAAAGGAACTATTAAGTCCCAATGGGTGTACTGTTTTATATTCGAATATGAGTTCTGCTTCTTTTTTTAGGAGTACCTTTTCTATATTTCCCCCTCTATTGTTAGGTCTAATTTTTTTCATTCCCCAACATTGAAAACATTTAAGGTCTCCATGATGTATTTCAGTGAAATGTTTATAAAGTATGGTTTTTGTGGTTTTATGTTCTATATTCCAGATATGTTCTCTCATCCTATCTTTGAATGTGCGACTGGTTTGAACTATATAAAATAAATTACACAAGCATCTTATGCAGTAAATTATATTTGAATCATTGCATATTATAGTATCCTTAATTGTGAATGTGGCCTGTTGGTTAATAAATGTTATCTTTTTGATTTTACTACTGTATTTACAGGATTTACACTTGTGGCATGGATAGAATCCAAAAATTTGTTCTTTCTTTAGATTCATATGTTTTGAATAATCGTTTTTTATTCTGAATTCACTTGGTGACAAATAGCTTTTGAGATTTTTAGCTTTTTTAAAGATAAGATCTGGGTGATTTTTAACTGTAGTTCCTAATATGGGATCCTTTTTAATATAGTGCCAGTGTTTTTGGAGGATGGTTTTTATTTCTTTGTGATTTGAGTTATATTCAGTTATAAAGGGAATAAAATTATGGCCATTAGAAGGAATTGAATTATTTGTATATACATTTTTTCTTTTGTTTGGTTGTTTTTGTAATAAAATAGATCTATCAGTTTTTCTTACAGAAGTTATGGTGTCTAGGATTTTTTTCTGATTATAACCTTTGTCTGTGAATCTATTTAGTAAAATATTACATTGTGAATCATAAGATTCTATGTCTGAGCAATTTTTTCTAACTCTTAACATCTGGCTTTTTGGAATGTTATCCTTCCACCTATTCAGGTGGCAGCTTTGATAATGTATGAAGTTGTTTGAGTCTATAGTTTTGAAGTAGGTTTTGGTTTTGATTGAGTTCTCTACTATCTCTACCTCAATATCTAAGAAATGTATTGATCTAGTACTATGTTCATGAGTGAAAGTGAGGCCTACATCATTAGTATTCATGTCTTCAAGGAATAGTTCTAAAATTTCATAGTCACCCCTCCTATCACAATAGATATTGTGATTCAGGAAACTCATCTTCCAATAATTATAGAGAAAGAACAAATACTCACAATTGGAGAATTCCCTTATCAAATAGTTTTGAACCTTTGTCAGACATCCATGATAATTCTGAGAATGTTCCTTTCCAAAAAACGAAGAGTCATTTTTTAGGACACACTCCACAACATACAGGACATCAAAAAAACACATTAAGAACACAAAATTCCATTTGGGGAACACCAAAAGGAAAAAGAGAAAGAGAGGGAGAAGAGGGAGAAAACCCACAAAAAAGACTAAGATAATTATTCCAAAAACTGATCAGAATACTGGTATATTCAATTTGAGTAAATATGAATTAAATATGGAGGAAGAAAGAGTTCTAAAGAAAGGTTTAACCTTTGCACCAATGTGCAAAATGAACAAATTCGAAACATTAATCTTATGATTCACAATGTAATATTTTACTAAATAGATTCACAGACAAAGGTTATAATCAGAAAAATATCCTAGACACCATAACTTCTGTAAGAAAAACTGATAGATCTATTTTATTACAAAAACAACCAAACAAAAGAAAAAAATTATATACAAATAATTCAATGCCTTCTAATGGCCATAATTTTATTCCCTTTATAACTGAATATAACTCAAATCACAAAGAAATAAAAATCATCCTCCAAAAACACTGGCACTATATTAAAAAGGATCCCATATTAGGAACTACAGTTAAAAATCAACCAGATCTTATCTTTAAAAAAGCTAAAAATCTCAAAAGCTATTTGTCACCAAGTGAATTCAGAATAAAAAACGATTATTCAAAAGATATGAATCTAAAGAAAGAACAAATTTTTGGATTCTATCCATGCCACAAGTGTAGTAAAATCAAAAAAATAACATTTATTAACCAACAGGCCACATTCACAATTAAGGATACTATAATATGCAATGATTCAAATATAATTTACTGCATAAGATGCTCGTGTAATTTATTTTATGTAGGTCAAACCAGTCGCACATTCAAAGATAG
This sequence comes from Bombina bombina, assembly GCF_027579735.1. Taxonomy (NCBI): domain Eukaryota; kingdom Metazoa; phylum Chordata; class Amphibia; order Anura; family Bombinatoridae; genus Bombina; species Bombina bombina. The sequence goes on from NC_069501.1 coordinate 832,457,832, forward strand.
GATGAGAGAACATATCTGGAATATAGAACATAAAACCACAAAAACCATACTTTATAAACATTTCACTGAAATACATCATGGAGACCTTAAATGTTTTCAATGTTGGGGAATGAAAAAAATTAGACCTAACAATAGAGGGGGAAATATAGAAAAGGTACTCTAAAAAAAAAAAAAAAAAAAAAAAGAAGCAGAACTCATATTCGAATATAAAACAGTACACCCATTGGGACTTAATAGTTCCTTTGACCTCAATTCTATCTTATAACCAGTTACTAGATTAAACAAAATAGTTGAACATACACTTTAACTACATCTGTTATATAAAATACTATTTCGATAAGAATCGAATTCATATATCATCGAAATAAACATAAACGAGACCGTACAATAGCTTCCTTTTAAGCTATATATACACATCACATTATTATTTTATATTATATCTCCCCCTCACTCTCTAGTATATAGGTAGTTGGTTTTTTATACACTTGAGCGCTTACCACAACGAGAGAACAACCTGATATTATAACTTTGCAAGATTATTATAATAAAATTAAAAAAACTGTTGGAGCAATGTATATCCATATATATAAATCATTTTTAGGTAAAACCAAAAGTGTAATAAAATTCTTCTAGTGCAATTCTGAGATATAGGCAACTATAACTTCATGCTTATTTTCACATTCTCACATATAGTTTACATGACATTGAACATGATACGATGGATTGTTTTTTGAATTTAAATTTAAACATCAATTTAATATACCATGTTTTATTTATGTATTTAACTTTAATGGCATTCACTCCAAAAATACCCAATGGGTTAAATTAGATGGAATATTGTTTTCAAAAATTTAAACACTTATCTAATGCACCTCATTTATCTATGTACTTAACCTCAAGACATCTACCTTAAAAACATCGAATGGTTAATTTAGACTATCCTATGACAACACCTGTCATTAATTACACACTCCCTATAAAAAGGCAGTAACTTTATGTAGTAAGCATCTTGATAAAGGCAGCTAACACTGCCGAAACGCGTAGATTTGCTTACTCCTGTCATTTGAGAATTTAATATTGATAGTGTTACAATCCACAGGTTCATCTCTATCTCTATGATAAATATAGAGAGAAGACATATGAATAATTCCTGTGTGTAACCAATTATCCACTAAGGCTATTGAACTGCTGAATTGTTCTATTGGCACAAAAAACAGGTTCATTTCTATCTCCTTGATTCAACACTGAGATCGATGTATGAATAATTCCTGTGTGCCCCTTTGTTTCTTTTTTGCTTCCACCATAGCCCTATTAAACACAAAAAGTGGGGATAACAACTAAGTGCTTAGGAGCTTCTTCAAAAAGACAAGTTTCACGTTCCAGAACGGATATAAAACAAGACGGATTAACATTTCATAGGATCCAGAGCTGCTGATAAAACAAACCTGCTAAAAAATCTGGACAGATTATTGGACACTGGACATTCGCAAGTATTGCTACTAACTATCACATAATCAACTACACTTTGATATAACTATAAAATTGGATACATTTTTCAAATTCGCTGTGTCTAAACATACTACAGAGATTGGAGGAAATATAATAGTCAGGTGACGTGACGTCACACCTCACAATCCATCACTCACAGTTACTCCTAACGGCTGAACAGATCAGACGCCTCCACCTAATACTGTGACCAAACATCTCATTGTTTAATCAAAATACTGGTAACATTTAGCCGAGTTAAGTTTACTGTGCTAAGAGCCTTTTTACCTTTATCAAGTTTGTTCATATATATTTTTACGGTACAATCAGGGAATTTTTATAAATTTTATATTGGCCGTTTTTTTCTGTTTTTTAATATGATCAGTATGTTTTACTGTTTTTGATGCCGGCATCTTATGTAATTGTGTATATATTTTCAATAAGAGAAAGTGGAGGCTGTTTCCATAAAACAATTCCTTTATTGATTAGTTAAAAAACGGCAAAACACAGCAAGGTTAGGACATGGTGTAGAAGGCGCAGCACAGTCTGGCTTACGCGTTTCGGATGAAATCCGTAGTCATAGCCTACTGTGCTGTGCTCTACACCTGTTTAAAACTAGTTAAAACAAGTGTGATTGGTGCACACATAAAGACACGCCTTCAGGTTGTAACCAATGCCCACAATGTTTAAGTTAAACCCTCCAATGCCTGGACCGCACCTTATAATACAAAACAATAGCTTATACAATCGTGATATATATCCACTGCAACAAATATATGCAAAACCAATATTATAGTATACTACTATTTACAAGAAGTCAAATATTGGGAATTAATTAATAATAAATAATAAGTTATTACTTATAAATAAATTATATTGCCCTAATCCTGCGCATAGGGGACTCCATTGGTAAAATTCTCAATATGAAAGAGTCAAATTTTCTTCCTGTCTTATCTGGTATGCTGGTGGGCAACAAATTACAAGTGGTGTACATATTAAGAAACTATACTCCAATGAATCGATTTCGTGTGACAAGTGAATGAATATATTAACAAACTAATGAACATACTGTGTATAAGTATGTCGTGGGGGGAGGGACCTAATGAATATAGGTGAAATAAAGATATCTATGCAAACTGACATAATACTGACATCAGGTGGAAACCCACAAACAATCAATCATATGGTGCCTCCCCATGTATAATTTGTAATATTGTACCGGTCAAGCACACCTGGCCACCCGATGTGTCTAGCACTATTGTTAACACGGGGGATCTATTTGTTAATGTGATGAAAGTACCCTACTAATTCATTCCCACAGGTTCATTACATCATATCTAGAATTTAAACCTTCTGGCACCCGAGTGCCCAAGGTGAATATCCAAAAAGCCTCGCGTCTAGCGAGCAGTTGGTCCAAATTGCCACCCCTAGCAGGCCTGGAGACTTTCTCAATCGCACACCATGTAAATCCTTTAAGGTTATTATCATGGTAGACTCCAAAATGTTGTACTATTGGAGTCGTGGATCTCTTAGTCGAGAAAGAGGAAAGATGTTCCCTAATCCTAGAATTCAGGTCTCTAGAGGTGAGTCCCACATATTGAATCTGGCACAATGTGCATTCAATCATATAGACTACCGATTCTGTTTTGCAATTCATGCATGAATTGATCTTATAGCTTTTCTTTGTTTTTACACTCATAAATTCTTTGGTCACCCTGGCAAAATCACAGGGCTTACACTTTCTGTGACCGCATCTATACATCCCAGTATGTCTCAGCCAAGATCCCTTCTCATCTTTCTCAGTTTTTAACAAGGTTGGCGAAAGAATGGAGCCCAAAGTGGGGCTTTTTCTGTACGCACATCTAAGTCCTTGTCGGACTGTATCAACCAATTTGTCCTCAGCCTTCAATATTGGAAAATGTTTCCTAATTATCTCACATACTTGTGGATATTGGGTACTATGTGTAGTGACAAAAGTAATTCCCTGTTTAGTTGTACTGTGCTTATCTTTTGTTTTTAATAAGCTCTCTCTTGGTATTACTTGTACAGATTCTTTGGCCCTTTTGATCACTTTCTTAGGGTACTTTCTTTCCTTTAATCTCGTCTCCAATTTTTTTGCCTCATTATCAAAATCCTCATTGGAGGTGCAATTCCTTTTGATTCGTGTATATTCGCCTTTTGCAATAGCAAAGGGAACATGTCTTGGATGGCAACTTGTTCCTAAGAGTAAGGAATTACCTGAAATGGATTTTCTGAAAATCCTGGAAAGTATTCTGCCATTGGGACTACCCTCCAGGGTGATGTCCAAATAATTGATTGAACTCTGACTCACTTCAAAGGTGAAGCTAAGTCCAATTTCATTTTGATTCAGATAGTCAATGAATCCCTGTATGTCAGATGAGTTACCTGACCAGATGAAGAGAAGATCATCTATGTATCTCTTATAAAAAGAGATACATTTCCTATAGGGGTTTCTATCTCCAAAGATGTGGTAAAACTCCCACCAGCCTAGAAAGAGATTAGCAAAGGAGGGAGCAAATTTGGCCCCCATGGCGGTACCACATCTCTGGAGATAGAAAACATCCTCAAATTTGAAAAAATTGTGCGACAAAAGAAAAAGAGTGACCTTCAAAATGTATTTAATGAAATCATCAGAGTAATCAGTATTTTGTTCCAGAAAAAAGGCAATGGCTTCTATCCCTTTGGAGTGTGGGATACTAGAATAGAGCGACACTGCATCCACCGTAAGCCATGTAGATTGTGGTGTCCATTTTATTTCTTCCATAACATTAAGGATATGTTTAGTATCCCTAATGTAAGAATGGAGAGTGACAACAAGAGGTTGAAGGATCGCGTCCAACCACTCAGACAAATTACCTAGAAGTGACTCCACGCCACTCACTATCGGCCGTCCCTGGACATTGTCCAAGGATTTGTGTGTCTTAGGTAAATGATGGAACAGCGGTATTTTAGGACAATCTACTAACAAATAGTTCATTGTAGCCTGATCCACAAATCCTTGTTCTAATCCATCATCTAAAAGATGTGCTAGTTTAGAACGAAAGTGAGTGGTGGGATCCCTTTGTAAAACTAGGTAATTGTTCTCATTACATAATTGTCTGTGGCCTTCATCTATATACTGTTGTCGGTCCATGACCACAACCATTCCCCCTTTATCAGAATTTTTTATCACCAGGCTATTGTCTTCTTTAAGAGAGGCCAAAGCACTCTTCTCAGCAAGTGACAAATTGAATTTACTTGGGGGTTGATGGGCCTTTAGTTGTAAAAGATCCTTTTCAACCCTGTTGTAGAAAGTTTCAATGACTGATCCCCTGTTTTGAATAGGGTAAAATTTGGATTTCTCTTTAAATTTGGGACCCATGTTGCGACCACCCGAGCCACCCTTTGATTCAATCTGCAGCTGTTGCAGTGTGACGGTGTCACAATTGTGTTCAAAATCAATAGGGTCCCTAGTGGTAGTATCAACATGGGTAACTGACACATCGGTATGATCAGGTGTACTCAATCCATGAAAATGTTTCTTTAAAGTCAAATTGCGTGTTAATTTATTAACATCCATGATTGTTCTAAAAACATCGAAATCTATAGTAGGGGCAAAATTTAAACCTTTATTCAAAACACTATATTGTGCAATGCTAAGCTGTTTGGAAGATAAATTGATGACGTTGCCTACAATCTTGGAATTGATTATTTGTACTTGGTCTGTGGACGGGGTTCCCTCAATTGATACTTGTCCTGGTTCTTTGTGTAATGTGCTTTGGGCTGTGTGTTCTGTTTGTTCTGTTTCCATCCCCCTGCTGATGCATCCTGATCCTGGGGAAAAACCTGATTAATGGCCAGAGTGTCAGGTCTGTTTTGAAAATGCATATTAGGTGCAAATTCTGTGTAGTTACCCTGTTTAGGTTTAACTGCTACTAAGTTATGTTGTAAATAGCCTTGATTAGTGCTCATAGTATCTGTATATGCTATCTGGGGGATATGTATGATGTTGGGAGGGGCAGTATCATCATGGGCTGACCCTAGCCGGGTTTGTTCACTGATAATCTCACCCTCACTTGACCCCTCTGAATCACTACCAGAGAAGGTCACATTCTTTTTGTTGTTAATACCTTTGCCATCATTACCACGATTTCTACTACGATTTCTATTGCCCCTTCTCCTACGGCCAAACCTAGGTTGATTCGCCCTAAAATTCCCCCTAGCACTTTTATTCCATATATACACTGAATTGCTAGAATAATCATATTTGTCCCTAATATATTTAGTATGTTTCATTTCCATGATCCCAGACCTCCCCTTAGCAACCAACTCTCTCAAAGTTTTATCAAATCTAGCAAAATCATTATGACTGCTTCTCCTATTCAGTTCTATCTGTAATTCATTTATATCTGCTCTTATGCTATCCAACAACTTATTTTTATACTGTATTAGCAATTTCATAAGCCTCATAGAGCATTCAGATAGTACACTGTTCCAAGCATCTATAAAGTCTTTATCTTGTGCATCCACATCAAAGGTCGGAAACTTATATAGCCTTAGTCCCCTCGGTATCATACTTAGACTCAAGTACTTCTCCAGTGTCCAAATATCCCACTGGGTTTTAGACTCTTTTAATAACAATGTCTCCATTTGTTCAAACAAGGTGCTCAGTGCTAATACTCCTTTATCTTCGGAGAAAATCAATTCACAATCTGTAGGCAAAGTCGTACGTGCAGTTACAGGCATTAGTGAGTAAAAGGCCTGCTGTGTTTCCTCCATGACTGTGCAAAAGTCTTAGTAAGAAGACTGAACCAAAATCATAAAACTGGGTATCGGTATGTCCGGTAATACCAAAATTAGACAAATGCAAAGAAAAGTAAACCCAGAATATGGTCGGCAGTCCGTAATATATAATTAGCAAAACAGATGTCTCATAAAGTGCAAAGTGCTAAAGCATGAACTACAATGTTCCTTAATGTACCACTCATTCACTCGCTCCTATGCAGACAGTGGAGCTCTCACTCACCCAATCCGATGGGGAAGGCGGGTATCGCCGTTCACGGCTGTAGGTTCTATCCGGACGCCTCTATGGGGGCACGGCCCAATCCTGGCCAATGAAACTCACTCTGGAACGAGGCAGAGATCCCTTGATCCGCCTCAACTTATTCCAGACACCTGTTCCTCCGGTAAAACCAGTATCCCTCCGCCAGTGACGTAGCAGAAAACAGTTCCTGTTAGCAATATTGAACTGCTGGAAGTAGGACAGCACACAATGCACTCTTTTTTGCAAAGTACACAAACTTGTAATGCACAGCAGGAAACAGCCAAAATCCGGACAGTGACAGCTTCAATAAGAGAAAGTGGAGGCTGTTTCCATAAAACAATTCCTTTATTGATTAGTTAAAAAACGGCAAAACACAGCAAGGTTAGGACATGGTGTAGAAGGCGCAGCACAGTCTGGCTTACGCGTTTCGGATGAAATCCGTAGTCATAGCCTACTGTGCTGTGCTCTACACCTGTTTAAAACTAGTTAAAACAAGTGTGATTTTGGCTGTTTCCTGCTGTGCATTACAAGTTTGTGTACTTTGCAAAAAAGAGTGCATTGTGTGCTGTCCTACTTCCAGCAGTTCAATATTGCTAACAGGAACTGTTTTCTGCTACGTCACTGGCGGAGGGATACTGGTTTTACCGGAGGAACAGGTGTCTGGAATAAGTTGAGGCGGATCAAGGGATCTCTGCCTCGTTCCAGAGTGAGTTTCATTGGCCAGGATTGGGCCGTGCCCCCATAGAGGCGTCCGGATAGAACCTACAGCCGTGAACGGCGATACCCGCCTTCCCCATCGGATTGGGTGAGTGAGAGCTCCACTGTCTGCATAGGAGCGAGTGAATGAGTGGTACATTAAGGAACATTGTAGTTCATGCTTTAGCACTTTGCACTTTATGAGACATCTGTTTTGCTAATTATATATTACGGACTGCCGACCATATTCTGGGTTTACTTTTCTTTGCATTTGTCTAATTTTGGTATTACCGGACATACCGATACCCAGTTTTATGATTTTGGTTCAGTCTTCTTACTAAGACTTTTGCACAGTCATGGAGGAAACACAGCAGGCCTTTTACTCACTAATGCCTGTAACTGCACGTACGACTTTGCCTACAGATTGTGAATTGATTTTCTCCGAAGATAAAGGAGTATTAGCACTGAGCACCTTGTTTGAACAAATGGAGACATTGTTATTAAAAGAGTCTAAAACCCAGTGGGATATTTGGACACTGGAGAAGTACTTGAGTCTAAGTATGATACCGAGGGGACTAAGGCTATATAAGTTTCCGACCTTTGATGTGGATGCACAAGATAAAGACTTTATAGATGCTTGGAACAGTGTACTATCTGAATGCTCTATGAGGCTTATGAAATTGCTAATACAGTATAAAAATAAGTTGTTGGATAGCATAAGAGCAGATATAAATGAATTACAGATAGAACTGAATAGGAGAAGCAGTCATAATGATTTTGCTAGATTTGATAAAACTTTGAGAGAGTTGGTTGCTAAGGGGAGGTCTGGGATCATGGAAATGAAACATACTAAATATATTAGGGACAAATATGATTATTCTAGCAATTCAGTGTATATATGGAATAAAAGTGCTAGGGGGAATTTTAGGGCGAATCAACCTAGGTTTGGCCGTAGGAGAAGGGGCAATAGAAATCGTAGTAGAAATCGTGGTAATGATGGCAAAGGTATTAACAACAAAAAGAATGTGACCTTCTCTGGTAGTGATTCAGAGGGGTCAAGTGAGGGTGAGATTATCAGTGAACAAACCCGGCTAGGGTCAGCCCATGATGATACTGCCCCTCCCAACATCATACATATCCCCCAGATAGCATATACAGATACTATGAGCACTAATCAAGGCTATTTACAACATAACTTAGTAGCAGTTAAACCTAAACAGGGTAACTACACAGAATTTGCACCTAATATGCATTTTCAAAACAGACCTGACACTCTGGCCATTAATCAGGTTTTTCCCCAGGATCAGGATGCATCAGCAGGGGGAGGGAAACAGAACAAACAGAACACACAGCCCAAAGCACATTACACAAAGAACCAGGACAAGTATCAATTGAGGGAACCCCGTCCACAGACCAAGTACAAATAATCAATTCCAAGATTGTAGGCAACGTCATCAATTTATCTTCCAAACAGCTTAGCATTGCACAATATAGTGTTTTGAATAAAGGTTTAAATTTTGCCCCTACTATAGATTTCGATGTTTTTAGAACAATCATGGATGTTAATAAATTAACACGCAATTTGACTTTAAAGAAACATTTTCATGGATTGAGTACACCTGATCATACCGATGTGTCAGTTACCCATGTTGATACTACCACTAGGGACCCTATTGATTTTGAACACAATTGTGACACCGTCACACTGCAACAGCTGCAGATTGAATCAAAGGGTGGCTCGGGTGGTCGCAACATGGGTCCCAAATTTAAAGAGAAATCCAAATTTTACCCTATTCAAAACAGGGGATCAGTCATTGAAACTTTCTACAACAGGGTTGAAAAGGATCTTTTACAACTAAAGGCCCATCAACCCCCAAGTAAATTCAATTTGTCACTTGCTGAGAAGAGTGCTTTGGCCTCTCTTAAAGAAGACAATAGCCTGGTGATAAAAAATTCTGATAAAGGGGGAATGGTTGTGGTCATGGACCGACAACAGTATATAGATGAAGGCCACAGACAATTATGTAATGAGAACAATTACCTAGTTTTACAAAGGGATCCCACCACTCACTTTCGTTCTAAACTAGCACATCTTTTAGATGATGGATTAGAACAAGGATTTGTGGATCAGGCTACAATGAACTATTTGTTAGTAGATTGTCCTAAAATACCGCTGTTCCATCATTTACCTAAGACACACAAATCCTTGGACAATGTCCAGGGACGGCCGATAGTGAGTGGCGTGGAGTCACTTCTAGGTAATTTGTCTGAGTGGTTGGACGCGATCCTTCAACCTCTTGTTGTCACTCTCCATTCTTACATTAGGGATACTAAACATATCCTTAATGTTATGGAAGAAATAAAATGGACACCACAATCTACATGGCTTACGGTGGATGCAGTGTCGCTCTATTCTAGTATCCCACACTCCAAAGGGATAGAAGCCATTGCCTTTTTTCTGGAACAAAATACTGATTACTCTGATGATTTCATTAAATACATTTTGAAGGTCACTCTTTTTCTTTTGTCGCACAATTTTTTCAAATTTGAGGATGTTTTCTATCTCCAGAGATGTGGTACCGCCATGGGGGCCAAATTTGCTCCCTCCTTTGCTAATCTCTTTCTAGGCTGGTGGGAGTTTTACCACATCTTTGGAGATAGAAACCCCTATAGGAAATGTATCTCTTTTTATAAGAGATACATAGATGATCTTCTCTTCATCTGGTCAGGTAACTCATCTGACATACAGGGATTCATTGACTATCTGAATCAAAATGAAATTGGACTTAGCTTCACCTTTGAAGTGAGTCAGAGTTCAATCAATTATTTGGACATCACCCTGGAGGGTAGTCCCAATGGCAGAATACTTTCCAGGATTTTCAGAAAATCCATTTCAGGTAATTCCTTACTCTTAGGAACAAGTTGCCATCCAAGACATGTTCCCTTTGCTATTGCAAAAGGCGAATATACACGAATCAAAAGGAATTGCACCTCCAATGAGGATTTTGATAATGAGGCAAAAAAATTGGAGACGAGATTAAAGGAAAGAAAGTACCCTAAGAAAGTGATCAAAAGGGCCAAAGAATCTGTACAAGTAATACCAAGAGAGAGCTTATTAAAAACAAAAGATAAGCACAGTACAACTAAACAGGGAATTACTTTTGTCACTACACATAGTACCCAATATCCACAAGTATGTGAGATAATTAGGAAACATTTTCCAATATTGAAGGCTGAGGACAAATTGGTTGATACAGTCCGACAAGGACTTAGATGTGCGTACAGAAAAAGCCCCACTTTGGGCTCCATTCTTTCGCCAACCTTGTTAAAAACTGAGAAAGATGAGAAGGGATCTTGGCTGAGACATACTGGGATGTATAGATGCGGTCACAGAAAGTGTAAGCCCTGTGATTTTGCCAGGGTGACCAAAGAATTTATGAGTGTAAAAACAAAGAAAAGCTATAAGATCAATTCATGCATGAATTGCAAAACAGAATTGGTAGTCTATATGATTGAATGCACATTGTGCCAGATTCAATATGTGGGACTCACCTCTAGAGACCTGAATTCTAGGATTAGGGAACATCTTTCCTCTTTCTCGACTAAGAGATCCACGACTCCAATAGTACAACATTTTGGAGTCTACCATGATAATAACCTTAAAGGATTTACATGGTGTGCGATTGAGAAAGTCTCCAGGCCTGCTAGGGGTGGCAATTTGGACCAACTGCTCGCTAGACGCGAGGCTTTTTGGATATTCACCTTGGGCACTCGGGTGCCAGAAGGTTTAAATTCTAGATATGATGTAATGAACCTGTGGGAATGAATTAGTAGGGTACTTTCATCACATTAACAAATAGATCCCCCGTGTTAACAATAGTGCTAGACACATTGGGTGGCCAGGTGTGCTTGACCGGTACAATATTACAAATTATACATGGGGAGGCACCATATGATTGATTGTTTGTTGGTTTCCACCTGATGTCAGTATTATGTCAGTTTGCATAGATATCTTTATTTCACCTATATTCATTAGGTCCCTCCCCCCACGACATACTTATACACAGTATGTTCATTAGTTTGTTAATATATTCATTCACTTGTCACACGAAATCGATTCATTGGAGTATAGTTTCTTAATATGTACACCACTTGTAATTTGTTGCCCACCAGCATACCAGATAAGACAAGACAGGAAGAAAATTTGACTCTTTCATATTGAGAATTTTACCAATGGAGTCCCCTATGCGCAGGATTAGGGCAATATAATTTATTTATAAGTAATAACTTATTATTTATTATTAATTAATTCCCAATATTTGACTTCTTGTAAATAGTAGTATACTATAATATTGGTTTTGCATATATTTGTTGCAGTGGATATATATCACGATTGTATAAGCTATTGTTTTGTATTATAAGGTGCGGTCCAGGCATTGGAGGGTTTAACTTAAACATTGTGGGCATTGGTTACAACCTGAAGGCGTGTCTTTATGTGTGCACCAATCACACTTGTTTTAACTAGTTTTAAACAGGTGTAGAGCACAGCACAGTAGGCTATGACTACGGATTTCATCCGAAACGCGTAAGCCAGACTGTGCTGCGCCTTCTACACCATGTCCTAACCTTGCTGTGTTTTGCCGTTTTTTAACTAATCAATAAAGGAATTGTTTTATGGAAACAGCCTCCACTTTCTCTTATTGAAGCTGTCACTGTCCGGATTTTGGCTGTTTCCTGCTGTGCATTACAAGTTTGTGTACTTTGCAAAAAAGAGTGCATTGTGTGCTGTCCTACTTCCAGCAGTTCAATATTGCTAACAGGAACTGTTTTCTGCTACGTCACTGGCGGAGGGATACTGGTTTTACCGGAGGAACAGGTGTCTGGAATAAGTTGAGGCGGATCAAGGGATCTCTGCCTCGTTCCAGAGTGAGTTTCATTGGCCAGGATTGGGCCGTGCCCCCATAGAGGCGTCCGGATAGAACCTACAGCCGTGAACGGCGATACCCGCCTTCCCCATCGGATTGGGTGAGTGAGAGCTCCACTGTCTGCATAGGAGCGAGTGAATGAGTGGTACATTAAGGAACATTGTAGTTCATGCTTTAGCACTTTGCACTTTATGAGACATCTGTTTTGCTAATTATATATTACGGACTGCCGACCATATTCTGGGTTTACTTTTCTTTGCATTGTGTATATATTAACATATTTTGTATGTGTTAACAAGTTATTCATCTAAATTGTTATATAAATTCTTTTTTAGTATCATTGGGTCCTCTTGTTATTTCATTTTATCTATATAATAATCTGGTTGGCTCTATTTTGCTTGAGCGCTTATCCCACACCCTTTCTCACCTCCTTGTAATTCAATTAGCATTTGCTGTTTCATAGAATTAGAGAATTCCGATAATCCAGGGGCATCAGGGGACTTCCATCTCTTAAAAATTAGTATGCGTGCGGCGAGGATTGCTATGTTTATCAGGCACTGTTGTCCTAATTCTGTTCTATTCTGCACTAAGAAGAAAATGTGATGTGGTGTCAGTTGGAGTTTAATGTTTAAAAATGTATTTAACCAGAAATGTATTTTAGCCCAATATTGATTAATTTTTGGACATAGCCAAAGACATTGTAGTAGATTTGCTCTCTCCTTGTTACATTTAGGGCAGTTACCCGCTTTCTCCCCTTTTGTCCATTTACTTATTCTATATGGGGTTAAATAGAAATTATTGATTATTTTTGTTTGAGTTTCTCTCCAGCTAATAAATGAAGTGGCTTTTTCAGCCTGCTCTATACTATTTTGTATTTCTGTCTCCAGAATTGTTGGAAAATTTTGAATTATATTATCCTTAAGTTTATTCACGTGGTTTATTCCTGTTTTAGTTAATAATGTTTTGTACCAATATGAAATTGACCGTTTGCCTGCTTTGTACAATTTAATCCCTGAATCTATTTCTGGTTTATTCCAGTCAGAGTCTTCTGGGGATGTTATTTGATTAAAATAGTTCCGTATTTGGAGATATGCATAAAAATCTCTTGGTGGTAGGCTATATGAATTGGACAATTCCTGAAAAGAAGATATTATTTGTGCTCCCTCTTTTTTTAACTGGACCATATAGGGGCCTAGTTATCAAGCCGTCAACCTCAAATACGCTGGAATTCCGCAGCGTATTTGTGGCGAGGCTGATACGCCTTAGTTATCAAAGGCTCGAGACCGGCAAAAGTAGAATTTTGTGACGTAAGCATCGATCCGCCGGACTCAGTCCGACACAGATCGATTCTTACGTCACTCCAGATGTTCCGCACACAAGTGCGGCACATTCTCACTACTTTTGCTAGTTATCAAAAAACTAGCAGGTACGCTCGGCACTTTTACGGCCCAGCGTACCTGGTTTTCAAACCGCCACCCTGGAGGCGGCGGATCCCATAGGAATCAATGGGAGTCTGACCATAGCGAAAGTACAAGTTCGCTGCTGCCCGACATCCCATTCATTCCTATGGGAGCTGTCTACACCTAACACCCTAACATGTACCCCGAGTCTAAACACCACTAATCTGTCCCCCCTACACCGCCGCAACTAAATAAAGTTATTACCCCCTAAACCGCCGCTCCCGGAGCCCACCGCAAGCTACTCTATACATATTAACCCCTAAACCGCCACTTCCGGAGCCCACCGCAACTATAATAAATGTATTAACCCCTAAACCGCCGCTCCCTGAACCCGCCGCAACCTATATTAAATGTATTAACCCCTATCCTGCCCCCCCTACACCGTCGCCACCTATAATAAATTTAATAACCCCTAATCTGCCCCCCCTACACCGTCGCCACCTATAATAAATTTATTAACCCCTATCCTGCCCCCCACTACACCGCCGCCACTGTAATAAAATTATTAACCCCTAAACCTAAGTCTAACCCTAACGCCCCCCTAACTTAAATATTAATTAAATAAATCTAAATAAATTAACTCTTATTAACTAAATGAATCCTATTTAAAACTAAATACTTACCTTTAAAAAATACCCTAATATAGCTACAATATTAATAATAATTATATTCTAGCTATCTTAGGATTTATTTTTATTTTACAGGTACCTTTCAATTTATTTTAATACAATAGCTATTAAATAGTTATTAACTGTTTAATAGCTATCTAGTAAAAATAAACAGAAATTTACCTGTAAAATAAATCCTAACCTAAGTTACAATTACACCTAACACTACACTATACTTTAATAAATTATTCCTATTTAAAAATAAATACTTACCTGTAAAATAAACCCTAACCTAAGTTACAATTACACCTAACACTACACTATACTTTAATAAATTATTCCTATTTAAAAATAAATACTTATCTGTAAAATAAACCCTAAGATAGCTACAATGTAATTAATAATTATATTGTAGCTATCTTAGGATTTATATTTATTTTACAGGTAACTTTGTATTTCTTTTAGCTAGTTAGAATAGTTATTAAATAGTTATTAACTATTTAATAACTACCTAGCTAAAAGAAATACAAAATTACCTGTAAAATAAATCCTAACTTAAGTTACAATTAAACCTAATACTACACTATCACTAAATTAATTAAATAAACTACCTACAAATAACTACAATTAAATACAATTACATAAACTAACTAAAGTACAAAAAATAAAAAAAGCTAAGTTACAAAAAAAAAAATTACAAACATGTTAAAAATATTACAACAATTTTAAGCTACTTACACCTAATCTAAGCCCCCTAATAAAATAACAAACCCCCCCAAAATAAAAAAATGCCCTACCCTATTCTACATTAAATAAAGTTCAAAGCTCTTTTACCTTACCAGCCCTGAAAAGGGCCTTTTGTGGGGGCATGCCCCAAAGAAAACAGCTCTTTTGCCTGTAAAAGAAAAATACAACCCCCCAACATTAAAACCCACCACCCACATACCCCTAATCTAACCCAAACCCCCCTTACAAAAACCTAACACTAATCCCCTGAAGATCATCCTACCTTGTCTTCACTCAGCCGAGCAGCGATGGAACCGAAGTGGACATCCGGAGCGGAAGAAGTTAATCCTCCAAGCGGCGCTGAAGAAATCTTCCATCCGATCAAGTCATCATCCAGGCGACGCTGAAGAAAAGTCTTCGATCCGGCCGATGTCATCTTCAAAGAGGCGCTGAAGAGGTCTTCTACCCGGGTCTTGAATGTTCCTTCCGCCGACGCGGAACCTCCTTCTTCACCGATGGACTACGACGAATGAAGGCTCCTTTAAGGGACGTCATCCAAGATGGCGTCCCCTCAATTCCGATTGGCTGATAGGATTCTATAAGCCAATCGGAATGAAGGTAGGAAAAATCTGATTGGCTGATGGAATCAGCCAATCAGATTGAGCTCGCATTCTATTGGCTGTTCCGATCAGCCAATAGAATGCGAGCTCAATCTGATTGGCTGATTGGATCAGCCAATCGGATTGAACTTGAATCTGATTGGCTGATTCCATCAGCCAATCAGAATTTTCCTACCTTAATTCCGATTGGCTGATAGAATCCTATCAGCCAATCTGAATTGAGGGGACGCCATCTTGGATGACGTCCCTTAAAGGAGCCTTCATTCGTCGTAGTCCGTCGGTGAAGAAGGAGGTTCCGCATCGGCGGAAGGAAGATTCAAGACCAGGATAGAAGACCTCTTCAGCGCCTCTTTGAAGATGACATCGGCCGGATCGAAGACTTTTCTTCAGCGCCGCCTGGATGATGACTTCATCGGATGGAAGATTTCTTCAGCGCCGCTTGGAGGATTAACTTCTTCCGCTCCGGATGTCCACTTCGGTTCCATCGCTGCTCGGCTGAGTGAAGACAATGTAGGATGATCTTCAGGGGATTAGTGTTAGGTTTTTGTAAGGGGGGTTTGGGTTAGATTAGGGGTATGTGGGTGGTGGGTTTTAATGTTGGGGGGGGTTGTATTTTTCTTTTACAGCCAAAAGAGCTGTTTTCTTTGGGGCATGCCCCACAAAAGGTCCTTTTAAGGGCTGGTAAG
This sequence comes from Bombina bombina, assembly GCF_027579735.1. Classification (NCBI taxonomy): domain Eukaryota; kingdom Metazoa; phylum Chordata; class Amphibia; order Anura; family Bombinatoridae; genus Bombina; species Bombina bombina. The sequence goes on from NC_069501.1 coordinate 832,474,082, forward strand.
GTAAAAGAGCTTTGAAGTTTATTTAATTTAGAATAGGGTAGGGCATTTTTTTATTTTGGGGGGGTTTGTTATTTTATTAGGGGGCTTAGATTAGGTGTAAGTAGCTTAAAATTGTTGTAATATTTTTAACATGTTTGTAAATATTTTTTTATTTTTTGTAACTTAGCTTTTTTTATTTTTTGTACTTTAGTTAGTTTATGTAATTGTATTTAATTGTAGTTATTTGTAGGTAGTTTATTTAATTAATTTAATGATAGTGTAGTATTAGGTTTAATTGTAACTTAGGTTAGGATTTATTTTACAGGTAATTTTGTATTTCTTTTAGCTAGGTAGTTATTAAATAGTTAATAACTATTTAATAACAATTTTAACTAGCTAAAAGAAATACAAAGTTACCTGTAAAATAAATATAAATCCTAAGATAGCTACAATATAATTATTATTTATATTGTAGCTATATTAGGGTTTATTTTACAGGTAAGTATTTATTTTTAAATAGGAATAATTTATTAAAGTATAGTGTAGTGTTAGGTGTAATTGTAACTTAGGTTAGGATTTATTTTACAGGTAAATTTCAGTTTATTTTAACTAGGTAAGCTATTAAATAGTTAATAACTATTTAATAGCTATTGTACCTAGTTAAAATAAATTGAAAGTTACCTGTAAAATAAAAATAAATCCTAAGATAGCTACAATATAATTATTATTTATATTGTAGCTATATTAGGGTTTATTTTAAAGGTAAGTATTTAGTTTTAAATAGGATTCATTTAGTTAATAATAAAAATATTATTTAGATTTATTTAATTAATATTTAAGTTAGGGGGGCATTAGGGTTAGGGTTAGACTTAGGTTTAGGGGTTAATAATTTTATTACAGTGGCGGCGGCGTAGTGGGGGGCAGGATAGGGGTTAATAAATTTATTATAGGGGGCGACGGTGTAGGGGAGGCAGATTAGGGGTTAATAAATTTATTATAGGTGGCGACGATGTAGGGGGGCAGGATAGGGGTTAATAGGTTTAATATAGGTTGCAGCGGGTTCAGGGAGCGGCGGTTTAGGGGTTAAACTATTTATTTAGTTGCGGAGAGGTGCGGGATCAGCAGGATAGGGGTTAATAACTTTATAATAGAGGGCGACGGTGTAGGGGGGGCAGGATAGGGGTTACTAGGTATACTGTAGGTGGCAGTGGTGTCCAGGAGCGGCGGTTTAGGGGTTAATACATTTATAAGAGTTGCGGCAGGGTCTAGGAGCAGCGGTTTAGGGGTTAATACATTTATAAGAGTTGCGGCGGGTCTAGGAGCGGCGGTTTAGGGGTTAGTAACTTTATTGAGTTGCGGGAGGCTCCGGGGGCGCCGGTATAGGGGATAAAACAGTGTAGTTTAGTGTGAGTGCTTAGTGACAGGCTAGCAATAAAGCTGGGAAAAAGCCGAAGGGCAGCGAGATCGGATGAGTGATAATTCTCACAGTCCGCTGCTCATCGCAGCTTTTTGACAGCTTTATTTGATAACTTAGGCGTATTTTTTCAGGTCCGCGGCGGCGATGTGAGGTGAGCTTAGGCGGGCGTATTGGGCCGGCGAAGCCAGAAAAGTAGACGGCTTGATAACTACCCCCCAGTGACCAGACCATTATCTCTCCATTTTCTGAATACCTTATTTTCTATGCCTGGGCTAAAATCCAAAGTACCTATAATTGGGAGGTGTTTAGATGTCTGATAAGGGTAACCCATTATCTTGTGGTATTTCTGCCACGCATTTACTATGTTCGCAAAAGTACTCTTCTGAGTAATATTACTTGGTAGCTTATTATAAGGATACTGTAGGATGGCTTTTAAATCAAAAGGTTTTGATAGTTCTGACTCTAATTCATAGTATGTTACATAATTAGCCTCTGTTATCCAATCTACACCAAACTTGCTCAATGTTATCCAGTTATATAGTTGTATGTTAGGAAGTGAGAGTCCCCCGTATTTTTTAAGTTGAGTGAGCTTCCCAATCGACAAGCCATGTCTTTTTTTCCCCCATATAAATTTTGCGCTTAAAGTATTATATCTACTTATGTCCTTGTTTGTAATAAGTAAGGGTAAGTTTTGTAGTAGGAAAAGAAGCCGGGGGAAAAAAAATATTTTTAGAATCATTATTTTTGCCGAGAGTGAGAGATATTGAATATTCCATCTTTTCATATCAGTGGATAGTTTATCGAACAATTTGTTATAATTAAGACAATACCAATCTTTGGGGTCTCTACCCAAACTGATTCCCAAATAATTTATATAATCTACCTCTTTAAAAGCATGATTTGAATAGCTCTTTGTAGTTTTGTTTATTCACAATATTTCTGATTTATTAGAGTTGATTTTGTATCCAGAAAATTGACTGTAAACTCTGATTATTTCCATAATTTTTGGGATACTAGAATTAGTATTTTGTAAGAATAAAATTATATCGTCTGCATATAGTGAGGTGACTAGATTTTGTTTACCTAGCGTGATCCCTTTTATTTAATTTCTCAGTTTGACAGCCAAAGGTTCTAAAGCTAGGTTAAAAAGCAGGGGTGAAAGAGGGCAACCTTGTCTTGTTCCCCTAAATAGCCTGAGATGTGGTGTTGTTAACTCTCCATTAATTAATAATTGTGATCATGGTTTATCATAAATTAACTTAAGAAAATTGACCAGATTCCCTGCAAATCCAAAATTACTAAGTGTGGTAAACATGTGATCCCATACGACGGAATCAAAAGCTTTTTCAGCGTCTAATGTTAATAAAGCCAGATCTGGTTTTCTATACTTTTTTAGACTGTTGTAGTGTGTGAAAATAATGTTCTAGCGTTAGTAGTACTCTACGGGTGTTGCGTACTACGTTCCTTCCAGGCATAAAACCAACTATATATGAGAAATGTCATGTTTTGACAAAGGTAAGCAGGTTAAAAATGGCAGACAGGAGAGACAACACTGCTCCTGCTGGACCAGCGTTGTCTCTCCTGTCTGCCGTTTTTAACCTGCTTACCTTTGTCAAAACAAGAAATTTCTCATATATAGTTGGTTATTTATGGTGCCTACTTAGACTAACAGTTAAAAGTTAATCAGCCCTCGGATTGTAAGGGCTTAGCTTACTTGCGATATTTGCTAGTAGGCACATATTAATCTATATATACACTAATAATTATCTATGACTGGGTTTAAGTGTTTTTAAATTTTCCTTTCGCTACTACTGTGTGAATGTTGGTTCCTAGTTATATCAATAAAGACTTAAAGGTATGAATGACACAGAACTTTTTAAATATATAATGTCATCTTTATCTGAATCCATTATTTGGAGTTTACATGATATACAATTTGTGGCAATCTCTGTTGTGAATCCTATTGTATTCCTCATACAATTAGTTTCTCTAGTTGTTTATATTCTGCTATGTGCATTGGACTGTGAAATATTTTCAGTAAATACATAGTTAAAACCTTTATTAAAAGTTAATATTGCATAAATATGTTGCACCCACACATAAATATATATATATATATATATGTGTGTGTGTGTGTGTTTATATGTTTGTAAATACATATATACACATATAAATACATATATAAATATATATAAACATACATATATACACATACATTTACTTCTTTAGACATGTATATGTATGTATCTCTATGTTAAATCCCTTTGATGACTTTTTTTAACCCCTGAGACCTCATATCTTTGAGCCCTTGTTTTTGTGCAATGCTTTTTTCAAATATTTTTTATTAGACAGTGTTATTAGTGTAAGCGTACTTTGTAATGTATTTTTGATGTGGTTTGTTCAACTTGCAATGATTCTAGCGGACATCGTGCTTGCACTCACGCGATCACTTTTACGCTCAAACCCTCACAACATACTCCTTATCGCGCTCCACTTGTAATCTAGCCCTAAAACAGTAAATTCCAATTTGAAAAATTGGCTTAGATATTTTCTTGCAAACATTAATTAATCATGTTATGCTTTTATTGAAATGTACAAAGTATTCTGGATTTCGAATGTGTCTTTTCATTAAAGTCTAGTAATAAGCCTTTGGATTTTCCAACTGGCTACCCTCTGAAAATACATTTAAATGTTGTTCAATGGGTCTTTTTAATGTATTAAAGTGAGGTGTATGAACATGAGCTACCATACAGCACAGTAATTAGAACTCATTGTATGGCAGGTATTAGCATAAGTATTACAATATATTCAGAGCTTCTGAAAGTGAGTGAAATGCTGAAACTTTAATAGAATGTATTTCAACAAAGGTGTGAAAATAATGAGATACATGTCTGTAGTTACAGTAATACAGGGAAGAATTCATTAAACTTTGTAATGTTAAAATAGTTTATATTAGAGGCTTATTTAGGTTTAATGTTGCCTTCTGTCCATTTCCATTGTGCTAAGTGCCTTATGATTTCTCTTGATTTTGTTTTTTAACTAACAGTTCCTTGCTACTTCACCCACCCACAATATGAGGCAGGTACTTAAAGTGCTAGGCATAGTCATTCTCTGGAAAATATTGGTACAAGGTAAAAAGTCTCTTTTTTTCAGATCCCCATTCCAATTTACTTGGATTTACTTTTCAAAAGCTTCATATATATCTTGTGCAGATTTTGAACTTCTTTACACTTATTTTGTCAATGTTTAAACAGCTAATGAAAATGTAAAAAATACATCTACACATTATTCTCAGACAAATTTTTTTTTTAATTCATCCTTCCATCTAGCATTTATTTAGGGCTAGATTACGAGTGGAACAATATTGAGCTCACGCAAGCACAATATTTGCTCTCCTCTCAGTAATACCAGCGTACGCAAATTTGCCCCTTTACTGGTGCTCCACTCGTAATTTGGCCCTTATTGTTTAATGTCCCTATAATGTAAGATCCGCACACCAACATGGAAGCAAAATCTACGAGAAAGTAAAACACAGTGGCTAATTTCTCAGTAATAATAATAACCGCCTAATGTGTTTGAATACAGGATTTTTCACTTGATTATTAATATCAGTTCATAACATTTATGGAGTTAAAGGGATATAAAAGTCAAAAATGAAATGTGCATTGGTGCATTTCAATTCGAAATAGAAGCATTTTTGCAATATACTTCCATTAGCAAAAATGCTTCTAATAAAAGTTATTTCTGTTTTTTTCTGCGGCATATACACATATCCTGTGAGGGCTCATGCACCAATATTTAGAGGACTATGGGGCCGATTTATCAAGGGCAGAATAGCCTCTGATGCCCCTGTTTCCGCTGCTCCTTAACTGGTCCGCTACCTCTGAGGCTGCGGTCTGCAATCCGCCCAATCCTATATGATTGGGTTGATTGACACCCTCTGCTAGTGGCCGCAAATCTACAGGGGTCGACATTGCACAAGCAGTTCACCAGAACTGCTTGTGCAATGTTAAATGCTGACAGTGTATGCTGTCGGCATTCAGCAATGTCTGTCAGACATGATATGCTACAGCGTATCATGTCGGACAGACAATGATAAATCGTCCCCTAAATGTTATAAAGTATATTAAAATAACAATGTTGGTTGCACAAAGCTGGGAAATGGGTAATAAAGGAATTATGTAACTTTTTAAACAATAACTATTTTGGTGTAGACTTTCCCTTTAAACAATGAAACAACTATGTTTATTATTATTATATGCTAAATATGGCTCTTAAGCATTTAAAGAGGAGAAAGATGAATTTTTGCAAGTGCTGTTGTCTATGTCCAGTAATTGTGGAAAAAGTTGCCCTTAAAATGTTTTCTGTTCAATAATAGTGCAGCTGTTGAATTAGTCGCTGCAATCACCACTAGGTATGAACCTTGAATGGGATATGCACTATTATGTAGATTAAGCCCTAGTAAAGCAATTTTGTGTCTATATATATATATATATATATATATATATATATATATATATATATATATATATATATACCTAATATTGTGTCATATATTCTGCAATACATTTGTTTTATTTAATTTTGTGGTATTTGTCTTTAAACTTTAAATCTAAAATTGTATTACAGTTGCCAGAATTCCATTGAACAACTGATATAACAACATTTTAGAATGTTTAACTATGTGACACTGCCTAAACTTGTACAATACACTATATCATGTTATATTTTGCAATGTTGCGATATTTGGGTGTAATACATAGTGCTGCTACAGGGTCTGTAACATGTTACAAAGTATCCAACTGTTAAGTACCTAATAGTAAAATATATTGTTTCCCCTATCAGTATTTACTGTTAGCAATTATGACTGATCTAGTTATGTATTCCTTTTTGCCATCATTTGTAAGTAATGATTATTTGATTTTAGAAGCCGTCACATTTCTGCGGGCGTGACCACCACTATACTGACATATGATTGATTGACATCATATCAGCTGTATTTTGGTTCAGCTGTAGTATACGTCATTTTGGCTCATAGCGTGATTCAAATGTGATTGGCGCTTTTGCTTGCGATCAGTATCTATGAGTAAGGGCCTTGCTGCGTGAAACGCGTAAGTTAGCTGAGCCCTTCTGTTTGTGTCTTGTATCTTATGTTTTATATGGAATAAAGAAGTTTTTTTCACGCTCACGCTGTTGCCAGTTTTTTTTTCTTGTGCAGCTGTTGAATTCTCTTATAGTAAAATATTGTTAGCATCTACCGTGCACAAAGCCCCTCAAAATCCACAAGATAACTGAACTTTCTAATGGATTGGACCATCTTGAATTGCAAAAATCTGTAAAAACTCTCATATTGAACATGTCACAGCTCTTCTAATATATTCCAACTTGGATAACTGCAGCCCTTTTGGATTTGTAAGACTAGACCTAGACACGAATAAACCATCAATAAAAAATTGTGACAGAACTTTTGTATCCTACATGTTAAGCTATTAATGGTACACTTTGTGTGTCTTAAAGAGTAAACCTGACCCCAGAGTGATTGTTTTTAAAGCACATATGGGGCAATAAAAGTGGAAATGTTTTATTTTACCTGGACTTTGATCCATATTGACCCCAATAGAGTGTCTTTTTGCTATGTTTTAAAGATCAAGAAGATCCTATACACCTGTGGATAAACAGCAATACAGGGACTTTCATCAGACTTGTCATGATATTATTTAACAATTTTTGGTGCAGTTTACTACTGTCACATTTTTTATTATTTATACATTTTTATACACAATGGTGTTATCACACTTTTTCTTTCAATTAATACACCAATAGTATATGTTCTTTACAGAAAGCTCTATTGTCAAATCTAGTGAGAGAAAAAAACATTACATTAAATTCCATTGGTTTAGGAGTTTTTTACAACAAGGTTTGACCTACTTACAGTCACGTTGTATGCCTAATTCCAAAGCGATGCTGTTCTTTTTCCGAAGTGCATGAAAAATGTGGTGGATCACTCCGCAATATAATCCATGTACACAAAAAGTTATGCACTACCAGTGTGCAGGTAAAACCAAATTTTTTTTATTAAAAAATATTATTTGTTGAACATGTAAGAAACATTAGAAATTACAACAAGATTTAGAGGTAGCAAATCACTTCAATAGTATACATTTTTCAAATGTAGCTAATATGTCCACTGAGATTGTAGATCTGACAACAATTACACCTAGAGGTGATAACAGACATAAGATTCTGCAGAAAAAAAGAACTTTATTGGATTTTAAAGTTGCAGACACCCTCACCAAATGGTATAAATAGAAAATGAGATGTCAGCTTCTTTATTGACCAATAATTTACTATTTGGCTTTTTCTCCTATATTGATACATGGGGGGCGATTTATCATTGGTCTGTCCAACATGATCCGCTGAACTGCTGTTTCCGGCGAGCCTGAAGGCTCGTGGGGAAACAGGGGCATCAGGGGCCATTCGGCCCTCGATAAATCGGCCCCCATGTTTATATATGTTTAGATGTGTTAATTCTAGCAAAGGCAATTTTCTTTCTTTTAATTTAATTATCTTAATCATATTGCTGAAATTAATTTCTCTCTCTTTTAAGTAGGAAAACTTCCAAAAAATGCAATTTGAAATAATGCAGGAAATTTGTTTCCTTTAGTATTTTATCATTTTATTCCATTATGATGATGTCCTGAAAATATTGATATTTTTATAATTAATATGTGAGTTTCCTTTTCTGTACCCTGCATCCTAATGAATACTCAGATTTATTTAAATAATACTTTATTGTATGCAGCCTTTTCCCAATATATTTGTTTTTAACACAGTTTTTATATTAAGGATAGTGTACCTTTAAAATATCAGAAAGAGTTAATTGTATTGCTCTATTTAAGATCATCATTTGTGATGTATAGTTAGTCTATGAGTAAGCGCCACCAGGGGCGCAAAATGCATTAGACATATTGTATGGATGCCATGCTGTACAGTTTTTAATATTTTTCAATCAAACTTTTTTGGTTTTACCTGCACACTGGCAGTGCATATTTATTTCTTGTGCACTGATGTGGATGTGATACATTTCACTGAATAGCATGAATATTAATCTATTGGGTATGTGGGAAACTCAGAATGTTTGGAACTTTATAGAATAGATACTAGTGAGAATAGTCCTATTAAGGTCAGTGCCAGTAAGTAAAATTATATTAAATTAGAATTATTTGATGTGTACTTGAAGAAGACATGTAAGCAATAATATTATATTTAAAAGGCCATTCCGGTCCAAATTTAAATGCAGATTGATTAATTAAATCTTTGGATAGAAACATATTTGCAATGTACATCTATTGGCAAAAATTATTGTAGTAAAAGTTATTGCTGTTTTAGTGTTAACATTTTTCTCTGCACGTGCATGTGAAGCATAGGTAGATATTCTCAGTGCACCAGCAACTTACATACTGCAGCTGCTCGGTACACGGGGGGGGGTGTATCATATCAGCAATTAACAAATTGAGTCGTTACAAGATAATACAAGCACCTTAGTCCATCTGAGCAAGTGTTTTGTTTAAAATGATGGGTGCACGATGCATACTTAAATTTACTTTTGAAACAGCTATACCTTTTATTTGAAAGATTTTTGCTAATACATGTATATTACAAAAACATGCTTCCATTCAAAACTGAAATGCATCTATGTGGATTCCAATGTTGGCTGGAATGTTCCTTTAAATAAATAGATCATATGTAACTGGAATAGGAATAAAACTGCAATGACACACAAGTTGCAGTAAAAAATGTCATTTTTTATGTTCTAATACAAAATAGAACTGTTCACTGAACAAGTTTCTCTTTGGAATGTATAGACTTTTCAACAAAGGGACCAATTATTGTAGCAAAGTTAAATCTCCGGTGAAAACTTTCATGTGGTTTTAGATCAGGTCTTGTTAGACACTTGTGTAAATTAGATACTATTACAGAGCATACTTGACCTAAAGCATTATGATCTATTCTGAAGAGACCCCATTCTTATGTAGAGACTAAGCTGTCCTTTGAGATATGATCCATTCAATTGGAGTGCTTTATTTTTATAGCGTAATTATAGGAAAGAATTGTACTCCAATAACTGAAGTTAAACAAATGTGTACTTTAATTTTAAAATAAAAATAAAATGTTTTAATTTATCTAAAGGATATATATATATATATATATTTATATATATATATATATATATATATATATATATATATATATATATATATATATATATAAAGTAGTTTTTATAGCTTTTACATAATATTTGACATCTGGTGCGGGGGGGTTCTGATGGGAAAAAAAATCAAAGTGATTTGGTAACTAAGTATTGGGGCAATGATATAAATGAATGGGTAATTAATAAAAATAATAATTAATAACTTTAACAGACTCAGTACCTGATTCTCAAAAAAACTTGCTGGCAGGGAGAGAAATTGTCAGCTTACTGAAAACTGTACTGTTAACTAAGTGTCTCACCTTCACATAAAGAATATTAGTGAACTCTTAAATGAGGTACACAATATCCAAGATAAAAATTCCCTTTTAAACAATCCCTGAGGAACCTCGGTCGAGACATCCTTTAGAATGTTGCCACACCAGAGTATCAGGCCAATAAGGTGATTTGTTATAGTTATTACTTACAAAACTTAAAGTGTTGGTAAACTCTACCCTTTTTAAAATTAGATACAGACTGCTGTGCTATAATATACCTTTTAATATAGATATAAAATTCAAATACCCCGCGTTCCGCCGCCCACTTCAAAAGTCCATTTTTCTGTGAGCTAATAGTTTGGGGGCCAAATTATCAAACTCTGAATGGAGCTTGATGCCCCTCTTTCCACGCGAGCCTTAAGGCTCACCGGAAACAAAAGATATGAAGCATCTGCTCCATAACTTGTCCAACTGCTCTGAGGCTGCGGACATCAATCTGCCCGATCCTATACGAATCTGCAGGGGGCGACATTGCACAAGCAGTTCACAAGATTAATGGTTGTGCAGCTCAAATGATATGCTACATCGTATCATGTCCGTCCGCACTTTAATAAATCAGCCCCTTGAACTGTTCTCCAATCAGCGCTCTCCCCATATGTCACTTTATTGTAGCTAGAGCGCTGATTGGACAACAAACCTTTAGCTCACAGAGAAATTGACTTTTGAAGTGGGCGGCGGGGCACGGGGAATAAGAATTTTATATCTGCATTAAAAAGCAAGTTATTGCAAATCTTCATTACAACTGATGAATGAAACTCCATCTAAAATATCACTAACATTCCGTCTGGATCTGATTTTAAAAAGGGGAGAGTTTACCATCCCTTTAAGGTGTGACACAAGACACAAACAATAAAATCACTATGAGTAAACTGTAGAAGGACATGTTATAGAACTATATAAATGTTTGTATATGATATAATTTGCACAAAAGTGATTACTGCTTATTTGCATTGGGCAGTAAACTATCATTGAAAAGCATACAAATAACTATAGTTTGTCTTTAAGCTTTACACACTTTTAAAAACAAAACAAAAACATAACTTTCTTTAGATCTATTATCTTTAAACTTACAGTAGTGATTAAGTAGTACAGTAGTCTCATACACATCATAAGTTAGTAACTTGTTATTCCCTTATTCCCACTACAACTAATCATATTTACGTTCTTGATCCATTTTTAATATTTCAAAAAAGAGAGCACAAATAGACACATGATGTTCTAGCTTCTTTTTACAGAAGGCAGAACAGAGAGGCACAGACAATGAACTATCTGACAATTATTTATTGATAAATGAACTCAAGAAATTGAAGCTCAAGTTAGATATTTACGCTCTCCATATTCAGCATTGCACTAGCAGCTCACAAGAGCTGCTGGTGCAACATCGCCCCCTGCAGACTCGCGACCAATGGGCCGCCAGCAGGGGGTGTCAATAAACCCGATCGTACTCGATTGGGTTGAATTGCGGCGATGTCTGTCCGTCTGCTCCGAGCAGACGGACAGGTTTTGAAGCAGCAGTCTTTAGACCGCTGCTTCATAACTGGTGTTTCTGGCGAGCCTACAGGCTCGCCAGAAACACGGGCCTCAAGCTCTATCCGGAGCTTGATAGATAGGCCACTTTATCTTTACATTATGATAGTTAAAGCTGCAGATATTGTCAAGGCGAAATAATTTATATTTGTAGAGATGAAGAAAAAATATTGTGACCTCTCTCACTATGTATTACTTCAGCTTCAAATATATCTGGCAACCCCATCACCTGCTTGGTGCCAGTTGGGCCACTTTATATAGGCTCTCCAACATAAAAGTATCTATGGGCTCCATGTACTAAGCAGTCAGCGAGCTACCTGCAACAAATCTTGCGTCAAAACTCGCAAAATGATATGTACAAAGTCGTCAACTATGTTCAAACTCGCATCTTTAAAATTGCGAGCGTACTTATCCGCCAAACCTCGCTACCTCTCCATTTTTCACTGTAATTACACACATTTGACCACCAACTCGCCAAAAATGAATGTACTAAAAAATCTATTTGTCCGCTCGCGACAATTTTCGCTCCCACCTCGTTATTTTTGCCTCGCCACCTTTTAGGTGTATATGTTAGATCCTTTTAGTCTTTTGAAATCTGTCCATGTTTTATATGGGTCATCTAGATGCTGCTAATAGCCCACAAGAAACAGCAATGATGTAATGAGGGAATTGGAGTTCTCTGGTGGCTTAAATGATTAATTTTTCTGCATTTTGTGTCCGTCCAGGAGTTCAGGGGTGGGAATGAGTAAAACGTGACAATATGGGCAACTCAATTGACCATTTTTTTCTTTTCTAAAAAATAAATAAATATATATCTATGCTTATGTGTTTAACACTACTGCAATGTGTTAGAGGTTTTTCTCTAAGCTGCTCAGGCAGCATTCGTAGCATTTGAAGTATGCCACAAAATGAACTCATGCACACCTTCTGCCTTTCCCATGCAGATAAGATAAGTAATCTTTAACATGTTATGAAGGAGCTTCAATAAAGGAATTATGCTTCTGTGAAGATCATATGTTTTATTTAGCTTGTTATAAGTATAATTAATTACTTTTATAGAGACTCAGTATTTCAGTATATACATTTTATTATTGTCAGTTTTTTATATTTTGTTGATACATTGGATTTTGTTTTCCTTTATTGTTTATTTGATCAATAATATTCGGCTAGATTACGAGTTTTGCGGTATGAGTGAAAAAGCAGCGTTAAGGCTCTTTTTCACTACCGCTGGTATTACGAGTCTTGCAGGTTTAGAGGCACCACACACTTTTTTGGCCGTAACGCAACGTAATTACTGCAGCTTTCAAAAAATCATTTTTCAATGGGATTTCCATAGCGCCGGTATTACGAGTCTGCCTGGGAGGCCAAAAAGTGAGCGGTACACCCTATACCGACAAGATCCATACCGTAAACTGAAAGTCGGTAGTTATGAGATTTACGTTATAAAGCTGTAGCATAAAACTCTAAAGTGCTAAAAAGTACACTAACACCAATAAACTACCTATTAACCCCTAAACCGAGGCCCTCCCGCATCGCAAACACTACAATAAAATTATTAACCCCTGATCTGCTGCTCCAGACATCGCAGCCACTATAATAAACATATTAACCCCTCAACCGCCACACTCCCGCATTGCAAACACTAGTTAAATGTTATTAACCCCTAATCTGCCGCCCCTAACATCGCCGCCACCTACCTACATTTATTAACCCCTAATATTCAGCCCCAACGTCGCCGCCACTATACTAAATTTATTAACCCCTAAACCTAAGTCTAACATTACCCCTAACACCCCCTAACTTAAATATAATTAAAATAAATCTAAATAAAACCTACTATCATTACCTAAATAATTCCTATTTAAAACTAAATACTTACCTGTAAAATAAACCCTAAGCTAGCTATAATATAACTAATAGCTATCTTAGAGTTTATTTTTATTTTACAGGCAAGTTTGTATTTATTTTAACTAGGTAGAATAGTTACTAAATAGTTATTAACTATTTACTTACTACCTAACTAAAATAAATACAAATGTACCTGTAAAATAAAACCTAACCTGCCTTACACTAAAACCTAACCTTACGCTACAATTAAATCAATTACATAATTTAAATACAATTACCTAAATTACAAACAAAAAAACACAAAATTACACAAAATAAAAAAAGAAATGATCAGATATTTAAACTAATTACACCTAATCTAATAGCCCTATCAAAATAAAAAAGCCCCCCAAAATAAAAAAACCCTAGCCTAAACTATAAAAAAAGAAATTATCAGATATTTAAACTAATTACACCTAATCTAATAGCCCTATCAAAATAAAAAAGCCCCCCAAAATAAAAAAAACCCTAGCCTAAACTAAACTACCAGCAATAGCCCTTAAAAGGGCCTTTTGAGTGGCATTGCCCCAAAGAAATCAGTTCTTTTACCTGTAAAAAAAAAATACAAACAACCCCAGCAGTAAAACCTACCACCCACACAACCAACCCCCCAAATAAAATCCTAACTAAAAAAATCTAAGCTCCCCATTGCCCTGGAAAGGGCATTTGAATGGGCATTGCCCTTAAAAGGGCATTTAGCTATTTTTCAGGTGCCGAAACCCCTAATCTAAAAATAAAACTCACCCAATAAACCCTTAAAAAAGCCTAACACTAACCCCCGAAAATCCACTTACAGTTTTTGAAGACCCAACATCCATCCTCAACGAAGCTGGCAGAAGTCCTCAACAAAACGGCAGAAGTCTTCATCCAACCGGGCAGAAGTCTTCATCCAACCGAGCAGAAGTCTTCATCCAGACGGCACCTTCTATCTTCATCCATCCAGCGCGGAGCGGGTCCATCTTCAAGACATCCGGCGCGGAGCATCCTCTTCAATCGACGTCTACTTCCGAATGAGGTTTCACTTTAAATGATGTCATCCAAGATGGCGTCCCTTAGATTCTAATTGGCTGATAGATTTCTATCAGCCAATCAGAATTAAGGTTGAAAAAATCCTATTGGCTGTTGCAATCAGCCAATAGGATTGAGCATCAATCCTATTGGCTGATCCAATCAGCCAATAGGCTTGAGCTTGCATTCTATTGGTTGTTCCAATCAGCCTATTCCCTAATTGGATCAATAGGATTTTTTCATCCTTAATTCCGATTGGCTGCTAGAGAACTATCAGTCAATCGGAATCTAAGGGATGCCATCTTGGATGACATCTTTTAAAGGGAAACCTCATTCAGAAGAAGACATCGATTGAAGAGGATGCTCTGCGCCGGATGTCTTGAAGATGGACCCGCTCAGCGCCGGATGGATGAAGATAGAAGATGCCGTCTGGATGAAGACTTCTACCCAGTTGGATGAAGACTTCTGCCGCTTCATTGAGGACTTCTGTCGGCTTTGTTGAGGATGGATGTCGGGTCTTTAAAAACTGTAAACGGATCTTCGGGGGGCTAGTGTTAGGCTATTTTAAGGGTTTATTGGGTGGGTTTTATTTTTAGATTAGGGGTTTGGGCACTTGAAAAAGAGCTAAATGCCCTTTTAAGGGCAATGCCCATCCAAATGCTCTTTTCAGGGCAATGGGGAGCTTAGTTTTCATTAGTTAGGATTTTATTTGGTGGGTTGGTTGTGTGGGTGGTGGGTTTTACTGTTGGGGGGTTATCTGTATATTTTTTTTACAGGTAAAAGAGCTTATTTCTTTGGGGCAATGCCCCGCAAAAGGCCCTTTTAAGGGCTATTGGTAGTTTAGTTTAGGCTAGGTTTTTTTTATTTTGGGGGTCTTTTTTATTTTGATAGGGCTATTAGATTAGGTGTAATTAGTTTAAATATCTGATAATTTCTTTTTTTTATTTTGTGTAATTTAGTGGGGGGGTTTTAATTTAGGTAATTGTATTTAATTTATGTAATTTATTTAATTGTAGTGTAAGGTTAGGTGTTAGTGTAACTCAGGTTAGGTTTATTTTACAGGTAAATTTGTATTTATTTTAGCTAGGTAGCTAGTAAATAATTAAAGTGATGGTAAAGTCATCTGTTGTGCAGTACATTATCCTTTTTCTTTTACCTTAACTAGCACATCGATGTGCTTATATAAATAAAAAACAATTTATTCACTCTGTAATGATGATTTTATTTCCCCTCCGTAGAGTTTTTTAAACAGCCTCTCTATAATTTTTTCACCGGTGCAGCTTTGATTGACAACGCTTTTAGCCAATCATCAGCTCACCATGCGCCCTATGTAAAATATGAACCGCACGCTCCCGGCATCTACACTAACTCTTTGCTACTTACTGCGCATGCGCACTTCTTACGCTAACTGCGCATTGCTATCTGAGAATACTCAGCTCCTGGTTTTAGCCGATGTAAGTAAACAGTAAATCATTCCTTTCGTAATGATTCACTGTTTGCTTTCATTTCTCTCATCAGCCAGATATTTTTCGATGTCTATATGTTTCAATGTTTGCTTTAATTTCTACCATCAATAATTTCTCTCTTCATATATAAAATAATTGTAAGTATTTTTTGCCCAAAAAATACTTACAATTATTTTATATATGAAGAGAGAAATTATTGATGGTAGAAATTAAAGCAAACATTGAAACATATAGACATCGAAAAATATCTGGCTGATGAGAGAAATGAAAGCAAACAGTGAATCATTACGAAAGGAATGATTTACTGTTTACTTACATCGGCTAAAACCAGGAGCTGAGTATTCTCAGATAGCAATGCGCAGTTAGCGTAAGAAGTGCGCATGCGCAGTAAGTAGCAAAGAGTTAGTGTAGATGCCGGGAGCGTGCGGTTCATATTTTACATAGGGCGCATGGTGAGCTGATGATTGGCTAAAAGCGTTGTCAATCAAAGCTGCACCGGTGAAAAAATTATAGAGAGGCTGTTTAAAAAACTCTACGGAGGGGAAATAAAATCATCATTACAGAGTGAATAAATTGTTTTTTATTTATATAAGCACATCGATGTGCTAGTTAAGGTAAAAGAAAAAGGATTATGTACTGCACAACAGATGACTTTACCATCACTTTAATAACTATTTACTAACTATTCTACCTAGTTGAAATAAATACAAACTTACCTGTGAAATAAAAATAAAACCTAAGCTAGATACAATGTAACTATTAGTTATATTGTAGCTAGCTTAGGGTTTATTTTACAGGCAAGTGTTTAGTTTTAAATAGGATTTATTTAGTTATTAATAGTAGGTTTTATTTAGATTTATTTTAATTACATTAAAGTTAGTGGGTGTTAAGGTTAGGGTTAGACTTAGGGTTAGGGGTTAATAACTTTAGTATAGTGGCGGCTACGTTATGGGCGGCAGATTAGGGGTTAATAAATATAGGTAGGTGGCGGCGATGTTGGGGGCAGCAGATTAGGGGTTAATAAGTATAATGTAGGTGTCGGCGATGTCAGGGGCGTCAGATTACGGGTTAATAAGTATAATGTAGGTGTTGGCGATGTCGGGGGCGGCAGATTAGGGGTTAATAAGTGTAAGATTAGGGGTGTTTAGACTGGGGGTTCATGTTAGGGTGTTAGGTGTAAACATAAATTTAGTTTCCCCATAGGAATCAATGGAGCTGTGTTACGAAGCTTTACGCTCCTTTATTGCAGGTGTTAGGCATTTTTTCAGCCGGCTCTCCCCATTGATGTCTATGGGGAAATTGTGCACGAGCATGTAAAACCAGCTTACAGCTGCTCACCGCAGCGCTGGTATTGGAGTGCTGTATGGAGCTCAATTTTGCTCTACGCTCACTTTTTGCCTGCTAACTCCGGGTTTCTGTAAACCTGTAATACCAGCGCTGTAGGTAAGTTAGCAGTGACAATAACTTGCAAGTTAGCACTGCGCCACTCATAACGCAAAACTCGTAATCTAGTCGATTGTTCTGTAGGGGTTACATTATAGACTTTCCAATTCATCCAACACACATATTTTTATGTAGAAATGTTAGGAAACCATAAATATATTTTTGAGGCTCCAGTTAGAACAATAATGGCCTCCTTCTAGGATTTGGTAATCCTGGCAAAACATAATTTCTAGATTTCTTTTCTAGGGCATATTTTACTGTCCCACCCTTAGTACATTGTTATTCTAAAAGGGATACTGAACCCAAATTTTGTCTTTCATGATTCAGATAGAGCATGCAATTTTAAGCAACTTTCTAATTTTCTCCTATTATCAATTTTTCTTCGTTCTCTTGCTATCTTTATTTAAAAAGCAGGACTGTGATGCATAGGAGCCAGCCATTTTTGGTTGATTACCTGGGTTATGCTTGCTTATTGGTGGGTAAATGTAAGCCTGCAATAAGCAAGCACTATCCATTGTGCTGAACCTAAAATGGACTGGCTGCTAAGATTTACATTCCTGCTTTTAAAATAAAGATAGCAAGAGAACAAATAAAAATTCATAATAGGAGTAAATTAGAAAGTTGCTTAAAACGTCATGCTCTATCTGAATTGTGGAAAAAAAATTGAGTTCACTGTCCCTTTAAGCAACTTTCTAATTTACTCCTATTATAAATTATAAATTTCTTGGTATCTTTATTTGAAAAAGCAGGAATGAAAATTTATAAGCCGGACCATCTTTGGTTTAGCACCTGGGTAGCGCTTGCTGATTGGTGGCTAAATGCAGCCACCAACCAGCAAGCACTATCCAGGGTGCTAAATCAAAAATAGGCCAGCTCGTAAGCTTACATTCCTGCTTCTTCAAATAAATATACCAAGAGAGTGAAGAAAAAATGATAATAGGAGTAAATTAGAAAGTTGCATAAAATTGCATGCCCTAACTGAATCATAAAATAAATAATTTGGGTTCAGTATTCCTTTAATGATGAACAATACATTTTTTTCCTGTTTTAGGCCTGTACACCTGTTCCAGCTATCTGCTTTGGAGCATGGTATGACGAGAATTTTTTCTTATTGATGTTGACTATTTATGATCATGTCATTTGTTTATTTATTACCATCTTTGAAAATTCAAGTTTTGAGGATATTCTATTCTAGGTAATTCTCAGGTTGTTTTATGTTCTACAGCTAAATGACACAAATGCTTTTCTGCACAGGGTTGATGTAATCAGAGCTATTAACTATCATCTTTACTAAGGCTATCAGAAGACTGATTTCATTTTCATTTTCTATTTTGGATCCATTAAGCTTCCAATGCTTTTCTAGGTTGTTTCTTGATTCTTATGGCCTCTGAATTCAGAGTAAACCTTTGCCTTTTAAGGTAATGGCCCCTATTTAAGAAAGTCTGGCGGACCTGATTCGACAGTGCGGATCAGGTCCGCCAGACCTAGCTTAATACAGCGAGCAATACGCTCGCCGTATTCAGCATTGCACCAGCAGCTCACAAGAGCTGCTGGTGCAACGCCGCCCCCTGCAGACTTGCGGCCAATGGGCCGCCAGCAGGGGGTGTCAATCAACCCGATCGTACTCGATCGGGTTGATTTCTGGCGATGTCTGTCCGCCTGCTCAGAGCAGGTGGACACGTTATGGAGCAGCGTTCATTCTGACCGCTGCTTCACAACTGCTGCTTCTGGCGAGTCTGCAGGTTCGCCAGAAACACGGGGCATCAAGCTCCATTCAGAGCTTGATAGATAGGCCCCAATGTCTCATTAAATCAGAATAGCAGGTCATTTTTGAATGGAATATTTGACTCAATACAAAAGGGAGCCTGAGGAATCCGCTATAAATAACAGCAATTACATCTGTTATGCTACTTTAACATCTGTTACATGCTAAGTCCCTTTGAACTAGATTGTAAAATATTATAATGATAAATTAAAGTGAAGGTAAAGTTACCTTGACACTGATACAGAATCCAATTATTTTTTTAAAATGAATGGGACTTTCATTCATGATTTTTTACATTATTACTTCAAAAACCTTTATTTTCTATTTCAATTCCTTTTTTGCTGATTTTCACAATCATCCCGTTTTGTATTATTTTTTTTTTATTTCTGGTCACGTTTTTAGAGCAACCAGTTGAATTTCTGGCCGTTAGGCAGCCGTGACCCTACGTCATCCGCCTACTCAATATACTGCACATGCGCTAGAGTCTATTTCGTCCATCAAAGACTACACCGCGCGTTCTAGTTTCACGCATGCGTACTTTTTCTGCTTAAGGCCGGTTTATGTTGGTTGAAGGGAGATGGGTGCGCTTAGAATCACGCATGCGCAGTTAGCTTGCTCATCATGAACGCGCTTCTGCTGTTACGTATAGAGCCGGGTGGGATCACTCTATACGTAACAGCACATTACAAACCGGATGTAGAGGTTGGGAGGAGTTATCGACAGAACGGTAGGGAAAAATATAGTTAAAAAAAAAAGACAAATATAATTTTATTTATAAAATAAAGTTAGCGATTAGCATATTCTATGTTCAAGGAATACATAGATATATTCCAATTACATAAACTTTACCTTCACTTTAATGAATTAAAAGATATCCTGCCTAAATGTAAAGTCGTCCATAAGTAGCTCATAATATGGCTAATAATAATAAAAATAGAACTGTTGAGTTAATTTGTTATGGGATATTAACGTTAAATGTTTGTTCTTCAGCTTGCATATTAATGGTTACATTTTTTTTTGTGATTGACTTGTATAGTGGAGATTATTTATAGATCTTTGTGTTACAGGGACTTGCTTCTCCATTTTACTGGCACAAAGTGTGGTTCATTCACTCTTCTGTCTTTTACTGCAACTAATTGTTTAAATTATTGCTCTGAGACGTCCTGCTATGTATATAGTGAAAACTACTGCTCTTTGAGTTACTTTTCAATTATGGTTATGTGGATTACTGGTATATAGTGCTTAAATCACTATTCTGTAAGTCACTGATATATAGGCGCCAATTTAACAAGAGCTGAATGGGCCCTGAATGTAACTGTTTCCACGTGAGAATTCAGGCTCACCGGAAACAGCAGTTAAGAAGCAGCAGTCTTAAGACTTCTGCTCCTTAATTTGTACGCCTCTTCTGAGGCGGCGGACATCAATCTGCCCAATTGCACCCCCTGCTAGCGGACCTGCAGGGGACAGCATTGCACAAGCAGTTCACCAGAACTGCTTGTGCAATGATTAATGCTGACAGCGTATGCTGTTGGCATTTATCGATGTGCAGCGGACATCCACTCGCACTTTGTTAAATCAGTCCCATAGAGCATTATGTTTTACTTGCACTGAGGTAGGTTAATTTATTTCTCTGTGTGTTACTGCAAGAAAGTGTGAGAAAATACTCTTCTGTGAGTAGTTGCTATATAAGGGTTTAATTACTATTCTGTGATTTGCTTATAAGTATTACATTATCATTTCATTTGGGACATTAAATATGACATTAATATTCTGTAGGGATGGGTGAATGTTTTGCCACAATCGAAAAATTAAACAAATGTTAACACATCCGCTCATTCAATTCAAATTTAAAATGTTTGCACAACATTCTTACATTCGTTTAATGAAATAATGTTTCTAATGCTATCTTTAAAAGTAATATTCATTTACAGTTTTTCTAATTCGAATATTGCATAATTTTAATCAATCTATTTGTAAAAGTATTTCTGATGCTCTCTTTAAATGTAATATTCGAGTTATGCAATAATTGAAATAGAATTTTTTTTATTCATATATTTTTAATAGTACGGTGTGTGGGAAAAACCTTGCATTGTGATAGGGGTGGGACATACAAAGGTATACGGGGGGGGGGTGAATTAAGGGTCCTGTACTGGGGGGGCACAAATTTGTCTTGCCCAGTGCCCCACTAATACTAAGGGTGGCCTTGCCAAAAAAATTGCATTGTTTAGTAAAACTGTTATTGCTCTCTCTGGAAGTCAAGTGGTTAATTTAAGTAAGAAAAAGAAACTCTTCTAAGCTATCGCTGACATAATTTGAACATCAATGTTATAAAATCATGTGAAAATGGCAGTCTATGTGATTGACATTTCTTAATTGCATTTTGCAACTGTGAGAAAATCTGCACAGAACTTTAAAAATTTAATTTTGGTAATAAAACAATTCCATTATATCTTGTTTGCCTCAATTTGTATGTATTGATTATAAAATGAAAAAAAAAATGAAAATGATAATGCATCAACAGTTACTGTCTAATATGCAATCTGTTGGAACAACAATATTGTAACCGTTGCCTAGTTACCAGTAAAATGAACGACAGAGGATTTGAGGACGGAGTTCAAATATATAAACTGTAGCTTAAACATCCGCTTAGTTAGGGTGAGAGGGGATAACCACTGTCTTTTCAATTTGCTAGATATGTAGGAAAAAAGTGATTCAATTTATCTTTCAGTGAATACAAATTTATATCATTATATTTATACTTTTACATAAAACATTTACAATAGATAATTGCAGTGAAAAACTGTTTAACATAATTTCTATTATATATGCAACGATCATAGCAAATGGCTAAATAGAATTCTAGATTTTCTCTTCCTCAGAAGCTAGCATATTTTTAAGCAAAAAACAAAAACAAAAAAAACTATAATAAGAGTAATATCCGGATACCTTAGTCTTAATACGTTAAAGGGACACTAAACCCCAAATTTTTCTTTTATGATTCAGGTAGACAATACAATGTTAAACAGCATCCCAATTTACTTCTATTATCTAATTTGCTTCTTTCTTTAGATATCCTTTGTTGAAGAAATAGCAATGCATATGGGTGAGCCAATCACAGAAGGCATCTATGTGCAGCCACCAATCAGCACCTACTGAGCCTATCTATATATTCTTTTCAGCAAATCATGAAAGAAAAAATTGGGTTTCATGTCCCTATAATGTCAGGTCAGAGGAAAATGTATTTGATGGTTCCCTAATAATAAACAAAACAGGCATAAGAGCTACCCAGATAAGGAATCTGTCCACCCAAGCTCAGGGCAAGCAATCATTGGATGAGTGCAGCACCAACCGCTGCAGACGAAAAAGACTTCAGGATGATTTATTATTATTATCATGTATTTGTAGAGCGCCAACAGATTCCGCAGTGCTATGAACATAAGTGGTATACAAAATAACATTTCCAGGGCCCAGTGGGTACAGGGCCCTGCCGAGAGTTGCACTGTTGTAGTTGGCTCTTATGAATGTGAACTACAAACAGCTGGGCTCGTAGGCTTACGTGCTATGGGGTTTAAAGTGAAGGTCAATTTAGATGAATCAGTGCCCGGTTTTTAATAATACTATTAAAAACAAGGGCACTCTAATTAATCAAAATTGACATTTCACTTTTTTTCTTCAAAAACTTAACTTTTAATCCTGACAGCCGCTCCAGTGATTCCCCCGGCCGCTGGAAGCCTCTTCATATGTCAGAAATGACGAATCCAGCTTCCTCCAATCACAGCTTTCCCCCGGAAGAATCATGGCCTGAGGCAACGCCGTGATTAGAGGAATCCGATTCATCTAAATTGACCTTCACTTTAAGGGGATAGCAGTGGAGATAGGAAGGTTAGTGTAGGTTGTATGCATCCCTGAATAGTAGAGTCTTCAGGGAGCGCTTGAAGCTTTCAAAACTAGGGGAGAGTCTTGTGGAGCGAGGCAGAGAGATTTAATTTAGAGGTGGTGGAGAGGTAAAGAAGCACCAATCTTACATCCACTACGTCTTAACTTGTAGGAGTCCAATATGTTTATTTATCTATACATTTAAAATTTGATTTAATTTTTTTTTTTTTCAATAAACGTTTGTCACCGCAAGCAGGTGTTTTGTTTACCCTTATCTTACTTTTTAATAGACATTTTTATTGAACTTTGTTTATCAGTATTGTATTCTGAAAATATTCAGCAGTTTATTTTCTGGATAATCCAAACTCTAGCAATAAAACAATTTGTTTTTACTCAAATTTGTCAAAGCAGCAAGGTAATTCCAGATATTATCTCTCTCATAAAGGGACATGTAACACAATTTGTTTTTGATTCAGATAGAGCATACAATTTTAAATAACTTTACAATTTAATTATATTATCAAATTTGCTTCATTCTCTTATTATACTTGGTTGAATGAGCAGCAGTGCACTACTGGGAGCAAAGTGAATATGGCCCAAATTACAAGTGGAGCACTATTGATAGCACATAATCTGGTACTACAAATCAATGGTAAAAAAAACAATTACCCAATAATTGGGCAGATTACAAGTGGTGCTCTTCTGATAGCACAAGCTGGACTGCGCTAACATTATCACACAACTTGATATTACAAGTCCATGGTAAAGTGCATTTACCTTCAAATTTAGTGCAGTTAGTCTAGCACAGTGTTGGGTTAGCACTCAAACAATAAAAAATTTTTACAGGTTTTTTTCAGCGCACCCCATAGAAGTTTATGGGGAGAAGAAAATAACTTGCAATACACACATTAATGCGGCCGCGATAATTTTTGACTTTTAGATCATTTAACAGGCGAGTAAAAAAAAATTTTTAGCATGCCGCTTGTAATCTGGCCCATTGTTAGCGTGACCGTCATTTTGTTTGTGTGCCAAAGTACAAGTGGTGAGTTAGGTGTGGCACTCAAGTGCAAAGCATAATAGCGATAAAAAATAATGCAACTAGAGACCTGACGTAAAGTGTTAGAGCTAAAATTAAACACTCATAAGACAAATTAAAATAAAGTATATCATAAATAAATATATATGTATGTGTGGTGTGTTGGCGTAAGTTGTATGTGTGTATGTATGCATGCTTATGTGTGTGTAAATATGTATGTGCACTCATCAGGACCGTCTTTAACACAGGGCAAAAGGGGCAGTTGCCCTGGGCCCAGTCTTTGTTGAGGGGCCCAAGAATCCTAAAAAAAAAAAAAAAAAAAAAATTTTTTTTTTTTTTTTTTTAGTTCATGCCAAACTGCTGATGTCATGTGACATGGGATACACACACAGTCAGTCCTAATATTGTCACAGTCAAAAGTTCTCTGCTTATATTTATTTGTGAGAAACTGTGCCAGACCGTGCCAATGTCATGTGACATTCCAAGCTAGTGCCATGTGCTGTTTTAGATGTGCACTGTGCAGCACTGGATGCTAAGCCCTAACTAGGCATCCAGTCAATCCAACTGCATCAGAAAAGGTTCTGCTGGGGTTACCACTGTTACCAGGTAACTGCTCTGGTGGTGGGGATTGTTTCTGGGTAGCGCTCACTATAGGCACATGCAGCAGAAAGCTGGAGTGGCAGGCACGTGAGGATTTGAGCATTTGTGCAGCTGCACACACCGCTCTCTTCAGTCTTGAGGCTGTGTGACTCATCTCACACTGTATCCATGCAGCCTTGGGCAGACAGCATCCAGTCTGCAGGTCCCCTTAGCCCTGCTCTTTCTACTGTGGCTCTAAGATCAACTAACTGAAGTTTGTTAGGAAAACAGTGCTTTGTAGAAAGGTGTCAGTGGAAAGAATACGTGTGTACACATGCCCCTCCCCCATGCAGCATTGTCTAGTGCAGGATGAGAGGGAACTTGTTCCTAGAAAAGTAGTGACATGTGCTGCTGTGGCTGATGTATAGTGTCATGCTGATACTTCACACATTAAGGTAAGGTTTATTTTTATAGTTTTTATTTCTCTCTGTTTAAGATTTTACAGCTTCCCATAGTTGTTCTACTGTTCCAGTCAGTAAACTTATATCTGTCTGCACCTCTATGTTTCCGCCTCAGTCTTTACCTTGCTTTGCTCCTGTTGGCTGCCCTAAATCTCTTTAACCAGCTAACCTCACACCAGAATCACATTCAAAAGCATATTAAATTAATCCAGAGTGGAGGAATTTATATATTTATTTACTTATTAGTACTGCTTAGGTCCAGTTTCACATATTGCAATTTTTTTTTAATGATTAGCCCAGCAGTGGATGATCCACTGCTGGGCTTATAATTTAAAAAAATATATAAAATAAATTGATTTAGCTGTTTTTTGGGATGTTGGGGTAGAGAGCGAAATTGCATGGGGGGGGGGGGGCTAGAAAATGTTTGCCCAGGGTCCAGTCAGTATTAAAGACGGCCCTGGCACTCATATATACATGCAAATACATATGTACACACACACACACACATATATATATATATATATATATATATATATATATATACACACACACTAGGTCCGGATGATTGCCTGAAGTATATCAGTTGGATCCCATGTAACAAGGTTAGTCCAGCGCAAAATACCAAGCAATTCTCAAATAAAAAATGAAAACAGCAACACCAGATGTTCATTTGTTTCTGCCTCCTTTGGGCCCCTCAGTGAGGTGCAGCCATATTCATCTAGGCACATGGGGCAAGGAGTACAGAAAGAGAAGCAATCTGCCAGGAAGGAACAACAGTTCAATGGCTTGTTCTATGGCCCGGTTAACACCTGGAATTGCCTGATATTTTGGGTCTGAACTGACCTTGTTAGGCAGGATCAGACTGATATACTTCTGGAAAGTTTTCCGCTGTGAAAAGTACAATTGGGCTAAAAGAATCTACTCCCATGTGGTAACCGGGCCATAGAGCAAGCCACTGAGCTGTTGTCCGTTCCTGACTAACTGCTTCTCTTTCTGTTTGTATTTGTATTATGACCCTGGGGAAAAGTTTCTCTAATGATGATGGGGAAACCAGAAGTGGACTCCTTGCCCAATGTTCTTAGAGGGATATGGCTGCACCTTACTGAAGAGGCCTGTAGGAGACCAACATATTCATCTGTTGTTGCTATTGCTCAGAGGAGAATTGCCTAGTATTTCGGAGCTGGACTGACCTTGTTAGGTGGGAGCAAACTGATATACTACAAGAAAGTTTTACTCTATGAAAAGCAAAATTGGGCTAAAAGAAATTACTCCCAGGTAGTAAACAGTTTATAGAAAAAGCCACCAAGCTGTTGTTTGTTCCTGGCAGACTGCTTCTCTTTTTGTTTGTAATTTAGAAAACTCAGCAATAATAAACATTAAGAAAACCTTTTGATAATATCTAAACATTTGTATTACATTTGTCACACAAAAGAACTCCTCATACCTCACTTGAGGGCTAGTCACCACTGGTATTCTAATCCATCATTTAAACAAATGTTTAAATTAGGAAACGTACACAATGTAAAGGCATAAGAATGTTTATGTACAATGGCAATCAAGGACTAGATTACAAGTGGAGCACTACATTATCACACACTCGCAAACGGGCAAATTTGCCCATTTTGGGCAATCAATAAGTAACCAACCATTACAAGCTTGGGGTAGAAATTAGTGCTTATAAAATTAACCAGAGATCAGAACTCTTGTTAATTTTATAAATGTGCCCCAAATGCCCGCAAAATACAGTGTAGTGTAATTTATTAAAAAATAAAAATTGTAGCATTGGGGTGTTAGAAAAAAATCTCCACTGAAAAGTGCCTTTACATTGCGGTCTATGGGAACTGTGTGTTCTCAGTAAATATATATGTATATGCTTATATACATGACAACGAGGCTCCCATTGGAGCCTATGAAAGCGCGCTCTTGTGAGCGCAAAGCTTCCCAGCATTGCTGTGAACTTGTAATACTAGCGCACATTAGCGTGCGCTGTTATTACTCAGTGGAATGATTTAAATTACTCTTATTACTCAGATCGGAATGATTTAAATCCGCCACCTAAAAGGTGGTGGACAGGTTAATGAGCAGCGGCCTGACGACCGCCTCTTCTTAACTTACGTTTCAGGCGAGCCTTAAATGATAGGGCTGTGAAGCAGCACCCGCTGCTTAATAAATGGAGCCCTATATGTCATCTGACATGTTTTACACTATATTGGCATTTTCTCAAAGATAGTATATATCTAGAGATGCGATCTTTGAGAAAGTGCCAATACAGTGTGAAACGTGCCAGGTGATACCTATGAGCCTTGTTTTTAATTTGTACTTATAAAAGATTGTTTTAACTTACATATATTTGCTGTCTACTGTAATGGAGGAATTTTCTTTAACTTGTATAGATACTTCACTGAATGTCCTTGGCGTGTTGGTTTGCCTACCGTAATAGTGGATATGTTGTGCTGTGGGGACATTTTTTATTTATTGTTCATATTAATGGAATACACTAATATGTGGAACTCCAAATCAGAAAAGACTATGAAAGTCTTGAAAAATGCCTTTTATCAGGCCGAAACGCATCCACATCTAACTGGTAAGATAATTACTGATACCCATAATAAGGTGTTTTCAAACTTTCTACAGTAGTTTTTTTTCCTTTTTTCAACACAAATTTTTTAAAAATACCACAACTAATGGGAATAGAAGAAAAACAAAGAGCGCATCCTGATTCAAGTGAGTTTTATTCATAAATACATGTATGACACACAAACAGTATTGCACTTACTAGAAGTCAAAGATAAAAAAGCATGTAGTAGGTGAGGAGTACAGTTCACTGCTGACCGGAACAATCACCACAAGCCCACCAGGTGATGTCAGGAGCCCAACAACAGATATATTGTACAAATACACTCACAATTCACCAGTGAGGCGTAACAGATACCCCAACGCGTTTCCCCCGTTTAACGAACGGGCTTTATCAGGAGGACAGTTAAATCTAACCTGTAGTACTGTTTCTAATATAGGTGTTACGTACCAATCAGATTACAATTCAGGTGATTGGGTTACACACCCCTTTTGGTGTATTGCCTAAATTTAACCCATTCAGTTCATTACTCCACAGGATAATAAAAACTATGTTAAAATACATAAACTATTATCTGTAAAAGTACACAAATATATTTATGCATATTTATAAAGTTAAAAAACATTTCTATAAAACATAAAAGCATCATAAAAATACATACAATTAAAAAACAGACAAAAGGAACCTATATCATATCCCAGAAATAAATGCATATGAAACTTTTATATGTGAACCATAAAATACAATTACATGTGTGCTGCAACATCTATGTCAATGTTTAACCCTAATGGTGTTAGGCAGTTCATTTTGTATATCCACAAGGTTTCTAATTTGCGCAGCTTCAAAAGTCTATTTTTCTCTTTAGGGGTACCCAATCTATCACTTGTATGCGTAGACTACTGGGGTCACAATTATGTACCTCTGTGAAATGCCTAGGCACACTATGTTTAGGATATTTCTCAGTGATGTTGTACACATGTTCATAAAGTCTCCTTTTTATTTTTATTTTCGTGCGGCCTATGTAAAAAAGGCCACACCCACATTCAAGGAGATACACTACAAAAGTAGAATGACAGTTACTCCTAACATTAATATTAAACTCTTGTGAGTGATCAGAGTTTGTAAATGTGGTTGAACTGTTGATGTGTTGACACATCACACACTTAGGTTTACCGCATTTAAAAGTTCCTTTTTTAACCATTAGCCAACTAGACTTTTTATTACCACTTTCCATTTGATTCTTCAGTCTACTGTGGGCTAGAATATTCTTTAAATTTCTACTCTTTTTGAAAGTTAACTCAGGATGATTCCCTAATTGGTTTCCTAGAATGGGATCTGCCTTAAAAATAGGCCAGTGTTTATTGAGGATCCTCCTAATTTGTTTAGATCCTTCATTGTATGTTGTTATAAACCTGATGGCAGTCTCCCCTTGCTCCTTATCATTTTGTTTTTTGTTTTTATTTTTAAGCAAGTCTTCTCTATTCTTTTGTAAAGCTTTTTCTTTTACTTCTTCTAATAATTTCTTATCATAACTTTTCTGAATTAGTTTATTTTCTAGAATTTTAGATTCCCTCTGGAAATTGGTTTCGTGTGTGCAATTTCTACGCATACAAAGGAACTGGCTGTATGGAATATTTTGTTTCCAGCTTTTTTTATGTGCGCTGGAATAATCTATAAAACTATTCCTTTCAGTCTTTTTTCTGAAGTTAGTAACTGCGATTTTATTATATTCATCCCTGTATAAACTCAAGTCCAGGAATTCAATGGAAACATTTGATTGGTTACCAGTGAATTTCAAATTGAATTCATTGTTATTAATATAACCATAGAATTCCTGGATCTCCGCTTCGTTGCCCCGCCATAATATAATAATATCGTCGATAAAACGACTATATTGGATAATGTTTTTCTCGAAGATGTTATTAACCCATATATACCGGTTCTCAAAGTGGTTCATATAAAGGTTCGCGTATGAGGGTGCAAAGGTGGTCCCCATTGCGGTCCCTTTGGTTTGCAGGTATATCTTCTCTTCAAAATTAAAATAATTGTGAGATAAAATAAATTTGATACTATCAATCAAAAATAGGGTATGTTCTGATGGAAAATTAGATCTTATAAGCTCTGATTTTACTGCCTCCACACCCAAATCATGGGGGATACAGGTGTACAGAGCAGAAAAATCACACGTTATCCAAAACATGTTCTCTTCCCACTCTAATCCTTCAAATTTATTAATCACTTCTTGCGTATCTTTCAAAAAAGCTTGTGTTTTGCTGACTAAGGGCTGTAAATAAAAATCCACGTATTTAGAAAGGTTATCACAAAGTGAGCCAATACCAGACACAATGGGTCTTCCTGGTGGATTGGCTACATCTTTGTGAACCTTGGGTAAATGGTAAAACAAAGCAATGGTGGGGAACGGGTTTGACACAAATCTAAATTCATCATTATTTAAAATACCATCTGTTTTGGCCCTCACCAAAAGTTTCTCTAAGTCTTTACTGAATTCAACAGTCGGATCTGATTTCAAAACTTTATAAGTGGAGATATCGTTCAAAAGATTAAATGCTTCCCCCATATAGTGTTCTCTTTTTTGTATGACGATACCGCCGCCCTTATCGGCGGAGCGGATTACAATATCCCTATTGTTACTCAAATCTTGTAACGACTTCCTTTCCAATAAAGTCAAATTGTCGTTATGTTTGTTTACAAATTTATTATTATCTTTAAATGCTAATTCTAAATCTTTTAATACCATTTTTGTGAAAAGGGGAATTTGTTCTCCTTGTGACCCTGTAGGGTTAAACACAGACTTACCCTTGAAATTAGAATGATTGATTTCTGGTCCTGTGTCATGCAAGGAGATGTTAAATAAAGCCTCAAGTTCTGTATTATCAACATGACCCATATCAATATTTCCATTCCTTTGTTCCAAAGTCCCTTCCCTCTCTAAATCATGTAAGACTCTAAGGGCTTCTATATCTGAAGCCTGAATGTATTCCACTTGTTTGTTAGGTCTATTAATAGGGTTTTTAAGAAAATGTCTCTTAAGGGTGAGTTTCCTGGTGTACTTATGTACATCAACAAAAGTTTCAAACTTATTAGGTTTTGACTTTGGTGCAAAGTTTAACCCTTTGCTCAGCAGGCGGGTATCATTATGTACCACAACTAATGGGATTTTACTAATACAAGATATCACTAGTTCACTACCTCCACTTTTTATCACCTAGCACATAAGATCGCCTACAGATCCCCCTTTCTGGGAGCGTTCTATTTTTATTCCTATTTTTTATTTTTTTGAAATTTTGCATTTTCGTATCTTTGCATTTTGGGATTTTTTTTTCACTATTTTTTTTTCCACCTATTTGGTTTTTGAATATCACATTTTTTATCATGTTTTTTTAACACAAAGCAACCAAGGAGTATTTTTTCACTAAAGACTATTTCAATGAACATATATTGGAAACCTCAACGTAATCACCATTTTGGACACATATTATATTTAAATTATTGAGATTATTCTATCCATTGGGACTTCCTATCCTAATTGGACTGTTTGCAAACACCCAATTTTGGGACACCAACTTCAAATAACATTATAATAGCATTTTTTCTTTCCAGAATGTCGTGGTTTTATTACTATATCTTATGTTAAAACATTTGTGAAATATATATATATATATTTCCTTCATGTACTTGCACTTGACATTTGTATTTGATATTTGTATTCATGGATCCATGATTTTAAATATGTTTTAAATTTTGTTATATTTGTGTTTGTGATTTATGTCATTGTGTACAATAAAACTGTAAACACTATATACTCTCACCTCTGCCTTATTGGTGCTCACTTCATTTATCCACATTAAAGTCAGAGCAACCATATAATATTTCTGCACTGGAATTCTGATGAACTGGAAAGAGGTCTTCAATATTTACTCTTGGATGCCATGCTTGCCAAATTAGAATGCATATTTTAGTTGTAAACTTTGAAATTAGTTTTAGATGCATTGCTTCACATTGTATTTATCTTACAAGATTCAAATATATATTTGATTTTTTTTTTCCCTCTACTCATATTTTTTACTCACTCTAGGACAAACTGTCCTGCTTTTCCTTCCGTAGTGCTGTTGTAAATAGGGAGATGCATTTCTACAATGTAAAGTTATAATGTGTTTCTTCATGGAACCCATTTCCCTCCTGTCTTTGTATCACTTACTTTGTATTAAGTATTTCCATCTTGGGGATTGCCATCAGTATATATCATCTCTAAATTCAACACAATAACACTTCATGATGTGCCTATAGTAGGATTTGGAATTGTACTGTCTGTGCTTGCTTATAGCAAACTGATATTGAAAAATAAACATAAAATGCTGGATATGTATACGTGTGCCTCCAGATTAGTTTATCAGATAACATTTTCATAGAAATGCAATGTTAGCATTGTAACATACAAACAGCACTAGTTTTGAAAGAAGTGAGGCATCTGTTGGTTTACAAAAATATATTATAATAGAAATGCAGATTTTCCTCTGCATAAAATACCCTATTTTTCTCTCTCATTGGGCAAGATTACAAGATCACGCTGTAGGAGTTTTCCGTGAGCGATATGGTATTTTCGCAATCAATTTTCAATAAGCAGATAATATGTCTTGAAAAATCACGATTTATGCTACAATCCTTTCCGCATTCTAAGAGCTGTAGTTAACAGTTTTCTGCAACAACAAAAATTCATGAAACACTTAAAAAATACACTACAAAGTACAGTTACACTCATATTAACACTGTCTAAAAAAATATTTTAATAATATATAGCACACAAAAGTTAAAAGGGCTCAAAGATCTCAGGTGTTAGAAAAAAACAGCCGACAAAGGAATTTTCCATTGACACATTAAACAATGCACATTAAACAATATCTCAGATGGATTTTCAAAGAGATATTCGCATATAAATCTTGAGATAGCTAGACATATATATATATTCATATACATATCTCGCTATAAATAGCTATATCTGTCAAAAAATCATCACATATATAGAGAAATATTTATTTACAAATAAATAGAACATATTCTGTTAAGAAAACATTCTCGCAGAATGAAATATTCACATTTTTATGTACACTTTTCTAGGAGAATATGTCATGGGCTTTTCGCAACAGATTATGATTTTTTTTTTCTATTTGTCTTCTCCATTGACTTTTATGGGGGAATATGTGAAAGCACATGCGATCTGACTTTATGGATTACACGGGTTAACGCGCACGCAAAATAAGTTATTTTGCCACTTGTACTACCTGTGCAACCCCAAATGCGAAAAAACATAATCCACGCAGTGTTTTCGCAATTGCGAAAAACAGATTTGCTCCACGACTTGTAATCTTGGCCTTTGTTTTGTTTCTCTCGGTTACTACCTTTTTTCTCTTTGTGTCTTATTTACTATGATTTTTTCTTTCTCTCTTTATCTTTATCTCCCTGTTACTTGTCTTTGCATCTGTTTGTACTCTATTTTTGCCTATCCTTATTTTTACATTCAGTAAAATCCATAGGGTTCCATTTATTAAACAGCAGAGACTGCTTTAGAGCCCTTGTTGCTCAGGCTACATCACAAGAGCTTGCTTGCCGCGTGTTATTTAGCACACAACCTCTGCTTCTTAACATTTTTGCCACCTTAGAGTTAGCGGAAATAAATCGCCCAGACAAAATTTCTTCAGGGTGATTGACAGGCCCTCTCTTGTGCAGAGCAGAGACTGATGCTGTTCAACAACTTCCTTGTACAATAATGAATGTGGGCAGCAGACAAACAGTGTCCATTACCCACTTGCCATGAACACAGGCAGACAGTTTCCATATTATTGATGTAAAGAAAAGTGTACACTTCAGGACAATATTTAGTATTTTATAATATTATCTTGTTGCGAGCTATAAATGAGTGCAGCTCTATTAGTCCAGGGTGTTTGGTTTAATACCTGATATCTTAAAGTTTACTTATTTATTTTAAACATTCACATTTATCATTGTGTATTGTATTAATGTTTTTGTACTCATGCCGCACGTTAAAAATATATTGTGTACTCAGCACACCTGTTGACATGGCAACGATGTGTGCTATTTTGATTGGTGGTGCAGGGTATAAATTATTTTCACACGTGAAGGAGATTATGCCTATGATTAACTGCCGCAGGGCACGAAACATGTAAGGTCTCCTCTATACATGTTTGCAACATGAGTGTGGATTTTTAAACACATTTTTGAATAAAGGATATATTTTTACTCTATACCCTTGAGTGCCGCCTACTCTTCCTTCAGACAGGTTCCATAGCTGAACCATTTCCACCCATCAAATGATTACTGAAGCCCCATAAATGATTGAATTAACTGCTTCTGTACCTCAAATAGGCTGTTCTTAAAGAGTTCAAATAGAAAGGGGCTGATATTTATTGGTCAGCCACAAGTTAGTTGCTAGGTTATAAAGGGGATTGCAGGGTTTAACATGAAAGAACAAGGTATTTATAAAACATTGTATTTATATACAATTTGAAAATTGTATATAATTCATATAAAATAGCATTATTTATTTATAAATGCTACAATATATATACTATATATATATATATATATATATATATATATATATATATATATATATATATATATATATATATTGACTACTGTAATAACCTACTAACTGGCCTCCCTCTCTCCCGCCTCACCCCTCTTCAATCCATCCTAAATGCCTCTGCTAGGCTAATCCACCTCTCCCGACGCTCTGTATCTGCTGCACCTCTCTGCGAGTCCCTTCACTGGCTACCCATCCACAGCAGAATTAAATTCAAAATTCTCATCCTGACCTACAAAGCCCTTACCAATGTAGCCCCCCCCCTACCCGTCCTCACTCATCAAGAAATATACTCCAGCCCGCCCCCTAAGATCCAACAATGACCTGCTCCTTGCATCTTCTACCATCACCTCCTCCAATGCCAGGCTACAGGACTTCTCTCGTGCGGCACCAACCACCTGGAATGCACTTCCCAGAGTTGTTAGACTTTCCCCTAACCTTTCCTCCTTTAAATGCTCCCTAAAGACCTTTCTGTTCATCGAAGCCTATCTCTAAATCAGCTAAAAATGAATTCTACCTGCCTAACTGCTGCCCCATCTAACTCGACACTAACATCATTCTCACCTTTGCAGTCCCCACCTCCTGTTTCTCACCCTCCTACCATCTAGATTGTAAGTTCCCACAGGAACAGGGCCCTCAATTCCCCCTGTATTTGTTTTGTTAAACTTTGGTGTCTTTTATATTGTATTGCACTGTACTTTTATCTTTGTACCCATGGACAGCGCTGTGGAATCTGTTGGCGCTTTATAAATAAAGAATAATAATAATAATAATTATATATATATATATATATATATATATATATATATATTGCATTCAAAAAAATTAATATAAAGATATATATATTTTTTTTTTTTTTTTTTTAAACTATCAAAAAGTGCAGTCTGGGATAAATTGGCCATTGTCACACCAGGAAAACTTCATCATCTCTGGATGCTCCCAAGATTTATCTATTTTTTAAAGCACAGCAACATCACTTAAAAAAACCCCTGCAATATAATGCTTCAATACAAAATAATGAGTTTAATGTCCCTTTAATTAAAAACAAAATCAGTTTTTTTAATAGGCAATCTATTCCTTGATAAATGCATTTATTTTTTTACATCACGTTAGATGTTGTGTTGTATATATGAGACAACTGCACAAGAATTGCAATTGCAAGACCTGGTTAAGTAACAACTTTTATGAATGAGCTAAGACATTTGAGAAAACTTCAAATCAGTCAAAAATAACACCTGGACCTGGTTCCCAGAGCATTTGTTGCACATCATATATTATAAGATTATCACATTTAAAATGCAATACCATGCAGAAAATATAAAAAACAAGTATACAATCAATTAATCTTATGTCATTGTGTGCTATATCATATTTCAGTTGCCTCACTTTCTTTTACTAAAAAGTACTGAATTCAGCTATATGACTTTAAGTGATGGAACATTTCCCTATCTTGTATCCCACTAGGCACCTTATAGTCAAAGTGTGTGATATCAGCTGGCAGGCTAAGGTAGCATTGTTGAATCTATCAGTTTGTCTCTTTCAACATAAAATGGAAGTTGACATTAAAATATCTAGACTTTATTTTGAAGCCAAACTGATGTGAGACTTGAAATATAGCTTCTCTCAAAAATAGCTAAAATAATGCAGAAATTTACTTTGTACTTGGTGTTTAAGCATGGTGACATGGTTTATGTACTTTATTCATGTTTCTTCCTGTCAAATTTTCTTTGGCATACTATTCAAATGTATCTAGCACATCTCATTGTTTAATTTGCCTGCAAACTTAGAAGTTTTTTTAATAGGCAATATTATAGAATGTGCCACTAAAATAACAGAATTAATATTAATAGGCATACATCGGTGTCTGGAAGGAGAAGAGACAAGTGACAAGATATAGCTTTCTTTATCTTAACATAGATTTCTATATTGTAAATGGACATCAATTTTGGTTCATGATTCAGATAGAGCATCTAATTTTATGTACATTTTTAGTTTTCTTCTATTAGCTAATTGCTTCATTCTCTTAGTATCATTTGTTGAAAAACAAACCTAGGTATGCTCAGGAGCTGGGAGCTAGCTGTGGATTGTTGGCTGCATATGCTTCCTGACATTGGCTTAAATATGTGTTCAGCTAGCTCCAAGTAGTGCATTGCTGCTCCTTCAATAAAGGGTATCACAAGAATTAAGCAAAATTCACAGTAGAAGTAAATTGGAAAGTTACTTAAAAATGAATCCTCTATATGATTCATGAAAGAAAAAAAATTGAGTTTCATGTCCCTCTAACACAACCAACCATCAGATGTAATGCCAATAAGCCACCAATTTTAAAATGATGTAGCACACATATGTACAACAAACAATTATTTTCTATTGTGCATGTTACCAGTGATACTCTATTACTTTCTTTGGGCTAATTTTATTATTATTAATTTTTTATCTGGCTCCTCCCTGGAGAAATTTCTGCGGGCACCCATGAAGGAAGATACCATGAGCAATTTGGGATCTCTTAGTCCCATTTTTTGTGTAACATCTATAGTTTAATATTGTGACAATCTGTCATTCACTATAAGGAAGACAGATCAGCAGGGCACACTACTGAGGGTAAATCTATACACTGATATTGTTTCAAGTTCGAAATCAGGCCAGCTTAAAAAAAAAACCAAGTAGGATTATTTGACTAACATAACTGACAGTGGAACTGTCTTTGATACTAAATTTCCATATTTTCTCATATATGCTTATGCAAGTTTCTCTCTAGCCTTTTCAAGCTATAAATGACTAGGACCCTTCAAGTAGAGAGTGAAGATGTTTGAAATTCAGAATAATCAGTCATAATTCACATACACACACACACACACACACATATATATATATATATATATATATATATATATATATATATATATATATATTATGTGTGTGTGTAGTTTATATTTGAGAACAATGTTAATATTAAACTATAAATATAACCAAGATATGTGAATGTCTGTTAGATTTCTATATAGAAATCCCCTTCAAGCAATTCAGAATAGGAATGATCTGTAAATCAATAACAATGTTATTAAAAAAAATTAAAAAAATATTACTATTTAGTTGGTCCACTGGCAGGACAGAGATTTATACCTCCCTGTCATGCTCATCTTTCTTCTATGAAACTGGATACCATAAAAGGTTGTTTTAGACCTATGATGACCAACTTCCTTACCCATGAGGGCCATATATCAATATTTAAAAAGCCGTAAAGGGACAGTCTACCCATCCCCCAATTTTGCATAACCGGCACTGTTATATTAATATATGTTTTACCTCTTTGATTAGCTTGCATCTAAGCCTCTGCAGACTGCCCCCTTATCTCAGTGCTTTTGACAGACATACAGTTTAGCCAATTGGTGCAGACTCCTAAATAACTCCACGGAAGTGAGCACAATGTTATCTATATGACACACATGAACTAGTACTGTCTAACTGTGAAATACTATTAAAATGCTCTGAGCTAAGAGGCAGTTTTCAACGGTTTAGAAATCAGTTTGAGCCTAGCTAGGATTAGCTTTTCAAAAATACCACCAAGGGAACAAAGTACATTTAATGATAAAAGTCAATTGGAAAGTTTTTTTAAAATTGCCTGCCCTAGCTGAATGATGAAAGTTTAATTTTGACTAGACTGTCCCTTTAAGGGATGCACATACATTTTATGACTATGAGGAAATTACATATATTAATATCTTTCCTAACAAAGTACCCATTTTAAATCCACTTTAACCAAAATAAATAGGAAAGCAATCTTTTGTCTAATTTTAACTTTTAATACATACACAGACATTTTGAGCGACTCCTGGAAGTTGATAAAACTGTGCATAGAGATCTCCAATGTTTAGACCATAAAAAATACCTATGTTGTTGTAGAACAAATATTTTTATTAATAGATATTATGTGGAAACATCCTATGCTGCTCAGGCAATTTTGGGATCATTTTTTAAGCTCCCAAAATGTTTGAAGAGCTGTTATTTTTATTAGTAGAGCAGTGTTTTTCAACCAGTGTGCTGTGGCACACTAGTGTGCCGTGAGAGATCCTCAGGTGTGCCACGGCAGACTGACAACAGTGTGACATATTTTTTAAACTTTGCCTGTTTTTTACTCCCAGTGCAGGGGTAGTTTGTAGGATGCATGGCATAACAGCACAATGCATACAGTATGTGTGTTTGTGTGTATGTGTATATATATATATGCTGTATTAGGCTACAATGTGTAATTTTTTTTAAATTTTGGGATGGTGGTGTGCCACAGGATTTTTTAATGTAAAAAAGTGTGCCACAGCATAAAAAAGGTTAAAAATCACTGTAGTAGAGCATAGGAAAAATGCTAGGAAACTATATAACAGGAAAATCAAACTAAACATACAAAAACAATAGGAACATTTTATTTTGAAGTCTTTAACATGTTTTCACTGTCTTTCAAAACATATGAAGTGAAAACAAAAGTCACACATGACAGGTAATTGAATAAAGGGATTGTAAACACCTTGACAATTTTTATACATAATGTTAACTTATATGTAATGAAACAAGTTTGCAATATACTTTCATTATTTATTTTTTCTCTCCTTTCCATGTAATTTCATTCTGAAAATTGAGGATTTTCTAGCTTTCTCTGCTGATCTCTCAAGTTTAACCCTGATACATAAATTTCCTTTTTTTTTTTTTTTTTTTTTTTTTTTGTATAATTTTTATTGAAGTTCAATTTACGGCATACAAACAAAATTTCCAATGCGGTCAATACAGAAAGGATTAGAAAAACAGTTCCAACTGTACACATCAAAATTATAGAACATTGATGAAAACAAACAATAGACATCCTATTTGCCGATTAGGCTAAGAGCCTTCCAAACAATAAATAAATGGGACCACTTTTGGACCTCACAAAATGAAAAAGATGATAAAGCGTTAGAAGGCTCTTCCGGGCATTAGGGGACCACTTTTGGATCCCAAACAGTGAACTTCAGTTTTCTTAATTTATAAAGTCTATAGGAAATAAAACTGGTTACCTTGCATTTTCGGTACAACAGAAGGTAAAATATAAGCTTAGATTAGGGTGGTAATTAACATATGAGGTGATAACCACTATGGAGGTACTATTCCCGAATGGAAATAGCATGGTGGAACAGACAATCAGAGACTCGACTGGAAAACCATGGTAATCAGCCCTGCTGAATAGAATATAGTGATTAGAGTCTCTACCGTGGTAATTTGTAAGAGTAATTGCTAGGGGGGAGTTTATGTTACGGCATAGGCAAGATGAGCCGTATGGTTAACCCTCCTAAATCAGGAGGTATATTGTGGGGGGGGGAGGTGGTAAGATGAGTACTTTAATTAAACTATATAGCGTAGAAACCTTTTAAATTGTAGGGTATCGACTATATATAAGTAAATAAGACGACCCTCGAGGGTTTGTGGTATATGTTGGCAACTAACAATCAATGTTAACTGTGGGAACGTCATTTAACTGCTAAGATTGTACGTGTATAGTTAGCCCTGTCGAAGCTCTCATCAAGGTAAATGGGATAGAGGATTAAAGCCGAGAGAGACTGACCTAGCGGTGCTGTGTAAGGTGACGAGGGATAAAATAATCCTATACAGTGCCTACCCTCTTAGAGATATATATCAATGAGCACAGGTCTATAGTAAGTGCACAAAGTAGTAGAATCATAAACAGATGATACAATATTTGATTAGGGGCTGAAGATTACCATATCTGTTTTTATTTTTAAGACTGACTAAACTAAGGTCCTAGATGCAAACACACGCTGAGAAAAAAAAAAAAAAAACTGCATTTCTATGGCTCAGTTATCTTAGGTCCTATCCTCTGGGTATGGGCCCTATACCCAGCAAGAATGCAGACACAATTTTAATTTTAGACTTTTGGGAGTACAGTACAAAAAGTCAAACTTCAAGGATGTGCTCATTGAACTTATAAATTAAAGGAGATCAACTAAGATTTGAAGGAAGACCATAGCAGCAGTCTAATATGGTCTAAATAAGGATATCCCAGATTGTGTCATAACACATTGAACTAGGCTTCTCCAATCCCCTTATATCATACGTGTAAATCAGTACAAAAGCTCAGCAACCTGTGAACTTGGGTGTAGAAACTCCTGAGGGCAATGGCTCCTACTGTTATGGCAATATTGGGCACATAATATGAAAGCAGTTAAACATCAAACACTTAGTAAACCAATGTGAGATAACAGTCTAATGGAAGAAAACTAGCCCATTTGAAGCATTTTTTCAAATAACACATCTTTAAGCAAGAATTATACGTGATGCCTTTTACAGTGAGCTAATACAGGGGCATACACAGTTTAATAGATAGATGAAATTTTTAGCTGAGAGGACTTCTAGGAATAAATATTTAGTTTATGATTGGGCTGTCTGTTAGTAGTTCTATAGGAGCATGTAGATCATGGCACAGTGTGAAAAAAAGTCAATGCAAGTGTCCCTAATAAACAACGGTTTTCTTGGGAGCAATGTCTCTAAATTTAGCCAAGGCCTTTTTTTTGACACAATTTGGGAGCCCCACACCAGGACTTTAGAGTTCCAGGGCCAATAAAGCTTACTTTTGTAGGAGAGAAGGCTGTGCGGTGAATCCGAAGACCGGAAGAGATTAGGAGTAGCTGGGCTGAATCAGAGTTGGAATTGCGTGTTGTCGCTTCATCCTCCGCTATCATCTGGTGAAGAAAGGGAGTCTCTGACATTGATGTAAGGGATGTCCCCGGCACCATAGTGAGGGATCCATATTGGAAAATCGAAGTCACGGGTAGCATCACAGCGATCTTTTCCTCCTCACGCGGCAACATAGGTTTTGCGGCCCTCTGGCGCCACGCTGCAATAGCGTGGTCTACAGTATCCCACACCTCAAAAGCAGCGCCTGCAATTTCAGAGAGGCCTGATCGCCCAGCAGTAACCTCTCTGTCAATGGTGCCTGCTTGTTCTACACGCTCTAGCTTTATCTCAGGAGTGTTCATCGGGAGAAGAGTGCGCTCAAGGCGTGCTGCCTGTGTAGTCATTGCTAGTTGGGGCGTGGAGTGTTTAAATGCCTCGCGGCAGACATCCAAAAGATTGTAGATCTCCTGCATAATACACTCTGGGGTTTCCATATTTAAGCAGAGGGTATAGCAATAAGCTTAGGTCGATCCCCACGCTCCTCCTCAGATCGTCGCACAGGCCGCAAGATGGCTGATCCCCGTGGCTGATTTTGGCCGCAGGCAAACCCAACTGGGTCGGGAAATCCCTTTAACTACACCAGACACTCTGCAAAATTGAATATAGGGATCCTCTAGACGTTCTCATCTACAAAAATGTACACAAGTTAGGGCTAGAACGGTCATTTAGTTTGTATTTAGCACAATGTAGAAAGAGCTATGAGAATGTGCGACCGCTCAGCTACTAAGTTGGCTCCTCCCCCCTTTCCTTTTTTTTTTTAACCAATAACAACTGCAAAACAATTTATTTTATACTAACATTAGAGTTGTAACTTGCCTTGTTATCTGCATGATCAAGTCTGGATTGGATCCTCACTATACAGCAAATGGGAGGTGGAGTTTGGTTATTTTACACAATTTCAGCAAACAGGATGTTAATTTATTTAAAAAATCTTTTGACTGCTGAAATGTATTTTATAGAAACATAACAAAAATGTCTTGAATTAAAGGTGTTTGCTGTCTCTTTAAAATTAATGACAACAGAAGTTGTGAGGTATGCTTTCTGTGTACTATAATACTTTTAAATATTTATTTTTTTCCTTTTAAAGGAACATGTAGTTTTCAATTTAACTAGATTTTAAAATTGAAATACTAAATTCTATGTTAAAACCACTAAACCTTTACAACTAAGCTGTTAAATACTA
This sequence comes from Bombina bombina, assembly GCF_027579735.1. NCBI lineage: Eukaryota > Metazoa > Chordata > Amphibia > Anura > Bombinatoridae > Bombina > Bombina bombina. The sequence continues at coordinate 832,516,149 of NC_069501.1, forward strand.
ACAGGTCCGTCCATAATTTTTGCAGAGTTTTAATAGGAACCAATATATATGTTACAATAAGTTGAATATATATATATATATATATATATATATATATATATATATATATACACATACATATAGTTTACAGCAAAACAGTCCAAATAATTATTACAGGGCAACAACCTCAATTTGTGCAAAACTGCTAATTAAAGGGACAGTCAACACTTACTTTAACATGTTTTTATATTGAAAATAACAAAACGGAGGTCCGCCTACACTATACCCCTCCTGCCTTGCCGCCTTGCTTCTGTCCTAATCAGTGGCGCTAACTACTCTAATACCCAGTAAATATGGATGCCGGACTCCCCCCACCATTACGTAGCTGCCTTCTTCTTCAACTTATAAGCAAATCAGAATCCAGGCATCGGACAGAAATTGCAAGCGCGTGCAATTTCTGTCCGAGGACTGGATTCTGATTTGCTTATAAGTTGAAGAAGAAGGCAGCTACGTAATGGTGGGGGGAGTCCGGCATCCATATTTACCGGGTATTAGAGTAGTTAGCGCCGCTGATTAGGACAGAAGCAAGGCGGCAAGGCAGGAGGGGTATAGTGTAGGCGGACCTCCGTTTTGTTATTTTCAATATAAAAACATGTTAAAGTAAGTGTTGACTGTCCCTTTAAATAAAATAATCACAGAATTTTATCCCAGGAATACTTAGCCAAATTCTCTAATGTGTCCAATATCAGCCATCCTTTCAGCAGGAGCAGAATAAGAAAAGAGAGAAAATAAGTTTTGGTGTTCCAGTTTTTATGCCCCAATTCAAAAAGGAGTTTATCAAATGCCATTCAAAGGCCAATGGGACTGTCCTTCTGAGACAGAGACTAGGCCAAAGCCTAGTCTATAGCTTTACATATGTCTACATAAACACAGTACAGTCCAAGAACCAACCACTTGAACACTCAACTCTAAAACCATCTATGTGAACCCTCCAAGGAGAAAAGCTGTTAGCTATGTCACCACAGAACAGTCTACTCCAGAATTGTTATTGTTTAAAAAGATAGATAATCCTTGTATTACCCATTCCCCAGTTTTGCACAGCCAACATGATTATATTAATATACTTTTTGCCTCTGTGATTACCTTGCATCTAATCACATGGCTATTTATTATCTATTGACTTGCATTTTAGCCAATTAGTAATGTGTCAGCCACAACTACATGGTAGAGAGCACAATGTTATCTATATGACACACATGAATTAGCAGTCTCTTGCTGTGCAAAGCTAATAAAAAAGCATAAGAGGCTGTCTATAGTGGCTTAGAAACAGGCAGAAATGTAGAGGTTTAAATGTTAAAAAATAGGTTAATATAACAATGCTGGTTGTGAAAAGCTGGGAAATGGGTAGTAAAGGCATTATCTATCTTTTTAAACAATATCAATTTTTGACTAACATAACTGACAGTGGAGCTGTCTTTGATACTAAATTTCCATATTTTCTCATATATGCTTATGCAAGTTTCTCTCTAGCCTTTTCAAGCTATAAATGACTAGGACCCTTCAAGTACAGAGGGAAGATGTTTGAAATTCAGAATAATCAGTCATCATTCACATACACACACACACACACACACACACACACATATATATATATATATATATATATATATATATATATATATATATATATATTATGTGTGTGTATAGTTTATATTTGAGAACAATGTTAATATTAAACTATAAATATAACCAGGATAGGTGAATGTCTGTTAGATTTCTATATAGAAATCCCCTTCAAGCAATTCAGAATAGGAATGATCTGTAAATCAATAACAATGTTATTAAAAAAAAGAATAAAAATATTACTATTTAGTTGGTCCACTGGCAGGACAGAGATTTATACCTCCCTGTCATGCTCATCTTTCTTCTATGAAACTGGATACCATAAAAGGTTGTTTTAGACCTATGATGACCAACTTCCTTACCCATGAGGGCCATATATCAATATTTAAAAAGCCGTAAAGGGACAGTCTACACCAGAATTTGTATTGTTTAAAAAGATAGATAATACCTTTATTACCCATCCCCCAGTTTTGCATAACCGGCACTGTTATATTAATATATGTTTTACCTCTTTGATTAGCTTGTATCTAAGCCTCTGCAGACTGCCCCCTTATCTCAGTGCTTTTGACAGACATACAGTTTAGCCAATCGGTGCAGACTCCTAAATAACTCCACGGGAGTGAGCACAATGGTATCTATATGACACACATGAACTAGTACTGTTAACTGTGAAATACTTTTAAAATGCTCTGAGCTAAGAGGCAGTTTTCAACATGGGTAGTAAAGGCATTATCTATCTTTTTAAACAATATACATTTTTGTGTAGACTGTCCCTTTAAGTTAAATATTGGTGACTAAATACTACCAAATATGTTTACCATATTTAACTAATAATGTAAATTGCATAGTCATATCATTTTGCAGCATTGTATAATTAGTGTTGTTTTGAAAGTTCCAACAGTTGTGATCAGAAAAAGTTTCACAGTTTCAAAGTATGATTTTAAATATTTGTAAGCTTTTTTCTAATCCTGGAAAGGGTCTTGTTTAGTAAAACTGTTAACTGAGCATGTATAAAAAACTGTAAGTGACATGACTACTAGAAACTAGCTGAGCACATCCTATCAGCTAATCCCTTTGTCTCCCATAATTGTTACCTTGCATATTAGACCCATGTTTTTAGCACTGGATGCACTCTACAAATGATAATAACTATATACGTGCAGTCACCAATTAGAAGATACCTTTCAGTCATGCATTGCTGTTCCTGAGCCTGTTTTGGTATACTTTTTAACAATGGATACCAATAAAAGAAAGCAAAATAAATAATTAAAGTAAAATGGAAAGTTTCGTAGGGCATCAGAGACATAATGAAGTAGGGAGGAGCCATATGTTAGTACTCAGCATTTCTGTTGGTGTCCAAGCCGGCACGTTGGGACACGATAGTACTCACTGATTGGGTACTTTTTATTGCCACCATTTATTTGGTATTATATGAGTGACTATATTGGATTGTAGCATTAACCACCTATCACTCTATCACCTCCATACCAGGAGAGAGGGAGATGGGCCAAAAGACAGCAGGGATTCCCAGGTCAGAGGGAGACACCTAATTGCTCAGTAAGACAATGTTATACCTTGTGCGCAAATAATACCTCATAATATTTTGAGGGTTACAAATGTGAGTGAACATTTTGGGCTAGATTACAAGTGAACTGGTATTTTGCGCTTCCGTTAGAGCGCTAATGCTAAAAGTAAGATTTTTGCGCAAAAATCCGAACTTAGAATATCCTGTGTGCTTTCATGTATTCCCCATAAAAGAAAATAGAGAAAAACAAGTGGGGAACAAATCTAATACTTTACTCTTGTGCAAACACTATCACATATTCTCATTTGCTCTAACCTGACATGAAAATATGAATATTTAATATTACAATGTTCTTTGCATAACTGAATATGTTCTATTCATTTATAAATACATATTCCTACATATATTTGATTGATTTATGCACAAATATTTATTTATATCTATATATCTATCTATCTATATACATATATATATATATATATATATATTTTTGATACAAGAGATAGGGTGCACACAGATAGAACTAAAGGGTAAAGCGTATTGTGCTGGCAATCCTAAATGAATATTAACAAATTAATTAGAAAAGAGCTCTAACATATCAAAAGAGCTAAAGCGGATACCTGGCCGCACCAACACACCCCTACAGTATACTAAGGAATGACATCCTAAACAGGTATGCTGAACATATGCTTTTAATAAAAACAAAGCCAAAAAAGATACATGCTGAGAAAAATGGCAACAACAAGATACAGCACACAAACATATACCAAGCGTAGTGCACTACTGTCAACTGTGAGCTAGCATTTGCATAGTATTGTTAACTCATGAGAAAGTCCGTTCTTGATGCCGGGCACTTAAGTGTTAAAAACACGCTCCGGTTTAAAGATTTAGACAGATTACCGTCCTTGATATCTCATTATGTGTATTTGTTCCGGTACCGGATTAAGGATATAATGTGAGAGTCCAAAGGATGGTACTAGTACTATTGCAAACTTGATCCCATGTGCTAATGACAGCTCCAACTTTAAACTTTCAGTGTGCAAGACTTATTACTTATTACTGCATGGCTTACCTCCGCTATCTTCACACACTCTACGGTATTACCTGGCAGGATCTCATCCGTGGTGTGACTTACAGCGATGTATTCCGCCTATGCAGCTCTTCACTTGCTTGGTTGTGTTGTGTTCCCTTGATACCGTCAGATTCACAGCATATCCACCATGCTGGCGTTCTCCACACTGTGTCTTGTTCTACACATTACGCGTTTCGCCCCTCCCCCTTTCCGGGCTGAACTCAGGGCTTCATCAGATGTGTCTAATTAGACACCACAGCAGACTTTATAACACTTGTGCAGATACAAAGTTACACCTCCTTCATGTATGTTAAAGGGAAGTGTATAGTGCATGTACATTTCAATGGCTACACTTAGATTACACTACACATTTAATATACAACTAATCTATACAAATATGGTATTATGCAATTCACACATTTTTTGAAAACTGCTTATTATATACTGATAAAAAACAGCATTAGATTTAAATGTACACTGAGAACCACTTATGTGAACATGTCTTCATGCTCATTACTAAGCTGCCGTGTATTATTTCATACACATTTTCTAACAGTGTTAATAAATAAGGAATACTTATAGAAAACAGGAAAATTCGATTTTTTCATTCAAACCAAAGGGAGAGAGGGTATTGAGTCTGTACATCCAGCGTGACTCATGCTGGAGCAGTAATTGGTCAATATTACCTCCTCTCCTCCTTGGTTTGATGTGTTCAATACCCAATACTCTTAGGAGAGAGAAATCAGAGTCATGCATTTTTTTAAAGTGTCTGGCCACTGGACTGTCTGACTCCTTATCTTTAATGCTATCTCTGTGTTCCCTCACCCTTTCTTTTAATTCACGTGTCGTTTTCCCAATGTAAAATTTGGGACACGAACAGTGTAACATATAAATGACATTTGAGGTATTGCAGACTATTCTTTCATTGATGTGGTAAGACCTATCTGAATATTCAGTGCAAAAATTTGAGGCTTTAACGATGTACTTGCAGTACACACATCTGCCACAAGGTTCGCAACCTTTTCTAGTCTGTGCCTGTGTTAGCCAATTTTTTGGGGTGTCTCTTTGGAACTCACTACGAACCAATTTATCCTTAATACTGGGAGCTCTTTTGGCTGTAAGCAGTGGGTACTCAGAAATAAATTTAGCAACTGAACTATCATTTAATAAAATGTGCCAGTGTTTATTAAGGATATTCCGCAATTTATTCCAATGGGAATTATATTTTGTTATTAAACGAATACTATTCTCTTCCTTAGGCTTTTCAGTTGTTCTATATAATAATTCATTTCTGGGTTTCTGCCTAGCTCTAAGCCATCCTTTCTTAACTTGATTCTTAGAGTACCCTCTCTGAAGGAACCTCTGAGCCATCTCTCCGGCCTGCCTTTCAAAATCTTGTTCAGTGGAGCAGCACCTCTTGAGCCTCAAGAACTGTCCCACTGGAATGCCATTTTTTAAGGCCTCCGGGTGGTGGCTGGAACCATACAACAGATTATTAGTTGCTGTTTCTTTGCGAAACACTTTGCTTTTTAATAATCCATCCTCAATGGTGAGTTTGAGATCCAAAAAAGTAGTTTCCTTATTACTAATCTGGTGAGTTAAGAACAAATTTCTATTGTTATTGTTCAGAATCTCAACAAATTTATTGGCTGAAGTTTCATTCCCTTTCCACAAAACTAGGATGTCATCCACATAGCGCGGAGGTAAGCCATGCAGTAATAAGTCTTGCACACTGAAAGTTTAAAGTTGGAGCTGTCATTAGCACATGGGATCAAGTTTGCAATAGTACTAGTACCATCCTTTGGACTCTTACATTATATCCTTAATCCGGTACCGGAACAAATACACATAATGAGATATCAAGGACGGTAATCTGTCTAAATCTTTAAACCGGAGCGTGTTTTTAACACTTAAGTGCCCGGCATCAAGAACGGACTTTCTCATGAGTTAACAATACTATGCAAATGCTAGCTCACAGTTGACAGTAGTGCACTACGCTTGGTATATGTTTGTGTGCTGTATCTTGTTGTTGCCATTTTTCTCAGCATGTATCTTTTTTGGCTTTGTTTTTATTAAAAGCATATGTTCAGCATACCTGTTTAGGATGTCATTCCTTAGTATACTGTAGGGGTGTGTTGGTGCGGCCAGGTATCCGCTTTAGCTCTTTTGATATGTTAGAGCTCTTTTCTAATTAATTTGTTAATATTCATTTAGGATTGCCAGCACAATACGCTTTACCCTTTAGTTCTATCTGTGTGCACCCTATCTCTTGTATCAAAATTAGTAACATATAAGTTGCATTAGACCTTATTTCTTTAGGAGAGCATCAGACTTTATTATTATACAGTAGTTTTTGTGTTTTGACGTCTCTTAACGGGTTTTGAACATAACTAAGCAACTGAATCTATCATTATGGCATTTAAATTAACTGAAGAAAAATGGGTTAGTGATATTGATGAAGCGTTTAAACCCTCCATCAATATCGACGAAACCAATATTGAAGAAAAAAGTAATGATGTATTTTCAGCATTTAAGGAATATAAGAAAAAAGCAATTAAGGAACTTAAAATCAAGTGGGAGCTAGCTAGCCTACAAAGGTATGTTAAAGAAGAACTGATCCCCAGAGGTCTGAGGATTAGACTAGACCCAGGAATAAATTTAAGAGGGGTGGAAGCAAACACTGAATTTATTCAAAAATGGAATGCTATATTAACACGATGTACCTTAGAGTTGATGCAATTAATGATTGATGAGGACGAAAAAAGATTGGAGGAAAGCAAAATTGAGACAAATAAAATCTATGAACAGGTAAATCTTTATGCCAATGACCCAGCTTTTGATAAACTTAATAAGGAGGCTCAAAAAACCTTAGAACGTTTGCAAGGTGAAATTAAATTTAGAAAAAGGCGAAAAATGGTTAGGGATCAGGATGATTTTAAAAAAGGTACCATCTACATATATAGAAATAACAACAGTACCAGATATGCATATGACTCAGGTACAGACAACTCTGAGAATGAATTAGAGAATGCCCCCCAAAATATAAGAACTGCATTACAGGGGAGAATCCCTTTAGGGGTAGGACCCGGAGAGGAGGCAGACAAAAGAGGGGGAGGTGGTCGAGCTTATTCCAGCAGACAGAGACAAAGGAGCAGAGGAGGGAGATACAGGAGCAATCCCCAGTATCGCATGACAACCAGGAATCAGAGGAAAGAGAGTCAATTCTGGGAAAACACAAACTAACTAATATAGAAGAGGAAATGTCAGTAATTAACCTCTCCTCAGTTAGTTTAAACATGGTACACATTGAATTGTTAAAGAAAGGATTATCATTCTGTCCCTCTAATGGCTTAGATAAATTTGAATTTGTGAAAGATCTAAACCTTTTTGCAAGGAAAATATTATTGAAAAAACTTTGGGGTAATAGATCCCAGAGTGGTGGCCCTGTTGAGAGTGAGGATGCAGAGGCAGTTGCAAACTTAGTATCCTTATTAGAAGAACAGGAGGAAACCGATACAGGTATCATTTACCCCAAAAAATCTAATTTTAAACCTACGTCTAAATTTATGCCCCAACTATCCTTATCTCCCAGTGTCCACACTTTTGTTAAATGTGTGGAAAGAGAAGTAGGTGACATAGGAGTTTCAGGCATAGTGAGTGACAATTTGAGCAAAAAAGAGAGAAGAGCTCTTAAAGATTTGATGAGCAAAAAAGAAATTCAGATCAAACCATCCGATAAGGGTGGGAATATTGTCATCCTTAACCAGGCTGACTATGTGAAAGAAGTCCTGAGACAGCTAGGTGTAAAAGAACAATATGAGGCTGTCACTAGACAAACTTATGATAAATCTTGTGATGATTTATTCATCATTTTGAGACAAGCAAAAGAATCAGGGTTACTGACTAAAAAAGAATTTGAATTTCTGAGTCCGACTCACCCAGTAGTTCCTACGTTCTACTGCATCCCCAAGGTGCACAAAAGCATTACACACCCACCAGGACGTCCCATAGTGTCTGGGATTGGGGGACCAACAGAGGGGATAAGTAGATATGTAGATTTTTTTCTACGTCCCTTCTTAACTGAACTGTCCTCCTATGTGCAAGACACGGGGGACGTTTTAAGAAAATTGGATAAAATTAAAATGGAACCAGATATGCTTCTACTCACTCTTGATGTGGAGTCACTGTACTCTTCTATTCCACATAAAGTAGGTTTGGAAGCAGCTGAATACTTCCTTAAACTACGTGGAGAAGAGTATAGTGACAACACTACCTTGGTACTCAAATTATTGGAATTTGTGTTAACCAATAACATATTCATGTTTGATGGCAAATTTTTTAGACAGTTAAGGGGCACAGCCATGGGTTCGGCGTGCGCCCCCACCTATGCCTGTCTCCATCTAGGTGTCTGGGAGGCAGTTGATGTCTTCCAGGAATTAGATATATGGGTGGAGGCTCACGTCGTCCTATGGCTGCGCTATGTGGATGACATCCTAGTTTTGTGGAAAGGGGATGAAACTTCAGCCAATAAATTTGTTGAGATTCTGAACAATAACAATAGAAATTTGTTCTTAACTCACCAGATTAGTAATAAGGAAACTACTTTTTTGGATCTCAAACTCACCATTGAGGATGGATTATTAAAAAGCAAAGTGTTTCGCAAAGAAACAGCAACTAATAATCTGTTGTATGGTTCCAGCCACCACCCGGAGGCCTTAAAAAATGGCATTCCAGTGGGACAGTTCTTGAGGCTCAAGAGGTGCTGCTCCACTGAACAAGATTTTGAAAGGCAGGCCGGAGAGATGGCTCAGAGGTTCCTTCAGAGAGGGTACTCTAAGAATCAAGTTAAGAAAGGATGGCTTAGAGCTAGGCAGAAACCCAGAAATGAATTATTATATAGAACAACTGAAAAGCCTAAGGAAGAGAATAGTATTCGTTTAATAACAAAATATAATTCCCATTGGAATAAATTGCGGAATATCCTTAATAAACACTGGCACATTTTATTAAATGATAGTTCAGTTGCTAAATTTATTTCTGAGTACCCACTGCTTACAGCCAAAAGAGCTCCCAGTATTAAGGATAAATTGGTTCGTAGTGAGTTCCAAAGAGACACCCCAAAAAATTGGCTAACACAGGCACAGACTAGAAAAGGTTGCGAACCTTGTGGCAGATGTGTGTACTGCAAGTACATCGTTAAAGCCTCAAATTTTTGCACTGAATATTCAGATAGGTCTTACCACATCAATGAAAGAATAGTCTGCAATACCTCAAATGTCATTTATATGTTACACTGTTCGTGTCCCAAATTTTACATTGGGAAAACGACACGTGAATTAAAAGAAAGGGTGAGGGAACACAGAGATAGCATTAAAGATAAGGAGTCAGACAGTCCAGTGGCCAGACACTTTAAAAAAATGCATGACTCTGATTTCTCTCTCCTAAGAGTATTGGGTATTGAACACATCAAACCAAGGAGGAGAGGAGGTAATATTGACCAATTACTGCTCCAGCATGAGTCACGCTGGATGTACAGACTCAATACCCTCTCTCCCTTTGGTTTGAATGAAAAAATCGAATTTTCCTGTTTTCTATAAGTATTCCTTATTTATTAACACTGTTAGAAAATGTGTATGAAATAATACACGGCAGCTTAGTAATGAGCATGAAGACATGTTCACATAAGTGGTTCTCAGTGTACATTTAAATCTAATGCTGTTTTTTATCAGTATATAATAAGCAGTTTTCAAAAAATGTGTGAATTGCATAATACCATATTTGTATAGATTAGTTGTATATTAAATGTGTAGTGTAATCTAAGTGTAGCCATTGAAATGTACATGCACTATACACTTCCCTTTAACATACATGAAGGAGGTGTAACTTTGTATCTGCACAAGTGTTATAAAGTCTGCTGTGGTGTCTAATTAGACACATCTGATGAAGCCCTGAGTTCAGCCCGGAAAGGGGGAGGGGCGAAACGCGTAATGTGTAGAACAAGACACAGTGTGGAGAACGCCAGCATGGTGGATATGCTGTGAATCTGACGGTATCAAGGGAACACAACACAACCAAGCAAGTGAAGAGCTGCATAGGCGGAATACATCGCTGTAAGTCACACCACGGATGAGATCCTGCCAGGTAATACCGTAGAGTGTGTGAAGATAGCGGAGGTAAGCCATGCAGTAATAAGTAATAAGTCTTGCACACTGAAAGTTTAAAGTTGGAGCTGTCATTAGCACATGGGATCAAGTTTGCAATAGTACTAGTACCATCCTTTGGACTCTCACATTATATCCTTAATCCGGTACCGGAACAAATACACATAATGAGATATCAAGGACGATAATCTGTCTAAATCTTTAAACCGGAGCGTGTTTTTAACACTTAAGTGCCCGGCATCAAGAACGGACTTTCTCATGAGTTAACAATACTATGCAAATGCTAGCTCACAGTTGACAGTAGTGCACTACGCTTGGTATATGTTTGTGTGCTGTATCTTGTTGTTGCCATTTTTCTCAGCATGTATCTTTTTTGGCTTTGTTTTTATTAAAAGCATATGTTCAGCATACCTGTTTAGGATGTCATTCCTTAGTATACTGTAGGGGTGTGTTGGTGCGGCAAGGTATCCGCTTTAGCTCTTTTGATATGTTAGAGCTCTTTTCTAATTAATTTGTTAATATATATATATATACATATAGTTATAGATATATACAGATATATATAGTAAAATATCTATTTATAAATACATAGAACATATTCTGCTATGTGCGGAACATTAGAATGCCAAATATTTACAGTAAATACATAGTTAAAACCTTTTTTAAAAATAAATATTGCATAAATATGTTTTTACATGTTTTCATATACTTAATGGCAAATGGCTCTATGTCTACATATGTATACATATATATTTATGTGTTTATATGCGTATATATATATATATATATATATATATACATACATATATATATATATATATATATATATATATATATATATATATATATAAAAGTAATCCAGTCAAATGCACTCTCAGGTCATTTGAATAGGTTCTTTAATGGAACGTTTTCGGGGTTCACAACCCCTTCATCAGCATAAGCAAATAACCAAATATCACACAATTTATAGTGTATCAAAACAGTGTCACTTCCGGATTTGTGACATGATTAAAACATACATATATTGCTTTGTATTGCATTTAATGATAATTTACAATGTGCTCAAAGTTACCTAATAGATAATTGAAAACTGATGTCAACAAACAGAATGTAATTACCTGTGATCTGCACATTAAATATTATAGTGTGAATCAATCGTCATATTAACCGTAGCCATGTTTGTTGCACTAGACAATTCACAATTATACACTTATTTAGTTATGTCTCGTAACCATGGCTACGGTTACTATGACGATTGATTCACACTATAATATTTAATGTGCAGATCACAGGTAATTACATTCTGTTTGTTGACATCAGTTTTCAATTATCTATTAGGTAACTTTGAGCACATTGTAAATTATCATTAAATGCAATACAAAGCAATGTATGTATGTTTTAATCATGTCACGAATCCGGAAGTGACATCACTTCCGGTTGGCATGATCACGGTGGAACGAAAGATGCGTTCCACACTCTGTATTTTGGCGCACTTTTTGGAAGCAAAATTGTTTGGTGAGACACTGTTTTGATACACTATAAATTGTGTGATATTTGGTTATTTGCTTATGCTGATGAAGGGGTTGTGAACCCCGAAAACGTTCCATTAAAGAACCTATTCAAAAGACCTGAGAGTGCATTTGACTGGATTACTTATATTGCTTATTTTTGCACCCAGGCGGTTGACACTTGGTGGGCTGAGCTGGAAATTGTTTGAATATATATATATATATATCTTTAAATATATATACACATATAAATATATAAATACAAATGTACTTATATATATATATATATATATATATATATACATACATACATACATATCCATCTTTAGCAATGTATATGTATGTATCTCTATGTTAACACCCTTTGCCGGCTTTTTTTTATAACACCCAAGATCTGATATCTTTGAGCCCTTATAACTTGAGAGTGTAATATTTTTTTTTAAATAATTTTTATTAGACAGTGTGATTATGAGTGTAAGTGTACTTTGTAATGTATTTTTGTAACTTAAAATTTTTGCGAAACAGTTAACCAGAGCTCTGAGATCGTGGTAATCATTCTAGCATAAATCGTGATTGCGTTTACTTTCAATTTGTAATACGAGAGGTAAGCCTGATGAGTGCAAACCCTTGCGATTTACCCCTTATCGATCGGGGGCAAACGATTGCGCTGCACTTGTAATCTAGCCCTTTATTATTTATGATAAGTTAAAGTGATCATTTGTAATACTACACTGAGATCTGGTTGGTGCACTTTTCCTTTTCATTTTTGTACCTTTATCTTATCACTCAAATGCTTCCCTTTCTTATCTCTGTCTCTATATAATACTTAGAAAGAACAATAGAAAATGAACATTTTAAAACTTTATCTTTTTCATTTCTTCTGCTGACTGTGATTACACAGCTTGTCAATAGCCTATACTTAAAGGGGCAGTATACACTAATTTTCATATAACTGCATGTAAAGAAAAATATGCAACGATACTGGTACAAAAATCCAGTATAAAACTGTTTAAAAACTTACTTAGAAGCTCTCAGTTTAACTCTGTTAAAAAGGTAGATGGAAAGCCCACTGCAAGTGAGAAATAAGACACACACCCTCCCCCTTCTTTTGCATATGAAAAGACCCTTTACACAAACAGAAGCAAGCTGAAGTAGGTATACGTCAGTATTCTCATAAAACTTTGGGGCTTGGTTAGGAGTCTGAAAATTAGAGCAATGTTATTTAAAAATAAGCAAAACTATACATTTTTAAAAAATAAAAAAATTATGGGCTATATAAAAAGATAATCTACAAAACATTTATGCAAAGAAAAAATGAGTGTATAATGTCCCTTTAAGTATAGAAACTTCCAGTATAGGAGGCGATACCACAGGCTAAATTAGATATTTCAAATGCTGAAATAAAGGCAAATAAGCTGTGTATAACATATGAATACACTCCAGCAGGTAAAATGGATCATTGGGAACAAATTAAGAGGGAGAAAATGTTAGCGTAAACTGTCCCTTTAAATGTATTAAATGATATAAGGTAGAATTGCAAGTACCTCTTAAAGATATATTTAAAAAAAGTATTTTCATCCATAAATTTCCATCTTGCAGCATAGGTATTGTTGGTCATTCAGATCACTTGAGATATAAACCTTATTCTTTGTCCTCTGTGAGTTTGATAAAGATGTGGTAAGATAAGGTAGTTTTCTAACTAAAAATTATTTGAGGTCTTTTGTTGTTGAGGGATTTCTTCAGTAAAACCATAATATACTGTATAATTAATTTTTACTTAGATATAAACACTTAACTATTGCTTCCAAAACAGAAAGATTTACTTATTTTATTTAATTTTATTAAATGACGAATTCATTTTATTTTTTATTATTTTATTTGTTTCCATTCCTCTACACAGAATGACAATGCATGTTATTAAGTAATTATAGGAATTGCCTAATATTTTATTCTGTTTCGCATAGTATTATAATAACATTTTAAAGCACCCACTTCACTACAACTGAACCTTCTATGATCTTATTTTAGATGAGTACAAGTCTCATACTTTCAAAATATTATTTGAGATATGTTTTTTAACATTTTAATGAGCCAATAAATGATCATAGAGAAGGGTGGCAATTGTCTTTGGTGGTAGAATCAGGGGTGGTGAAGGTGCAGTGTCCGCCATACAGTTTATTTTGCATAGGCATGCACATGGGATGTGTCGGGTGTGCAAAGTAAATCACCATATAGAGGCAGTGTGCACAGCCCAATCTGCGTTTTAGTTAAACTGATGGTAAATTTTACATATTTTAATATCATGTCCGGGATCTAAGCAATATTTTAGAAGAACTTTAATTCATCACTTCTAAAGAAGATGCACTGTAACTAACCTTTTAATCTAGCCATGCTATTCTAATACCCAGCTCTATGGTCGCCCACTTCAAAACTCATATTTTTGTGAGCTATTTGAAATGTTCTCCAATCAGCACTCTAGCCATATGGCACTTTTTTTTTTAACTAGAGTGCCGATTGGAGAACATTTTAAACAGTCAGCTCACAAAAAATATGAAGTGATTAATTAAAGTCCATCTAAAATATTGCTTAGATTCCAGAACTGATTTTAAAACATGGAAAGATTCCCATCGCTGTTATCAGTACCCACATTGTTCATAAAGCAATGTACTTGAGATTTAAATTTTGCTGGCTTTTATACACAGTATAAACATATATGCATTTACAGTAGATGGGTGAGTACAGCTCAGTGTCCAATGTACTGTGCACCTTAACAGTGGTTTGCTGCCTCTATCCCTCAGAAGCCATGGGTTACTATAGATGTAGTCAACAAGGAAACTGTAATCCCATAAAGGTAAACAAACACTTTATTATTTGTCATCTGTTTCATTTTAGCAGTTTTATTTCTATATAATATAAAATATAATATTTTAAAAGGGATGGGTTGCTACACCCAGGCCACTGGGTTGTACTTGCCCCCTGGGACAACATTTTTCATTCCTTCTCTGTGATTTTCTGATATATGGCAATACCACTTAACACAGTATTAAAGGGACATTGTACACTACATTTTTCTTTGCATAAATATTTTTTAGATGATCCATTTATATAGCCCATCTGGTAGTGTTTTTCTAAAAATGTATAGTTTTGCTTGAACATTGTGCTGATTTGCAGACTCCTAACCAAGCCCCACAGTGTCAGATGTATACACGCATTTACAGACTCCTACAGGCTCCTGTTTATGTTATTTGTCTTTTCATATGTAGGGAAGCGGGGAAGTGGCATTTGGGAAGTGTCTGATATTTTTGTTTACCCAGCCCCTTTCAGTGGGTGTCTACCTCATCGACCGTGCTAAACTGGGAGCTTCTAAGTAAGTTTTAAAAGGTTTTATACTGGATTTTTATATCAGTATCTGTGCATATTCTTCTTTATAGTAGTGTCAATTACATGCAGTTATATGAAAATCAGTATCTACTGTCCCTTTAATGTAAATGTATGCAGCGCAGAACCACACAATAGCAGTTTTTTTTTAATAGCTACAACAGTCTATATGGCGCACTTCATATGCCACGTCTAATGGAAGTTGCATAAGACCCCTAATGTTTGAAATGAATTATATTCTTTTAAATATCTTTATTAATCTACTGGTATTTTTTTTTTATTTAGATGAAGGTGCATTTTATTATTAAATTCGCCAATTTTGCACTAGATTACGAGTGGAGCGCTAACAGTTACGTGCAAGTGAAAAGGAATTTATCGCGGGTGTTGCCGTGTGTTGGGATTTTCGCTCGTATTACAAGTTGAAAGTAAACGCAATAGCTTGAGCACAATTGAAGTTAATGTGCATCGACCTCAGATCTCAGCGCGACCTCAGATCTCAGGTTAACTGTTTTGAGAAACAAAAAAAATTGTCACAAAAAACATCAAAAATAAATTACAAAGTACAGTTACACTTATAATAACAATATCTATTTAAAAAATATATTACACAAAAAAGTTATGATGGCTCAAAGATATGAGATCTCAGGTGTGAGGGACAAAAAGGCATGCAAAGGGCTTTAAAATGGAGATACTATGTATATAGGTGTGTATGTATATATATATATATATATATATATATTCATATATATATATATAATATATATATATATATATATTTGTATGTGTATATATGTATTTACAGACATATAAATTACGGTAAAAGGAGAGAGTTATGTTGTGACAATTAATTCAAATGTAGATCAAGAATGATTAAATATTTGATCTTGGGCCGGAAGAAACTTCCTCCCATAACAATACAAAGGAATACCAGTGTTATCCGCACATTACCTGGATGTCCACACTATTGTGCAGAAAGCCTCTGTTCCTCTGACGGTCACAAGCCAAGCGACTCTGCTTGTCTCGCTTCTCACCCTCTCAGCGTGCAGCTCCAATCGTGTGCTGCTGTGCGCTTATCGTGACATCATCCAAAGGAAGGAGCAGACTCCAAGGGAAACAGTCTATAGAACACTGGAGTGAAATCCATCTGGATTATACAAAGTGAATCAAAAGACGTGGTTCACTCCATAAAAAAATACTTTTATTCTTCCAAATTAAAATTTACATAAAAGAAGCTTCATAGCAACATACAAGAAGAGTGCAGCACACAGACGTACACGTTTCGGCAAACTGCCATAATCATAGCCTGGGGCGCTGTTCACAGGACACAAATTTAAAAGGAAGGCAAACTAACCTTATTGGTTAAAACACAAATTATCAAGAAATGCCCTTTAAGTTAACTCCTTAATCTGCCTGCCACCTTTGAAACTCTTGGTTTATGCAATAGGTATAATAATGTTGGAAGTGTCCAAAGTCTATTACATTTACAAATATACACATAGCCATGTTATATACATATTATCATTTCTATAAATGTTGTACAATGTTTCACATGAAAAACATCAATCAATTAATTCATGAATTGTGTCAAATAAACACATAGATAAAGTAAATACATGTAAGACAGGGATCCCCAAAAGGTAGATTTCATAGTCTATATATGTCCCATATTACTGATATATAGTTGGATATTCATGGAAGGTTATAACACATAACCTGTGAACTATGGCTTCATACCCAAATGCTTAGTTGTGACCACCTATAACAACAGAAGAAATTGATGCAATGCCTACTCAAGTATAACTTATCATGGGACATTCAGCATGAAGCTAGTGGGACTGTCATTTAGGTACATTATGTATACTCAATCAAAATAGAAACGGAGCATTGAAAGAATACTAATAGTCAGTGTTCATGTTCCATGCAAGTTAAAGTACCATCAAGGCTATTCTTACAAAGATATTCTGGTTGTAAATATAATATATTGTGATATTGTTTAAGCCTAATGCAAATTAACAGTTGAATGGAAGGTACAACTAGTCACTATGGAAACACCATGAAGCTAATTCAAGGAAGAGTAGTATATAATATATTAATGATCAATGAGATATGATTCCAAACTGTAGCATCAAACTTGGCAGGTCATTCTACAGGTATCAAACTCAGGGACCACTGCATATCTTTTTTTTTTTTTAATTATATAATTTTTATTGTTATTTTAAAAGAATGTAACACTCTCATAACTCATTAGATACAAATAGAAGAAAACATATATAATACTAATTAATACATTGACAGTATACAATTATACAACATTATTCAGTTCAGTTAATTATTTAACAATTTCAATTTTCTATATCACTCAGGAGATTTTGTATAGAAAGCAAGAACACTAAGGTGCCGATTTATCAAGCTCTGTATGGAAAACAGAAGTTATGAAGCAGCGGTCTAAAGAACGCTGCTCCATAACTTGTCCACCTGCTCTGAGGCCGCAGACAAAAATCAACAAATACGATCGGGTTGATTGACACCCCCTGCTAGCGGACGATTGGCTGTAAATCTACAGGGGGTGGCATTGCACCAGCAGTTCACAAGAACTGCTGGTGAAATGATAAATGCTGACAGTGTATGCTGTCAGGATTTATCGATGTGCAGCGGACATGATACGCTACATCGTATCATGTCCACTCGCACATTAATAAATATACCCCCATGTATCGTATGCCTAATTCGAACAAAATATAGCAAAAGATAGATTTTATCTCCATTAATCCCATTCCTATATAGTGCTCTTTATAATTATTTGAGATTGGGAAAAATTACATCTATATAATAGTATTTTCAGTTATATACCTATACCTAAATATAATGAGGTAAAGGAGCTAGAATTCGATTTTTTACTGAGGGTTCCAAAGTTCTAATAAAGTCACTCCATTTTATTTGGAACTCTTTAAGTCTTGTTTCTTTATCATTTAATACATCAATTACTTCTATATTCATTTGATCTAAAAGAATAGAGTAAAAAACATGCATACTAGGTCCCTCCTTCAACAACCATTTTTTCGTTATACACTTTCTTGCCACCAAAATTACCATTGTCATCAATCTAACATTTATCATGTTTTATTTGTCTATTTTCGGCAAGCAGCATATTAAAAAAACTTATGTTCACATTCGTCTCAAACACATTGAAGCCCAGAAGCTAACTTTTGCTCAGAATGTATTAATTTTTGGCATTCCTATAGAAGATGCTTCAAATTAGGATCATAAAAATTAAATTTAGTACATCTCCTCTCACAATTTGACCACCTTACCACTATTTTTCAGAGTAATATAGAATTGATGTAATAGTTTAATCTGTGATTCCCTTAAATAAGAATCTTGTGTAATAGACATAATATTTTTAATACTTTTTTGGATCTCTTTAGTATCTAAAGTTATCAAGGCTTCTTGTTGCCGTCCAGTTATAATTTTCCCCATTGTTTCACTTGACCTTAATTTCAAAAGAGCCCTATAAAGGGCAGAATAAGAAAAAAATCCTTTATGAAAGCCTTCTATCATATCCTGTAATGGATGAGGGTACCGTAGAGATGAGGTGGAGACGTTTATAATGCTCTTTATACATTGTGATATTTGAATATAGGCATAAAAATGTGATTCATGTAGTTCGATCTGTATTGCAGTTCTGAAAATGTTCACAACGATTTGTTCACTGGATCAATCAAGTCTCATATCTTATAAATCCCCAATCTCTCCCATTCTTTAAATATATATGATTCCATACCTAGACTAATATTTGAATTTCCTCTAATTGGTAAATAGATTGAGCCATTATTTGGGCATTTCAATATCTCATTAATCTTAAACCATGCTATCAAAATTCCTTTATATATAATGTTATTTTTCACTGAGGGATCAAACTCCTTCATTTCTATGTGTAATGCAAATGCCATTTTTACTCCTTTTAAATATTTATTTTTCCAAAGAGTCCACGTAAAAATGCTCTGTTCCAGCTAACCAGTCTATGACCATTCTTGCAAATGATGAAAAATTGTGCAAATGAATATCTGGTACTCCCATACCACCTATTAATATTGGTTGTTTCATTTTATCTAAACTTATAAGGGTCTTTTTTTTTACATATCTTACTTATCTTACTCCCAGTAATTGATCATATCATACCTTGAATTCAAACCATGTGGAACTCTCGTGCCCAATTTGAAAAATACAGTAAATCTCACATTTTGCTAAAAGTTGATCCCCTTCTCTCCTAGGTGGCAACAGATTCTCAATGGCACACCATCTAAAACTGTCTAGCCTGCTGTTGTGTATGTTCACAAAATGTTGTACAAGTGGAGTGGATGACCTGTCTGTATTGATACATTGAATACAATTAATGAGATAGATGACATACGTGAAGGTACACTTTAGACATGCGTTGAATTCAAATTTCTCACCACTAATTGTGGATTCAAAGCTTCTTGTGACTTGGACATATTTACAAGGTCTACATTTGGTGTGTCCACATTTGTACATCCCTACATGCCTCAACCATCAGCTGTTAGCTCCTTCCATATTTTTCAATTGTGTGGGTGCCAGAATAGCAGCGTATGCCTTCTTTTACTGCATTGACCAATTTGTCATCTGCGGCTAATATGCGGCTAATATGTCCTGCCCAGGTTGGCTCTAGAGTCTGGAATCATATCTCATTGATCATAAATATATTATACACTACTCTGAGTTTCCCTGAATTAGCTTTGTGGTGTTTTTAATGGTGACTAGTTGTACCTTCCATTCAACTGTTAATTTGCATTAGGCTTAAACAATATAACAATATATTATATTTACAACCAGAATATCTTTGTAAGAATAGCATTTATGGTAATTTAACTTGCATGGAACATGAACCCTGACTATTAGTATTCTTTCAATGCCCCATTTCTATTTTGATTGAGTATAGATAATGTACCTAAATGGCAGTCCCACTAGCTTCATGCTGAATGTCCCATGATAAGTTACACTTGAGTAGACATTGCATCAATTTCTTCTGTTGTTATAACCTTCCATGAATATCCAACTATATATCAGTAATATGGAACATATATAGACTATAGAATCTACCTTTTGGGATCCCTGTCTTACATGTATATACTTTATCTATGTGTTTATTTGACACAATTCATGAATTAATTGATCAATTTTTTCATGTGAAACATTGTACAAAATTCATAGAAATGATAATATGTATATAACATGGCTATGTATATATTTGTAAATGTAATAGACTTTGGATACTTATAATTATTATACCTATTGCATAAACCAAGAGTTTCAAAGGTGGCAGGCAGATTAAGGAGTTAAATTGAAGGGCGTTTCTTGATTATTTGTGTTTCAACCAATAAGGTTAGTTTGCCTTCCTTTCAAGTGTGTGTCCTGTGAACAGCACCTTAGGCTATGATTACCGCAGTTTACCAAAACGCGTAAGCCTGTGTGCTGCGCTCTTCTTGTATGTTGCTCTGAAGCTTCCTTTATGTCATTTTAATTTGGAAGAATAAAAGTAAATTTTTATGGAGTGAACCACATCTTTTGATTCACTTTACAGACATATACACATATAAACTCATAAATACATATGTATACATATATACACATATATATAAGTTAGTCAAGTAACTAAAAACATGAAAAATATTTAAATAAAGTATTATACTGTACATTTTCTGTAAATATTTAACATTCCAATGTTCTGCACATTGGGGAATATGTTCTATGTATTTTTAAATATATATTCATATATATATCTGTATATATCTATACCTATATATAATTATCTATATATACTGTAGTTATAGATACATATTGTACCAAAATACCATCAGATATATGTAGAAATATATATTTAAGAATAAATAGAACATATTCTTCAATGTGAAATATTTATATTTTTATGTAGGGTTAGCGCACTTTAGAATATGCAATCAGTTTGCGCGAGTAGGGTGTTCGGGTATTTTTTTTACTTTTTCTCTCTATTGACTCCTATGGGAGAATAAATTATCATGCGTACAATATTGTAAGTTCGGCATTGTTCGGCATTTTATGCTCATCGGTTAGCGTGCAAGCGATAACGGTTAACTTTCAACTTGTAATACGAGCGCAACCCGATGTGCGCAAAAAGCTTACTTCAAGCACACTTAATGCTCAAGCAAGAGCATTAAATAATGCTGCACTTGTAATCTGGCCCTTTATGTCTTTATTTCTTTCTGTTGTTTATACTAGTAGAGGTGAGCATTTTGATACATTATCAAGTACTTTTCTGAAAGCTCCTCTGTACTAGACCTTGCATTCACAGACAGCCAGGAGGAAGAATTGTCTGTTCGCAGAGCTTTGCTTTTGTGTTCTGAGCATTACATGTCATTTTATCATTTCAGTTGTACGCTTTGTTACTGTGTAATGAATATAGTTACCTTTGTTCTGAGAGCTTGGTGCTCTGTTATACATTGCCAGTTCTGGACTAGACCAGTATAAGAGATTATAGCAATCATACTTTTAATGTAAACATATCTTTTACAAGGAATGGTAGACAATCTTAATAAATAATATTACAATTTTAAGGGTAGTTTTTCAAATACTTAAAATATGTGCTTAACATGGAATTTTATATTCTTACCCAGACAATGAATCACTTGTGATACAGCATATCTGTAAAATGATAGCTAGAAAATATCTACATCTATTCTTTATGTAAAAAGGACAATATTTTACCTAAGAATTTCCTCAGTAGCCACATCCCATTGTAAAATGACTTTAAAGTGACATTAAACTGCTGAGTATAAATACTATGAGGCCCATTTATCAAGCTCCGAATGGAGCTTGAGGGCCCTTGTTTCTAAAGACCGCTGCTCCATAACCCTGTCCGCCTGCTCTGAGCAGAGATCTCCACAAATCAACCCGATCGAGTACGATCGGGTTGATTGACACCCCCCTGCTAGCGGCCGATTAGACGCAAATCTACAGGGGGTGGCGTTGCACCAGCAGCTCTTGTGTTGCAATGCTGAATACAGAGAGCATATTTCTCTTCGCATTCAGCGAGGTCTGTCGGACCTGATCCGCACTGTGGGATCAGGTCCGACAGACCTTTAATAAATAGGCCTTGATAGCATAGTTACTACTCTTTCTGTAACTGCTGCTCTCTTTAAAGCCGTTCTCCTATTTTAACTCATTACAGAAGCAAGTTGAAGCTCTGCATTGTTATGGGTTTGATTACAAGTTGAGGGCTAAGTGTAGAGCATGAGAGATTAGAGTTATTTCATGACTCTTTGTGCGCATCAGAAATAGCGAGTGTATTATGAGTTAAAAGTAGATGCGTTCGCTTGAGCGCAATTTAATTTAATCAGCGTTGGGTTAGCGTGACTTCAGAGCTCTGGTTAACTGTTACGTGAGACAACAAAGTTGCACAAAATACATCAAAATACTTTTAACAGTACAGTTACACTCATGATAACACTGATAAAAATTATTTTAAAAAATATATTGCATTAAAAAGTTATAAGGGCTCAAAGATATGAGGTCTCAGGTGTTAGATAAAAGGAAGGCAAAGGGATTTTAACATAAAGATACATACAAACACATGTCTAAATATGAAGATGTGTATATATATATACATATATATGTTTATATGTGTGTGCATATGTATTTAAACATTTATATGTTTTACTGTATATTTACGGTACATATTTACCTTCTGATGTTCTTCACTTACAGGATTATGTCCTTTTTATTGTAAATACATCTCTATCTATCTATCATCTATCTATCTATATAAATATACTGTGTGTGTATATATATATATATATATATATATATATATATACCTATTTATACCTATTTATCTATTCCTATAGATATATAGTTATAGATGTATTTTACATGAACAGTATCATATATATATAATTTAATAATAAAAAGTACATTATTATCTAGGAATGTAAAATATGCATTTTGTGCATTGTGTTTTCCGATTTTGATTTTAACATGATCAGGTTAGCGCACAGGAAAACAGTAATCTAAAGGCGCATTATTGAAATATTACATATAAAATATAAAATAAATATTCAACATACTGTAAAATATACAGATATATTCTATGGATTATTCAGAATATTGTACAGTATTTTATTTGCAAGCTATTTTTTTTCCTTTAAAATATAAAATATATAATATGAGTGCAACCCAATGCACGCAAAAATAATTTTGTCTAGCGAAGTTAACGCGGTAACAGGAGCTCTAGACCAAGCTCCACACGTAATCTAGCCCTAAACTGGGTGCAGCCGTCATGTTACATAAATATTGTTGCATTCTGTTACAGAAGCAGTGGACTTTCACAAATCAGGGATGTTTTTTGACCGCTGTACCTTGCACTTTGGGTTAGCTTTTTGCAGTTTTTTTTAATACAATTTAAAAGTTGCATAAAAAATATAAACATTATAGAGAAACGCAACATGTGCTAAAATGTACAGCTTCCGCTATCTGTATTGTGCACACTAAACTGAAGTGTACAATACAACTTGTCAGGAAGACAACATTTTCACTGACCTGTGAATGTGTGCGGCTTCTGTCTCAGGGTGCAAGAATACTTAACCACTTAACGACCGCCAATGTTCACATACCCCCAAACATCCACCGGATATAGAGCAGGTCTTGCCAATGTCAATATGACCACGCTATATCTGAATGCCTCCATTAGTGAGGCACACAGTCCTAGCACAGCTACTCCGCTGTCTGCAAAGCTGCACTAATAAAACCCTTAATGACCACAGATGTACAGGGTACGCCAGTTGTTAAACGGTTAAACTTCAAGATTTTGGCTTCCAGTATGAGGATGTGGACCTTGACTAACCAGTACTGTAAGAGACTGATTCAACTCATTACAAAATATGAAAAACAAACTGTTCAATATTTTGAAATAAATTTAATTTTTTTAATTGAACCATGTCACAAAACTACCATATTTGCTGGATATTGTGCTTCTTAGAAAAGGAAATCTGTTCAGTAGTTCCATAGATATAAGCTCCAAATTTTTAAATATAATTATTTTGTGCATGCACTATATAAGAAAATAACTTAAAGGACCATGATAGCCAAATGTTAAAACACTTGAAAGTGCTGCAGCATAGCTGTAAAAAGCTGACAGGAAAATATTACCTGAACTTCTTTTGTAAAAAAGAAAGATATTTTGCCTAAAGTATTCACACCCCATTGTAGAGGACTTTAAGCAGAAAATCAGTATGCCTGTCCTGAGACCGCCAAGGGAGTGAGCCTCATGCACACTCATGTTATTTCCCTGTTCAGTTTAAGGAAGTTTACTGTGAAATCTCATGAGCGTTAAGTGAAATCTCATGAGATCACAGTAAAAGAGTTCAAGACCTCAGCACTGTTGATGCTGAATGGCTGCAGTTCATTTCTTCATTATTTTTTTTACCTGCAGCTGGACAGCAGCTGAAGTATAACTTTTTACACAGGCCTTACTCTGGTGAGCTGAGGAAATTATGAGGTAAAATATCTTCCTTTTTTACATAGAGATGTTCAGGTGATATTTTCCTGTGAGCATTTTACAATTATGCCGCATTACTTTCAAGTGATTTAGCATATGAGTATTATTTCCCTTTAAAAGATTATTCATGCAGCATCACCATATTCTGTGTCATTTAGTCTCCTTTAAAGTATTTGTATAGGTCACATGAAAGTAATGCGAGCATTACTGAAATCGTAGGAACATGTTTGCCTTAACAAATACAGTGTGTATTAAGAAGAAGTTACAATCAGAAGATATAATAGAAAGGTTTAAAGTAATTTTATGTGATGGCTTAGATGTAAAGAAATCACCAGCAAAGAGTATTGACATATAGGGCTCCATTTATTAATGTGCAGAGAGACATGGTTAGCAGGCAGTGTTGTGCTTCAAGCATGTATGTCCAATCCTGTGTGAGGAGGGGCTTTCAATCACCCTAAACATACAAGTCTGGGCTGATTTTAATACTTTAGTAAGCAGCTGTCTGATGTTAACTATTGGCTGCACGCTCACTCATGTGAACCTGCACCAAAGGCACTGCAAAGCAGCATCTGCAGCTTGATAAATGGAGCTAATAATGTTTTCTGAAGCAATTACACAAACTGTAAAAAATAATTTTTCAAAGGCGCATACGAGTGCAAATAGAAAATGCTTTAATATGTTAGAGCATTTTATTATTGTACAATAGCTTGCATATAACTGAGTGAAATGGGGCGAAAAGCACGTTGGTTGAGATAAAAGACATGATCCTGCCTGGCCAGTTGTTTGCAATGTGTTCTTATGGACATGTGCTTTAACCCATACCAGTGAATAAGAGAAACACAAAGCCATGGAGTGAGGTTAAAATCTGCTGTAGTGTGATAGAAACTGTGGGAACATTAGCCTCTATAATTAAGGCTATAACATTCACTACTGGTGTTGAAGACCTATGCTGTTCAATACAAGGTGGTAATGCAAGGTGTTAACACATGAATATGCAGCGTGCTTGAAACTGAGTACCAGTGTAGATTGACATAAATATACATTGTACTTTTCATAGTGAGAATAGGTGTAACTGGGTTTTATCATCTTTATTTGGGCAATTGTGTCTTGTGAATTGAGACACATGAGGTCTACAATATTGCCTGTCTAAGGAAATGCATGTTAAATGGACATGAAACACAATTTTTTTTCTTTCATGATTTAGGTAGAACATACAATTTTAAACAACTTTCCAGTTTACTTCTATTATCAAATTGCCTTAATTCTCTTGGTATCATTTGTTTAAGGAGCATCAATGCACTACTGGTTTCTAACTGAACACATGGGTAAGCCAATGACAACTGGTATATATATATATATATATATATATATATATATATATATATATATATATATATATATATATATATATAAAGCGAAAAAATGCACTCTCAGGACTTTTCCACAAAAAAACAATTTTGTTTTTTTGTGGAAAAGTCCTGAGAGTGAATTTTTTCGCTTTCTATTTCATGGTATATCATTGCACCCAGGCGAGTTGGCTACTGGTGGGCTGAACTGGAAATTGCTTACTACTATATATATATATATATATATGCAGCCACCAATCAACAGCTGGAACCTAGGTTCTTATAAATACATAAACCTTTCAGCAAAGGATAACAAGAGAAGGAAGTAAATGAAAGAATAGAAGTAAATTGGAACGTTGTTTAAAATTGTATGATCTGTATAAATCATGAATGTTTAATTATGACTTTACTGTCCCTTTAACCTGTTTCAGTAGAATATATTGGCTTGTGCAGATGTTAGAAGTTTAGAAGCACAAAGTCCAATTTGTTAAGTTTTTTTGTACCTTCTCTTATGGGAGATAATTATATAAAGCAGTTCCTATTTGATGCATTCATTTGTCCAGATGTGAACCTAGAGAACTGGATGATATAACTGAAGGCTCATTAATTTGCTAATAATGTGAATATATTTTTGCCATCATTAATTTTGACACATTTTAATTGTTTACTAAAACATATATCAGAGCTCATGCTGAACTGTGTTTAGCCTCCTGAAACCTGCCTAGGTCAAGTAATGTAAAATAAAATCTCTCTGACAGGTTTGGATTTTACATTTTTTAGGACATATTGTAAATCTTTAAACATAACTATGAAAATTCACTGGAAAAAAGAATAATTATTTCTAATATTTATGTTGTCATTAAAATGATCAGAAGTCAAGGAATGCTTGAGTTCATTGGTTCATTTAATGAAATTTCATAGTAAACTTTATCTATGGCAACGTAGTAAAGCTGTTATTGTCTTTCATAAAATAGACTCTGTATGCAGTGACAACTCTAATAAGTCTTCTTCCTTTAGCAACAGCATGTTATAAATGACATCCATGTGTTTATAATAAGCTTGTATAATAAGATCATGTGATTCATTTACTGTCTCTGAAAACCCTTCATCTTCATTTAGACAGACTGAGTAAACTTAGTCACGACCCTGGTGCTAATGGACTACCTGCGACTTGGTAGTCAGCATGAGAGAGAGATGCAAAGAGAGGAAGAGCAGGGAGAACAGAAAAACTATAGACACAGATAAGATATGAAGATGAAAAAAAATGTACTTACAAGAATCAGTATAAAAATAGCATATATAAGCAATTTATTATGAATGATTCTGTGTACACAGGTCATAGGTAAGTCCCAACTTTTCTACTTGTATTATTATTCCAGTCAAGACATTTTAAAAAGAATGTAAATGTACAATGCTGGCTTCCATAAGTATAATTTGACTGGCAGTAAAAGTGAAATTTAAATAATACATTCTTTATTATTAAATTGTCTAGTTAATATATCTGTATATATTAAGCTATGTGAAGCAGGGCCATCATTCTCTTGTATAAATTGCGTACTCTCTATTTCCTATTGATATTCTAGATTCCTACACACTCACAGACCCTTGCAGTGAAGATCAGTTTGAGGATAACTTCACCGATCTTTTCCAGCATTTGGTTAGTAGGTGACCCTGCCATTCACATCTATAGAAGTGTGAGACGCCCAAAACATGATATCCCTGAAATGTAATGGGAACTGCTAGCAACACTAAAAAATAATCATTACAACTGCAACACTTTGGAAACACCCCTCCAAAACAGTTTATGAAACTAAACTACTATTATTATTGGTTATTTGTAGAGCACCAACAGATTCCGCAGCGCTACAAACATAGGCGGGAAACAAGGAAACATTTATAGGGATCAAACGGTTAGAAAGCCCTGCCAAGTGTCGCACTGTTGTTAGCAGCTCTTAAGAAGGTGATCTAAAAAAACGGCTGGGCTCTTAGGCTTACATGCTAAGGGGGCTCAAGGGGATAGCAATGGAGGAGAGGAACTGGTATAAAGAAAGGTTAGTATAGGTTGTATGCATCCCTGAACAGTAGAGTCTTTAGGTTCACACCTGTTTTGTTATGGTGAAGTGACTTCACTCAATGGTACAAAATGACTCTCCTTGGGCTGGCTGTGGGTATTCTGGAGCATTCTAGAAACGTGGCTGAGCTTTACAAATAAATACATAAATAACAATACATTTAATCAAATGCATTACAAAAAAAGATTCTATTAGATCTATATTTTATTGTAGTAAAAATAAAATAGGTAAATCATGATTGTATGTGTATTTCGTATTGCGTATTGCCAATATATTCATTAGCTAGCTAATTAGATATTTGTAACATTTTCTCTTCAAAATAAAGAAATAAATGAATAAATCTATAACAATTAGATGGATGCATACCATGATATTGGCTATAATCCCATTTGCAATTTAAATTATTACAAAAAGATAACAAGGATTAATTCCTAAATTATAAATTTATGAAATGGTATTAATATCAGGTCCTATCATGTTAATCCTTGCATGTTATAATACTATTCATAAGGCAAAGTCTTGCATCTTAAATTCTTATCTGCTTTTAATGAGGAAGCTCAGGGAATTTTTGCAAGTTAAACAAGATGCAGAGTAGATGAATGCTCATTTTTTATATCTCTCTGGTCTCCCCATTCATAAAAATGTTGTGGCCTTTGTGTGTTATGTGACTATTTGCACAATTAATGTAACAATAAATGCATTATTTTATAGGCATTTTACCTAAGCCCTAATAATTAATATTCTTTCACAAATGCAGCAGATGACTTGTTTTATAATAAATAATGAATCTATGCACATACATGTTACGTGTATATAGATTATATTTTATAGAAAAGGAATATTGAATTAATGATTAAATATTTGCTACATTATTTAGAGTAACATTAAAGTTAAAATTTGTGTTTGTTTAAAATAAGATATTTTAAAATGTATTTGTTTATGCACTTTTATATTCAGATTTTTTAATAGGCAGATATCCTGTTAACTTGTATATTTGCCCATAAATAAAATTGTGGGTGTTTTTTGTGTCTTCTAAGTAGTGGTACTAGTGGTAGTATTATACCATGCGTGTATTTTTTATTTTTATGTGGCCTACGGTAAACATGCTAGCCAAGTCAAAGATGAACTAAATGGACAATAAAGTTAAAATGTAACTTTCATTATTCTGATAGAGGATGCAGTATTAAACAACTTTCCAAATGACTTCTGTTTTCTAATTTGCCTTGTTCTCTTGAAAATCATAGCTATGTAGACTCTGGAGCAGCAATGCACTATTGTTGGCTGCACACATATCCCTCTTGTCATTTGTTCACCTAATGTGTTCAGCTAGCTCTCAGTAATGCATTGCTGCTCGTTCGAAAACAGATATTAAGAGAATGAAGCAAGTTTTATAATAGAAAAAAAATAGGAAAGTTGTTTAAAATTGTATGCTCTGTCTGAACCATGAGGTGATAAGATAACAAACTGCTAAATAATTCAAGTTTTGCTAACACAATGACAGTAGCTAGCCTTGTCTACTCCAGTAGCAACATTGTATTGGTTCCTCCATATAAGGTAAACGGTGAGGGGTATTTGCTGGAAAGAAGGTACTCATTGTTATCAAATTTACACTATTTAGGTGGGACAGGTTTCAACATTTGAATTTAACAGTATTCAATAATGATTTGTCAAAAATAAAAAAATTAATAATAGTGCTGCGGGCACAATGTTTGCGCAACAATTTAAAGGGACATTCCAGTCAAAATGTAAATGCATATAGATAAATTAAATCTTTGAAAAGAAACATATTAGCGATATACATGTATTAGCAAAAATGCTTCTACTAATATTTATCACGGTTTCAGTGTTAAAGTTTTCTCAGCATGTGCATGTGAAACATACCTAGATATTCTCAGTGAACCAGCATTTTAAATAATGCAGCCGCCTAGAGTGCCAGTGGGGCTTGTAGTATCATGTCAGCAATTAACAAATTGAGTCATTACCAGATGGTACAAGCCCTTTGGGCTCTCTAAACAAGTGCTGTGTTTAAAATGCTGATACATGATGCATACTTAAAGGGACAGTATACACTCATTTTATATAACTGTATGTAATAGACACTACTATAAAGAATAAGATGCACAGATACTGATATAAAAATCCAGTATAAAACTGTTTAAAAACTTACTTAGAAGCTCTCAGTTTAGTTCTGTCGAAAAAGTAGCTGGAAAGCCCACAGCAAGTGGCAAACAAGACACTCCCCCCCTCCCAATTCTTTTGCATATGAAAAGACCCTTTACACAAACAGGAGCAAGCTGGAGCAGGTAGCTGACTGTATTTTCATAAAACTTTGGGGCTTGTTTAGGAGTCTGAAAATCAGAGTAATGTTATTTAAAAATAAGCAAAACTATAAATTAAAAAAAAAAAAAAAAAACTTTATGGGCTATATAAATAGATCATCTACAAAACATTTATGCAAAGAAAAAAAATGAGTGTACAATGTCCCTTTAAATACACTTTTGAAACAGCTATAGCTTTTATTAGAAGCAGTTTTGCTAATACATATATATTACAAAAATGCTTCTTTTCGAAACTGAAATGCATCCATGTGGATTCCAATTTTGGCTGGAATGTCCCTTTAATTGTTTAAGGATGCCAATACACAATTGAAATAAATTACATTACAAAAAAGGATTACATTTTATCTAAAAATCACATACAAAAACTAATATCATTAATTGAAAAAGGGTGTATTGATTAGACAAGTGCTAGATGAGCACAAAATATGGCACATTTGATTTTTTTCTGTGTGAAAGTTCAACAAGCAAAGATCAGTGCAAATCCAGATCTTTGTGTGTTGCCCTTTCGCATAAATATGCACGTCTATTATTAATACATAATTATCCACCACAAATTGTTTATAGTGTTTTTTTTTTTTGTAACTGCAACTTGTAACGTGAAAAAAAAAGAAAAAATGCTTCACCGGATTAAGATTACAGAAAAAATAAAGTGCCCTCTATCTAATAGTCTGGCACTCTCATATCAGTGTTATATTGTAAATCAGAATTTCTTCACATAATATTTATCATGTATTTTTAAAGTGCTTGCAGGTTATGAGGCACTGAAGTTTTACAGATAAGTCACATTACATAACACTATCTTGCAAAATTTGTATCAGTTGAGCTATATATATATATATATATATATATATATATATATATATATATATACACAAGGGTAAAACTGAGTTCAAAATAGAGATTACAATTTAATACTAGGATCTTTTCACCTCATTTTTTATATGTTTAATATTAATCTATTGTGGTAAATACTCTATCTTTCTTATTTGTAGTTTTTAACAAATTCATCTGAAGGTCTTAAGCATTCAGAGTAAAAAATGCAGTGGACCTGTGCCTGCTTGATTTATTGCTTCACAGATAAAATATTGATAGATTCCCAGTGGTAAGAAGTGTAAGTGACATAATTTTCATTAAAAATCATCGGATGTTCAATGTCAGCAGACGCCCATGCTCATAACTTAAACTGACTTAAGATTGATTAGTATGCATCACTGCAAGGTTTGTGCAATTCTTTTAATTAACCATGTCAAGTTAGCAGACCTTCATCTTTCACAATTATATTTTCCAGTGCTTATTTAATTGTTATTTTTATATGGCAGAAAAAAAGAGCAAAGTATCAGTGGGTCCTTAATAAAAACCAGCTTTGCTGATATAATTGCAATGTTAAAAATTAAAAATATGATTTTTAATAAAATAATTATATACCAGATAATCAAGATGAACAATATTTACTCTTCTTAAGGATGTCTATAAAAAAGGTAATTGACAGACACATCATTCATACAAACAAATCACTTGGCCAAAAATATTATTATATTTAAGCCATGGATTTCACTGATTATAGTTTACAGAAGCCAATAAGAGAAACTCTGGGCTACATTTACTTTAAAAAAAAAATCAATGCAAATTGTAGGATTGATTATTCTCAGTGTATTTGCTTATGACCTTTTCCTTACAAATGGCCTTCAGAGCACAGTCTTGCCAAGACAAGTTTGTGCATGTGAGAACTTTGAGAACTATTTAACCCATTGTATTCAGAAAAGAGTAATAGAGTAGATACAATTTGCTTGATCCTAGAGCTATTAGCTTGCAGATCTTATGATAAAAATAGTCTTCACCATGAATACTAATAGTAATAAATAAGCAGTCACTCCGGAAAAGCAGCTTCTCACAAGGGATTGTGGGTTACATTAAAGTTTTTCATACTGATAACTTTTCTACTTTTAAACAAATTATAAAATCAAATTGCAAAATGTTTAGTGCAGTTTTATTTGTATTTGTTTTTTATCTCCTATAAATATGTTTCTTTATGTCTCATATTCTGGTAAATCCTCATGAACATAACTTTTTGGGAGATAGATCCTCATGAATTGCAGAGTTAAAGGGACACTGAATCCAATTGTTTTCTTTCATGATTCAGGTAGAGCATGACATTTTAAGCAACTTTCTAAATTACTCCTATTATCAAATTTTCTTTATTCTCTTGCTATCTTTATTTGAAATAGAATGCAGCTAATCTTTTTTTGGTTTTAGTACTCTGGACAGCACTTTTTCATTGGTGGATGAATTTATCCACCAATCAGCAAGCACAACCCAGGTTGTTCACCAAAAATGGGCCGGCATCTAAACTTACATTCTTTTCAAGTAAAGAGAATGAAGAAAATGTGATAATAGGAGTAAAATAGAAAGTTGCTTAAAATTTCATGCTCTATCTGAATCACGAAAGAAAAAAATTGGGTTCAATGTCCCTTTAAATACCAATTAGCATAATGCACTGAGCTGTGGGGAAACTTGAAATGCCCAAGGAATGCCTTTTTTTAGTCCACTTCCTGACACTGAGATCATTTTACATAACAAGCAATACAAAATAAAGAAACATAGAGAATAGTTTCCTTTAAGGAATTCCACAAGGGATCTTGCAGACCAGAAGATCTTCCAAAAGATCACTGTTGTTATAATAAGCTTTACTGAGTCTGGGCCAGTGAGTTCTGAGAAATTGCTTTCTAATTCTTGTTAATGGTAAAATGGATTGAAAATACATGTATATATAATGGCTTGAATTTTGTTGAATTTGGCCAACCCCATATAAAATCAGTAAAGTTAAAAACAATTTTGGTTATAAATTAATATAAGCACATTAAAGGGATATGAAACATATGTTGTTAATTTGATTATTCTGAAAAAACACACAATTTTTTACAACTTTCCAAATTACTTCTATTATTAAATTTGCATAATTCTCTTGCTATCCTTTACTGAAGGAGCAGCAATGCAATGGCAACAGGCATATAAGTGCAGCCACCAATTAGCAGCTAGCTCCCAGTAATTCATTGCTGCTCCTTTTAAAAGACATGAAACCCATTTTTTTTGTTTATGGTTAAGATAAAGCATGCAATTTTAAACAGCTTTCTATTTTACCTCTATTATAATTTACTTCATTCTCTTGGTATCTTTTGTTTAAAAGCGGGAACACAAAAGCGCAGGAGCGTGCATATGATTGGAGCACTATATGGCAGCGGATTTGCAATAATCTTATCCACTATTTCCTGCCATGTAGTGCTCCAGACACCTACCTAGATATCTCTTCAACAAAGAATACCAAGTGAACATAGCAAATTTCATAATAGAATTAAATTGGAATTTTTTTTTTAAAAATGGTATGCTCTGAATCACAATAGAAAATTTGAGTTTCATATGCCTGTAACTAACAATCATTCACACAAACATTTGTATTATCCAGTGAGTAATTCAAACAAAATTTAAAATATGGTCCATGTTTGTAACTGATGCTTGAAGAAAAAGGTGAGACATTTAGGCCCATTTATCAAGCTCCGTACGGAGCTTGAGGGCCCGTGTTTCTGGCGAGTCTTCAGACTCGCCAGAAACACAAGTTATGGAGCAGTGGTCTAAAGACCGCTGATACATAACCCTGTCCGCCTGCTCTCATGAGGCGAACAGGAATCATCACAATTAAACCCGATCGAGTATGATCAGGTTGATTGACACCTCCCTGCTGGAGGCCGATTGGCCGCGAATATACAGGGGGCGGCGTTGCACCAGCAGCTCTTGTGAACTGCTGGTGCAATGCTGAATGCGGAGAGCGTATTGCTCACCGCATTCAGCGATGTCTGTCAGACCTGATCCGCACTGTTGTATCAGGTCCGACAGACACTTGATAATTCGGCCTCAATGTGAAGCTCATTTGAATAAAATACCCAAAATACCCTGGACCAGTGGCAGCCCTAGTAGCTGAGATTTTCTATGGAAAATGTGCTTTTCAATAATCTGATGTTTCACTATACTCACAGTGGAGAAATGTTTTTCCTTTTCACTAACCATAACTTATTTGAGCTTGGTTTGGATACCCTTGCCCAGAATCCCATGCTTTACTTGAAACATTTATAACTAAGATTTTCTGTCAAATGTCTGTCAGTTTTTCCATAAGAGTGTGGCGATTATGTCTATTTCAGTGAGTTAGCATATCATGCTTGGACATGGAGATTTTCTAGGTTTGAAATTCATCTGGATGATTAGAGAGAGAAACCATTAAACAGGAAGAGAGTTAGAAGCCATCAAGAATGTTTGGACATTTTAATACGATATAAGTTATGTGTGAGACCCAGACAAATAATTATACAGCATACTATATACCATGAAAATTTGTTTTAATGGCATGAATTCATAATTTTGACCTAGGGAAAAATCCTGCATTCATTAAGCATATTAGACAGTCATTATTAAAACTGAGTCAATTATAATGCTTTTAGTTTCACATTAACCAAAGATATTTTGCATTATCATAGGTTTGCAGACACCCCCATGAAACCATGAAAAAATGCTCATGAATTAGTGTTTTTCTTACTATATCTCAGTGTATTATATAACTAGATAAGCAATTTATTGTGTAAAAATAATACAATGACCTCAGACAATTGTTTTTCCTGTGTTTACAAATTATAACAGAAAAAACAGCCATTTTTCCCTTTTTTATATGACTGTGTCAGATCTAACTTGTTTAAATGCTTTTAATCCTGGGAGTGTTGTGCCTTTAAGCATACCACAACAGCATCATGCGCTTTAATAACTGTCAGCTATTAAAACAATTCTGTGCAATTAAAAATGATAAACACTGGTTCACTCAGTTATTGTAAGCTCATGTTACCAGCTAATATAGAGTAGTGTTATAAAGCTCTGAGATAAACTGAAGTGTACAGATGATGCGGCATGTTTCTTTGTCAATCCTTCATTAATAATTTTCTAATATCTTTGAACTCCTCATTAGATATGACAAGAGGTAATCGTTGTATGACTGGAAGGAAGTGATTATGTACTCTGCAAAGGATGTGGACCATGGATTTTCCATCTTTTGTGCACTGATTATGCATTTAAATGGAACAAACAATAGAAATGCCTAATATGAATACACTGCACATTTTTAAACAGTGGATCATTATAGCCTCATTAGCAGCATAAGATGAACTGACTTTTTTATGCAATGTTCTGCTAAAATGAACCACATTAAAGGTATCAGTAAAAAATATGCAAAATAAAATGTTTTATTATACGTGCTTAACCTTTTCAAATGGGCAAAATGGAATCTATTTTTATTAGCAGATCTGTGGACAATAATTGATACATTAATTAAAGCAAAAATACAAACTTACATATAGGCAAGCTTCTTATGGCCCTACTTAGTTTGTGGAAGTGTTTATCATTTTTGAAGTGTCTCAAAATGAAATATATAGACCCCAAAAAATCATTTGGTCATTTTGCAGAGGACAGGAATTAGACAACTGCAGAAATGAAGAGTAAGCTAATGCTAAATGAAATGCTTTATTTCATCATATACTAGATTATCTAGCAGAGGCATTGCCAGGACACATAAATGCCACGGGATTCAATTGCCAATAGGTCTGTCCCATCCTACCATGTATAGGGATTTTTACTCATTTGCCTGTAAGTTAAACACATAGATCAGTGATTTGACTCTATTGGCTGGCAGTAACAAACATATAGACTAATAAATGTGTTGGATGCGCCAACCTATAACACTATTAAGTGCTAAATATGAGTGCAAAAATATGTGCAATGATTATATAAATATAAATATAATTATATACAAAATGTCCAACTGCACGCAAGGTAACATCTTACGTAAAGCTACAGTGACATACACTGCAAGATGCAAGGTGCAAAGATGTAACAAAGTTACAAAATACAAATTTCTCGGTCTTGCCTGACCATTTCCTCAGGTGTACATTATGTTATGCTACTAAAAGGAGTATGGAGAGGCTTACTCTTAATAAGAATACACACTATAGCACTCAGGGTTTATGACTTTCAGATCAAGTTTAGTCTGAACAGCGTGTGATAGTGCACTTGTGAAACTAAATTAAAACATAACTTTTATTAGGTATATTGTAAAATTAGGAAATAATTATAAAACCACTCTTAAGTAACCTTCTGTATTCAAAGGCTGTATGTATACCTATGGTATTTCAGATCTGGAACATAGATTGGAGCTACATAAGTTCAATAAATTGAAATTGGAGCTACATAAGTTCAATAAATGTTACTGAAATGAAGTCTATAAGTATATATAGGCCTCATGCGGTTTAAAGATTTATCAGTATCTGTCAGGTTATAGGTCAACAAGAGAATAACTGTATTATTAGTATTATTTCTTAAATGATAGATAACCTTATTGTTCCCTATATAGTAACAGGGGTATCTATAAGGAAAATTCCCAAATGGTTATAGTTTATCTCTATTCTCAATGCAACATCGTAGTAATGGTTGATTTTTGAATTTATACTATACTGTGTTAGCAGTACTTATATTATTTTAGTAGATGCCCTTAGTATTATTAGACAGAATACCATATTTATCTGCACCATTTTACACCCTGGTTAAGTAAAGCTATCGTTGTATTCTGTTCTGTAGTGTTGATAAACACAGGAAGCTTAACGCCTTTTGTCGTATCGTTTCTTACTAGGTTATTACATACAGTCATTTTAATTTTGATAGGGCTATTAGATTAGTAATTCATTTTTATTTTTGATAATTTCTTTTTTTATTTTGTGTAATTTAGTGTTTATTATTTATTGTACTTTAGATAATTGTATTTCGTTAATTTAATTTATTTAATTGTATTGTAATGTTAGGTTTTAGTGTAAGGCAGGTTAGGTTTTATTTTACAGGTAAATTTGTATTTATTTTAACTAGGTAGCTAGTAAATAGTTAATAACTATTTACTAACTAGTCTACCTAGTTAAAATAAATACAAACTTAGCTGTGAAAATAAAAAATAAAACCTAAGATAGCTACAATGTAACTATTAGTTATATTGTAGCTAGCTTAGGGTTTATTTTACAGGTATTTATTTTTAAATAGGAATTATTTAGTTATTAATAGTAAGTTTTATTTAGAATTATTTTAATTATGTTAGGGGGTGTTAGTGTTAGGGTTACGTTAGGGTTAGGGTTAGACTTAGGGTTACGTTAGGGGTTTATATATTTATTTAGTGTTAGTGATGTGGGAGGCCAGAGGTTTAGGGGTTAATAACTTTAGTATAGTGGCGGCGGTGACGTTGGGGTGGCAGATTAGGGGTTAATAAGTGTAGGTAGGTGTCGGTGACATTGGGGTCAGCAGATTAGGGGTTAATAAATTTATGTAGGTGTCGGCGATATTGGGACTGGCAGATTAGGGGTTAATAACTGTAATGTAGGTGGCGGCGATGTCAGGGGCGGCAGATTAGGGGTGTTTAGACTCAGGGTTTATGTTAGGGTGTTAGGTTTAAACATAACTTTTTTCCCTATAGAAATCAATTTGGCTGCGTTACGGAGCTTTACGCTCCACGATCGCAGGTGTTAGGCTTTTTTTTAAGCCGGCTCTCCCCATTGTTGTCTATGGGGAAATCGTGCACAAGCACATCAAAACACTGCTTGTATTTGGGTGAGATATGGAGCTCAACGCAACCATATCACCCGCACAAGCCGGGTTTTTGCGAACCTGTAATAGTCATAACGCAAAACTCGTAATCTGGCTTAAAGTCTTTGTGTATTTTAGACTTTTTCCACAACTTTTTAATCATTTACAGTTCTATCATACCACTGTGGAAGTTTTATATGGATACTCTTACGTATTGTAAACCTCAATTCTGCAGTGAAAGTTCAACACACATATACACCATTTTGTGTAGTCCCTTTTCTGCCAGTAGCTCAGACATTTTAGCTTCTCCATGTGGTAGTAACTTGTTTGATCATTGATTTGTGTGCATTTATATTTACACTTCTGTCATGTGGTGGCCAACCACATTTTTAGAGGCCATTGGAGCTTGCCCAGAGCTTACTAGAAGCAATAGTTCAGTAAAGATTTAGTGTATTTCTGCCTCAGACTTTCACTTTATTGCCACAGTTATGTAGATAACTGACCATCCCATCAATAGATGCCTTTTTGGACATCCCATATTTAAACCATATGCGTTGATATGGAGTTGTCCCTACCTTTGAAGTTATAACAGTTACTACTCTTTTTGGAAGGCTTTCCACAAGAGTGTCTCTGTGGGAATTTGTGCTTATTCAGCCAAAAGAGCATTTGCGAGGTCAAGATCACAACTGATGTTCAAATACACCTTAAAGGTGTTCATTTAGGTCGAGGTCAGGGCTCTGTACAAGCCACTCAAGTTCCTTCACACCAAACACATCACACTATGTCTTCAGGAACAGTCATGTTGGAAAATGAAAGGGCCTTCCCCAAACTATTGCCAAAAGCTGGAAGCACAACATTTTCTAAAATGTCTTTGCATCCTGTAACATTAAGTGAACCTTTCACTGGATCTAAGGGGCCAATCCCAAACCCTGAAAAAAGCCCCACATCATTAGCCCTCCTCCCCTAATCTTTACTGTATGAATTATGCATTCTGGTATGTAGTGCTTTATTGACATCCGCCACAAGCAGATTCTTCCATCAGACTGCCAGATAGTGAACCATGATTCATCACTTCCAATGCTCCAGATTTACATCAATCTATACAATTCTTGGAATTGCACATGATGCTCTGAAGCTTGCGTACAACTGCTCGGCCATGGAAACCCATTTCATGAAGCTACAGATGCACAGTTCTTGTGTTGATATTGCTGCCAGAGGCAGTTTTGAATTCTATAGTGAGCGATGCAACAGATGCTACATGCTTCAGCACTATTTAGCTTGTTTATTATTGCTCCTAAATGCTTCCACTTCACAATAATTGTACTTATAGTTGACCAGGGCATATCTAGTATGGCAGAAATTTAACTAACTGACTTGTAGCGAAGTTGACATGTTTGAAGTCACTGGCAGACATTAATGAAGTTGTGGATGCTGATTTGGGGCCCGAGAATTCTGGCTTGCATGAACAGGCCTGCAATGCTAGTTAAATGCAGTCTTAAGACCACGACCCCAAGGCCACCTTAGATCTGATAAGGATGATTGGTAAACCCTGTTCTTGAGCAAGAGCAGGGGGCACGTATGCAGAAGCAATTGCTTGAGCAATGTTAATTGTACAGCCAATGTTTGTACATGAAAATTTCATGAATATGTGCTATATTTTATACACTAGCTGGTTAAACACCTGCATTCAATAATTATTAGTGGTGTCCACACACTTTTGACCTAAAGTTTACACCATATGAGTCAGTATGGTTACAAAATTTAAAGAAAGTAGACATAAATATAAATATATGGTGCAACAATTATTTAGTCACTTGTATTTAAATACAACATGTATTATATTATTACCTGCAAATAGTAGTCAAGGGTTGTTATTCCTTCCACTAAATTAGTAATGCTGCATAATTAATTATAAATTACTAGTATGATTTATTGTGTTCCAAAATTAAAATAATTTTACCAAAATTTGAGCAAGTTATATTTAAGTAGGATATTATTAGTAACTTAAGAAATATGTTAACAAAGACTGCTGCTTTATAATGATTCCTCAGTTTAAATTACTGTTTCTTATAAAATCTGTAAAAGATGTGAATTATGTTTTGTTTCAAGCTGAGATATTTGCAAGAGAAACAGAGCTGTCTTCAGGTTACCTTCAGGATTTAGACCATTGGGACTAAAGCTACATTCTAGTACTGTCTCTCTGCATTAGAAGCTGCCTAAGGGTCTACTCAAACACACATACTCTTAAATGATCACACAATGTATGCATTTATATATTAGGAGTAAATGCTTTATCAATGTGTTATCTTTGTATGGCATGCTAAGCTTTCATGAAATAAAACATCAGAAATGAGGCAAGCCAGAGTCCTATTGTTTATTCAGCATTTACGTACCTATTTTCCACTTCTACAGTGAATGTTTATTTTTATTACATAGACGTAACCATGTTGTAAAAATGTTGCTTTCCTTACTGTATGCCCTTCATGTGTGGTAGTGAATTGGCTTTCTTAGTGCAAGCACACCTTTTTTTTTTGGTGGGGGGGGGGAGAAAGTGTTTAATGCTACAGTTAATCAGCACTCTGACTAAATCATGGTGAAGAAAAAATTATTTAGTTTTATATAACTGTTTTTTTTTATTAGTGATGGGGGAATATTTTGTTACAGTGCTTAAAATAAGGAATGGTGGCTGCTTTCCTTTTTT
Source organism: Bombina bombina (assembly GCF_027579735.1). Lineage (NCBI taxonomy): Eukaryota > Metazoa > Chordata > Amphibia > Anura > Bombinatoridae > Bombina > Bombina bombina. The sequence continues at coordinate 832,557,050 of NC_069501.1, forward strand.
TTTTTTTTTTTTTTTTATAATTTTTATTGAGGTAAATTTGGCATACATATACGACATCAAAACACTCCAAAAATACCATCATAGGAAACACATTACAAAGCTGGGTATACAATACATAAAATGTAAATACAAGTGTTGCTAATAAGTTCCTCTAATAAGATAACTAGAATAAGGAAAAAATAGTGAGCATTCTCATTGTTATGTAATCGTGTTCGTCATTCATGCCAACAATAAAGTAAGCTTCCCTTTTTATTTAAGGGGCCACTCTTGGACCCCCAATCAAATAGGTTTTTTATGGCGCAGGGAGGCTACCTGTACTAAAAAGACCACTCATGGATCTTGTTCTGTTTACCTCAGATTTTAAATTTTTTTATAGGTTTAACAAGGTCTTAAACTGAAAACTTCTTTCATAGAACCGTATAGAAATTTTCTACAATCAGGGTTTAGTTGAATAAATAATTGTTGGAGTGAATGTTGGGAGACTACTCATCAGTGAAATGAGCTTGCCATAAAAAAACCCTAATTTTCAAAAGGTTACCCTGCTAAGGCTTATAGCCAACCAGCCATTTATTTATTGCGTAAGGGAGGCCAATAGGAGGATCTCATTGAAATTGTATTCTATCTTAAAGCGTAATATAAGGAATTATAATCTAAGGCACACTATAAGGTCTGCTGATGCTAGTAGGTGGGTCAACTTAATTAAACTTGAGAGGCGTGGAAGCTGATTCTAACCAAATCTATTACGACTAAATGAAGACATTCAAATAAATGTTGGGGGCCTTTAAACAAGATACAAATTTGGCCACCATGCAATGTAGCCAGATTACTTTGCTTTTGATTGGACCACATCCTATAAAGCAACTAATAACTACATAGAGAGCCCAAGACGTGAACATTAAATAGTAATTAATAGGTACAGGCATCAGTCTAAATACTAGGATATATAAACTGAGTTTGGCCAATCCTGGTGCCTGTAACTAGCAATCAATAACAAGTATAACATTTGACTGGTTAAAATTTGGAAAACACAAATATGCAAACAGTGTACTACAATAGGGAATGGTGATAGCATGAAGCTGCCTATCTAAGAAACAGGAGAACTAATCATAATTAGCAAAATAAAGATAAGCAATGAGGTAACTGAACAGTATGATATTGCCTATTATAATGTGGGCCAAAATTCTTGCCCCGGCCGCAGGCAGAAAGATGGCAGAAGTCATCATAAAACAATATTGTGCTTTGTGCTTTCCCTCTGTAAACAGACAATTAACTATATTAGATAAACATCAGTAATCACAGCATCAAACTCCTGACCAAGTGAACCATGCATTATATGCTAGTAGTATAAAATATTGGATTGTTGCAAAGGCCCATCAAATAGAGTGTAAATGTATATAACAAGAAAAAACAGCAAACAAGACGTCAGGGTAAGAGCCCAAATGTTTCTTCTTTCATCAGTAATCCTGATTTAGTCTAGGGTTATTGGAAAACACTGACCACAAAGATATGTTAGAGAGGTCTCAATTGCTGTGAAGTTACAGCACATAAACACGACATGCTTAAAGATGTGCCCCAGTATGGAGGGTCCCAGATATCAATGTCAGCAAGCAGTTAATTTAATATCTGGAAAGTAAAACATAAATCAGCCTATTCCAGCTCTCACCCTTCGTCCGTCTATAGCAGTGGATAAGCAAACATAACCTCTCCAAGATGGACTGCAGAGACTCCCTTTCAGTGGCCCTTTTGCCGCCTGCAGCTGGACACTGAGTGGTGCTGTAATGGAGAAGCCGTCAGGCTGTATAGACACAGGTCTCGGTGTGGCCATCAGCCATTGTGGAGTGTTTTCGTGGTGTCCGGCAGAGGAATTAATAGAACTAAGTGCCCAGATTTCTGCTGTCAGCATGCGAGGAGAGCTGCTCGAAACTAGGCATTCAGTGTTCACATTCAACAGGCACATTTGACTCCCGGTATTATGCGCGGCCATTGCAGCCATTTCCTCTTGACAGCACAGCTCCGGTTCTTCCAAACCCTCTGTGGCGCTTGTTAGGAGTCCTTTGAGAGATGAGGGTAAATCATTAGATCCAGGCTGTTCAAAAGCTCCGACCTTGCCCCACGTGGTAACTGTACTGAGCGGTGCTTCATATGCCTGAAAATAACCCTCTAGCAGGTAGTATATATCCTCCATGATTCCCTTAGCGATATCCATAGTGAATGCTGGCAAGGAGATGGGAAGTTAGAATGGATGTAGAGACCCAGGTAGTCTGCTGCTAGTTAGAGCACTATTAGTGCCACGTAACGACAGGGCCCAGGGCGCCTTGCCGGGGGGTAAAATGTAGGCCGAGATTTTAAAACGGCTCCAGGCGCTGATGCCAGTAGCATTTCTTGAAGCACAAGGTAGAATGGATGCAGCGTCTATTATATAAGTTGGCTCCAACAAAATATTTGGTAGATCAGTGGGCTGTAAGGAGAATTTCTGCAATTATCACAAGAACGCTATAGCAGCACACAGCTATGCGACCAGTCATGGCCGTTGCCCGGAAGTCCCCCCTGCTTTCCTTTTTTGAAACAACAAAAACAACAAAATGTATGCTTTCCTGATAAATTCAATCATTTCATGCTGGTGAGGGTCAATGAGCCATTACTCCTGGGATTCAACTCCTGGCAACTAGGAGGAGGCAAAGATTCCCAAAGCTGAATAGAAAATAACATGACTGTGCCTGCACATGCAAGATGCACTCTTCCTTGCAAGTCTTGGGACTAGCTGCTTAAAGTCTCTTTATAGTGGGATGTGGCTACTGACATTTTTAGGTAAAATATCTTTTTTTACATAGAGATGTTCAGGTGATATTTTCTAGTCAGCGTTTTACAGCTATGCTGCAGTACTTTCAAGTGCTTAAACATTTATGTGTCATGTCCCCTTTAAATGAAAGATTAAAATTAATTGGTCCATTAACCAAAGTATGGACGGACAAGGTTCCTAGCTGGGAACTTATATGTCTGGCTTTACAGAGAGCAATTGTACAAGAGCAATCATCCCTGTCAGATCTGACCAGAATGATTTAACTCCACCACCCTTAAGGTGGAAGAGAGGTTAAGTAACATTCGTCTTAAGACCACTACTATTTAGCTAGCATTGCAGACTCACTTGTGCCTATTACAGAATAGTAATCAAACATGCAATGTTTTTTAATGGTTTCCTATATGGCTATGACAGAAATATTACCGAACGCCACAGTTGAGGAGAACTTCTCAAGCTTAAGCTGTCAACTGAAAGTCATATTGGTTGCTACTCTTAGTGTTCCAGAAGGGGATACTTAGTGGTTACCTTGGAGTCACAACCAAGAACCACATCAAGCTCTGTGCTGAACATTAGCAACTCAGAGTACCAGACAGACCCAGTTAAAGTGCGGCCAAATCCCTTGTCCATTTTATAACTCAGGGAAATGGTAGACCATAAATACAAATAATTATTATTTATTCTAGCATTGGGCAATATCAGTTTAGGGCGTTAATGTTTCTGAATGCAATTGGTCATTTTAAGAAATAATTGATGCTGTGTCCTTTAATATTTTTACTGCTGTAATTTCTCATTTTAATATTGTGCCTTTTATATCCCGTTACAAGTCATTTGTAAATTCATAAAAAAGTTCAGTATTATGACAATATTTGTAGTTGTTAGCTTAAAATCCCTTTTCTCCCTTGTGCCCATATTGAAACTGGTTATGGCTTATATAAATGCAAGTATTATCATGACTGTTAAGCAGAACTGATGCGGCATACTAATTTATTCATTAAAGTGTAAATGAGCAAATTATAATCGGAGGTAGTTGCATGTTTTTTCTTGTCAGTAGCATTGTAGAAAGATAAAATATTTTAATAGACTGTTCCATACATCAATGTTTTGTAAGTGGTCAAATTTCATCTATAATCAATATTTATGAAGAAAGAGAAGAAAGAAAAAAAAGAAAATGATGAATTAATTCACTGCTATCAGTAGATATACCATAATTGATCAGTGCCTTATTTGTCTAGCTTTCATATAAACATTAATACCAATGTATATACTTCACTTACTGAATGTTAAAATGTTAAGCATGAGAAGAAATGTAAGTTACTAGATTATTTTTTTCAATTTTTTATCTAATATTTGAGATCAATCTAAATTCTTTAGAAAAGCTTATCTAATGATTTTTCTACAAAATCCCCATAGATAGTGGTCGACCCCTTTGTATAGTAATATCCAGTATTGTTAAATATCATCCTCCTTTTAAACATTTTATTTTATATTAGAGAAGGAATAGGAATTGTAGAAGAGTGTCTTGCAAGCATAGTTCTCATTCTTTTGAGGGGGGATTTCCATTTAATTTGGTGAAGGAAGTCGAATGCCTATGAGAAAGACATACTGTATATATTTATATATGCTTTTTTATGTGACCATTTATTTTAAATCATTTTAATGTTTGTGCATGTGTGTACTTATGTGTGTGTGTGCATGTGCATGTGCATGTGTGCGTTTTTGCGGCAGGTAAAAAGTTACACAAACCTCAGTCTGTGTGCATTTATCAATAAGTGTTAATTACTAGTACTGTTTTGTGTCAGAATAAACATCACTTTATGTATATGTAGGTTAATAAGGGACAAGTAGCCCCTCATTTGAAATAGCTTCAGATGACAGTTGCAATATAGAAAAAAATATATGGTCTTCTAAAAAAATATTTGCATGACTAGAAAACTAAGAGAAAATCATGTTCAGTTCAATTTCCTGTTTCATTCTAAAAAGGAAGATACCTATAAGACAAATAAGCAAGTCTCCATAATTAATAGGGTGATTGATATAATTGATTTTACTGTTGGTTACAATTTTTCAATACCTGTACTTTAGGTATTTATTTTTAAAATATTTACACCTAGATTATGAGTTTTGCGTTAGAGGCTGTGCGGTGCTAACGAGCAGTTTATGCTCACCGCTCACTTACAAACAGCGCTGGTATTACAGACAAGAAGTGAAAATGTTGCTCATTACCTCACTCCAATACCAGCGCTGCTTACGTTAGCGGTGAGCTGGTGTAACATGCTCATGCATGATTTCCCCATAGGAATCAACGGGGAGAGCCGGCTGAAAAAAAGTCTAACACCTGCAAAAAAGCAGCGTAAAACTCCTTAACGCAGCCCCATTGATTCCTATGGGGAAATACATTTTATGTCTACACCTAATACCCTAACATGAACCCCGAGTCTAAACACCCCTAATCTTACACTTATTAACCCCTAATCTGCCGCCGCTGACATCGCCGACACCTACATTATAATTATTAACCCCTAATCTGCCGCTCCGGACACCGCCGCCACCTACATTATACTTATGAACCCCTAATATGCTGCCCCCAACATCGCCGACACCTACATTATATTTATTAACCCCTAATCTGCCGCCCCAATGTCGCTGCAACCTACCTACACTTTTTAACCACTAATCTGCCGCCCCCAACATCGCAGCCACTATAATAAACATATTAACCCCTAAACTGCCACACTCCCGCCTCACAAACATTAGTTAAATATTATTAACCCTTAATCTGCCGGCCCTAACATCGCCGACACCTACCTACATTTATTAACCCCTAATCTGCCGCCCCCAACGTCGCCGCCACTATATTAAAGTTATTAACCCCTAAACCTAAGTCTAACCCTAAACCTAACACCCCCTAACTTAAATATAATTCAAAGAAATCGAAATAAAAATTCCTATCATTAACTAAATTATTCCTATTTCAAACTAAATACTTACCTGTAAAATAAACCCTAAGCTAGCTACAATATAACTAATAGTTACATTGTAGCTATCTTAGGGTTTATTTTTATTTACAGGCAAGTTTGTATTTATTTTAACTAGGTACAATAGTTATTAAATAGTTATTAACTATTTAATAACTACCTAGCTAAAATAAATACAAAAGTACCTGTAAAATAAAACCTAACCTAAGTTACACTAACACCTAACACTACACTATAATTAAATTATTTCCATAAATTAAATACAATTAAATACAATTAAATTAAATTATCTAAAGTACAAACCCTCCCCCACTAAATTACAGAAAATAATAAACAAATTACAAAGATTTTTAAACTAATTACACCTAATCTAATCCCCCTAACAAAATAAAAAGCCCCCCCCCCAAAATAAAAAAGCCCCACCCTACACTAAATTACAAATAGCCCTTAAAAGGGCCTTTTGCGGGGCATTGCCCCAAAGTAATCAGCTCTTTTACCTGTAAAAAAAATTACAAATTCCCCCAACATTAAAACCCACAACCCACACAACCAACCCTACTCTAAAACCCACCCAATACCCCCTTAAAAAAACTTAACACTAACCCCTTGAAGATCACCTTACCGGGAGAAGTCTTCATCCAACTGGGCCAAAGTCCTCAACGAAGCCGGGAGAAGTCTTCATCCAAGTCGGGCGAAGTGGTCCTCCAGACGGGCAGAAGTCTTCATCCAGATGGCATCTTCTATCTTCATCCATCCATTGCGGAGCGGGTCCATCTTTAATACATCCGACACGGAGCATCCTCTTCATCCGACGGCTCTTCTGGAATGAAAGTTCCTTTAAATGACGTCATCCAGGATGGCGTCCCTTCAATTCTGATTGGCTGATAGAATTCTATCAGCCAATCGGAATTAAGGTAGAAAAAATCCTATTGGCTGATGCAGGTTAATAATATTTAACTAATGTTTGCGAGGCGGGAGTGCGGCGGTTTAGGGGTTAATATATTTATTATAGTGGCGGCGATGTTCGGTTTAGCAGATTAGGTGTTCAAAAAAAAAAAATTTGTGTTTGCGATGCGGGAGGGCGTCGGTTTAGGGGTTAATAGATAGTTTATGGGTGTTAGTGTTCTTTTTAGCACTTTAGTTAAGAGTTTTATGCTACGGCGTTGTAGTGTAAAACTCTTAACTACTGACTTTAAAATGCAGTACCAGTCTTGACAGGAGAGGGTTTACCGCTCACTTTTTGGCAGACTCGTAATACCGGCGCTATGCAAGTCCCATTGAAAAAAGAGGATACGCAATTTAAAGGGAAAGTCAAGTCCAAAAAAAACTTTCATGTTTCAAATTAGGGCATGTAATTTTAAACAACTTTCCAATTTACTTTTATCATCAATTTTACTTTGTTCTTTTGGTATTCTTAGTTGAAAGCTAGAACTAGAAAGGCTCATTTGATAATTTCTAAGCCCTTGAAGGCCGCCTCTAATCACATGCTTTTGTATTTGCTTTTCACAGCCGGGGGGAGCTAGTTCAGGTAATCCCTATAGATAACATTGTGAGCACGCCCATGGATTGTGGCAGACACTGCACTAATTGGCTAAAATGAAAGTCAAAAGATAATAAATAAAATGTCATCTGATCAGGGGGCTGTCAGAAGATGTTTAGATACAAGTTAATCACAGAGGTAAAAAGTGTATTATTATAACTGTGTTGGTTATGCAAAACTGGGGAATGGGTAATAAAGGAATTATCTATCTTTTAAAAAACAAAAATTCTGGTGTTGATTGTCCCTTTAAGTAAGTGTATTTGGGGTTATTCCAAGTCTGGCCAAAAAAGTGAGCGGTGAGCATGTACCTTCAAGACTCATAATAGCGGACGTTAAAAAGCAGCGTTAGGATCTCTTAATGCTGCTTTTTTAACCTAACGCACAACTCGTAATCTAGCCGTTTTTTACATTCTAAAAACTGAGTTTTTTTCTTGTAAATTGTATTGATTATTTTGTATAATTTCACATTTTCAAAGTTAAAAATTATGCCTAATGTGCAACTAGCTAAGCTCAGTAAAGACATTTAAGTTGAATAAAATGTTATTTTTGTCCTGTTTTTTCCATCTAGTTCTTCATACCAGCTTTGTATTTTCACGTTTTAATTGCCTTAATCCATCTGTCTCCCTTTCTTAAGCATGATCTCCTCGTATATGTTTGGGAGACGCACAATTAAGAATGTTTATATCTTCTCTTATTAAATCTTCTTTACTAATGAAAGTAACACAACAGTTTTGTTTTAATGTTCTAATCTCATTAAAGGCATAGTAGTATAAATGTGATTTCTCTTTTTTTAAGGGACAGTCTATTCAAAATTAAACTTTTATGATTCAGACAGGGCATGCAATTTTAAACAACTTTCCGATTCACTTTTATCATCAACTTTGCTTTATACTCTTGGTATTCTTTATCGAAAACTAAACCTAGGTAGGCACATATGCTAATTTCTAAAACTTTGAAGGCTGCCTCTTATCATATGCATTTTGACAGTTTTCATAACTAGACAATGCTAGTTCATGTGTGCCATATAGATAATGTTGTGCTCACTCCTATTTAGTTATTTATGAGTCAGCATTGATTAGTTGAAATGCAAGTCTGTCAAAAGAACTGAAATAAGGTGGCAGTCTGCAGAAGCTACAAGGTAATTACACAGGTATAGGGGTCAATTTAACATGGTGCGGACAGACATGATCCGCTATAGCGAATCATGTCCACCGCACATCAATAAATGCCGACAGCATACTCTGTCAGCATTTATCATTGCCCCAGCAGTTCTTGTGAACTGCTGGTGCAATACTGCCCCTGCAGATTTGCGGCCGCTAGCAGGGGGTGTCAATTAACCCGATCGTATTGGATCGGGTTGATTTTTGGTGATGTCTGTCCGTCGCCTCAGAGCAGGCAGACAGGTTATGAAGCAGTGGTCTTTAGACCGCTGCTTAATAACTTGTGTTTCTGGTGAGCCTGAAGGCTCGCCAGAAACATGAGGCATTAAGCTCCATACGGAGCTTGATAAATAGGCCCCATAGAGTATATTAATATAACAGTGTTGTTTATGCAAAACTGGGGGAAGGGTAATAAAGAGATTATCTTTTTAAACAATAAACATTTTCAAGTAGACTATCCCTTTAAAATAGCCTAGAGCATGGCTCTTTAAACCATGAGTCACAACCTGGTTTGGACTTTATAAGTTCTAATATCCATCTTCACTTACATAGAAACATAGAAACATAGATATTGACGGCAGATAAGAGCCATAGGCCCAGCAAGTCTGCCCGACCTTACCTAACAGTATAAACTTATCTAGTTTGTAGGATAGCCTTATGCTTGTCCCATGTATTTTTAAAGTCTCCCACAGTGTTTGTTGCTACTACCTCTCGAGGAAGTTTATTCCATAAATCAATCACTCTTTCTGTAAAGAAGTGCTTCCTCAAATTACTCCTGAATCTACTACCCTTTAGCTTGAGATCATGACCCTTTGTTCTTGAATTTTCCATTTTATGTAAAATACCCACAGCCTCAGTTTTACTAAACCCTTTAATGTACTTGAAAGTTGCTATCATATCACCTCTTTCCCTTCTCTCCTCTAAGCTATACATATTTAGGTCATTGAGCCTATCCTGGTAAGTTTTATTTTTTAGACCATGTACCATTTTGGTAGCCCTCCTTTGCACAGATTCAAGTTTGTTAATATCCTTCTGAAGATATGGCCTCCAGAACTGCACACAATACTCAAGATGAGGCCTAACTAATGATCTATAAAGTGGCATAAGAAACTTACTATTTCTGCTGCAAATACCTCTTTCAATACATCCAAGCATTCTGCTAGCCTTACTCGCTGCATTACTACATTGTTTACTAAGTTTTAAATCATCTGAAAAAATAATTCCCAAGTCCTGTTCCTCATCTGTAACAGTCATTAAAGTGTCATTGAGTCTGTAATTAACATTTGGATATTTCTTCCCTAAATGCATTATTTTACACTTTCACTTTAACATCCACTCTGTTACAAATTTTTGTATCATCTGCAAACAGACATACTTTCCCCTGTAGCCCTTTGCTGATATCGCAGATAAATATGTTAAACAAAACAGTCCCCAGAACTGACCCCTGAGGAACACCACTATTAACAGCCCCCTCTGCTGAATGAACTCCATTTACTAAGACACTTTGTTTTCTGTCCTTAAGCCAGCATTCCACCCAGTTCACAATTTTTGAATCTAGACCAAGGAGATACAGTTTGTGAATTAGTTTATTGTTTAGGATGGTGTCAAATGCTTTGCTGAAATCTAGATATGTTACATCAACTGCTACCCTTGTCTAATACTTTTGTTACATAATCAAAGAAGTCAATTAGATTAGTCTGACATGATCTTCCTGAAGTAAAACCATGCTGATTTTGGCCCTCTAAATTGTTTGTCTTTATGTAAGTCATAATTCTTTCTTTTAAGAGGCTTTCTATTAATTTCCCTACTACTGAAGTTAAACTAACTGGCCTGTAGTTGCCAGATTCTTCTCTACTGCCCTTTTTATGAAGAGGTATTACACTTGCTATTCTCCAATCATCTGGGACAGCTCCTGTTAATAGTGACTGATTAAACAGATCAGTTAATGGGACAGTTAGCACTGATCAAAGTTCTTTTAAAACCCTTAGATGAGTATTATCAGGACCCACTGCCTTTTTAACATTTATTTTTTATAATGCGAACAAAACCTCATCCTCTGTAAAAAGTTTACTGTTAAGCTTGTTTCTACTTTTCGTAGCATCCCTTAATGTAGACATTCTATCTTCACAATCTTTTGTGAAAACAGAACAGAAGTAATCATTGATACAGTCTGCAATCTGCTTATCTCCTTCTATTATTCTACCATCAACTGATTTCAATTTTACTATTCCTACTTTATTTTTTCTTCTTTCACTGATATATCTAAATAATGTTTTGTCCCCATGTTTTACTGACTGTGCTATCTTCTCTTCTGCATGAGCTTTAACCTTCCTAATTAACTGTTTAGTCTTTTTTTGTTGGAGTCTCCATCTTTTCATATCATCATCTGCTTGTGTGTGTCTGTAATTTTTATAAGATATCTATTTTGTCTTTACAGCATGTGCTACTTCTTTGGAAAACCAAATTGGTTTCCGCTTTCTTTTACTTTTACAGACATATCTAATACAGTAGGCGGTTGCATCTAAAATGGCACCTTTTTACAAATTCCCACTATTCTTGAACCCCTGTAATAAGAGTTTTCCCTTTTAAATATTTTTTTAGGTATTCTCCCATTAATGAAAAATCTGCCTTCCTAAAGTCTAAAACTTTTGTTTTAGTCTGGGTGGACAGTTCCTGCACATGAATACTAAACCAAACAGATTGATGATCACTGGATCCTAAGTTCTCACCTACATCTGAAACTGTATCACTGTTTGTAAGTATTAGATCTAATATAGCTTCCTTACGAGTTGGTTCCTTGACTAATTGCTCAAGTGATTTCCCTAGCAGAGATTCAAGAATATACCTGCTTCTAGCTGATCTAGCAGAAGGAATCTTCCAGTCTATATCTGGCAAATTAAAGTCCCCCAGTACTATAACCTTACCCTTCATGGTCATTTTGGTTATTTCTTCTAATAACAGATTGTCCAGTTTTTCATCCTGCAATGGAGGCCTATATACAACCCCTTATTCTAAACACATTTTTATCTCTAATTTCCAAAGTTACCCAAATACTTTTCACGTCATCATTTGTTCCTACAATTTCAGTAACCTTTATATTTTCATTTACATACAGAGCAACTCCTCCACCTTTCTTTCCTACTCTGTTCTTTTTAAATAACCTGTATCCAGGTATGACTATGTCCCAGTCATGCAAATCATTGTACCATGTTTCTGTCATAGCTACTAAATCCAAGTTGTCCCTAGTCATTATTGAAATGAGTTCAGGTAATTTATTTAATAAGCTGCGAGCATTTTTGCTCATGGCACAAAGAATTTTTTTACTAGAATTTCTAGAATTGTTACTTGGACTAACAGTTTTGGCATGCTGTGGGTGGCAGGTGGATATATTAATGCTACCCCCCTTTATTAGTTTAAATGATTTCTAATAAAGCATTTGAACTCCTCTCCCAGATACTCTGTTCCTTTAACATCCAAATGCAAGCCATCTCTCCTAAATATCCTAGTATCTTTCCAAACACAGCTATAATGGCCAATAAAACCAAATCCTCGTTCCCTGCACCGTTTATCTAACCAAGAATTAAATGTTGTTATCCGCTCCATCTTTCCTGCTTCCTGGCCATACACAGGTAAAATAGCAGAAAATGATAGAGTTGATGCCACATTCTCTAAATGATTACCTAGGTCACAAAACTCTTTCTGAACAGCAGCAACATGATTACTAGCCAGATCATGTGTTCCTAATTGAACAATCGCTTCTAACTCACTTCCCTTTCCTGCTGCCTTAACAATTCTCAAAATACGATTCTTATCACTGTGAGCAGTAGCTCCTGGAAGACATCTAACCTCCCTTGCTTCTCCTTTACTTTCACCTAAATACTGTTTTTGGATTACTGCCTTAGATGCTAAAGAGTGGTGTAATGACTTGCACCCTCTCAATCAGCCATGGGGTTAATTTATCAATTACCCCCTCCCCCCCAACTCTAAATAAAAAATTACGTTTTACAATTGTTTTCAAAATAGAGACCATAATATCTATGTACATTTTTGTAACTACAAATATTTTCTTGATGTAGAAAAGCCTTTTCAGTATTTTCACTTTTAACATATCCGTTATCAAGGGTTTTTGGAATTAGCACCATACTGATGTCACTGTATAACAATGTGTCTAATAACAATTGCTTGCTATGAATTTTTTTTAACCAAAATATGAATCACACTGCATATACTGCAGATTATAAATTGGTTAAGGCAATTTGTCTTCTTGTTCTATCTTACAGGTTATGTGCATTGGTATTAATAGTTGAAAGCTCGTGTTCACACTGCTGGAAAGAATTTGCGCTCATGAGAGCGTGCTTCCATAGGCTCCAATGGGGGCCTTGTTCTCATGCCATGACACACGGCATGAGAACTCGCGCTGTGCAAGGGGTAAGTAGCGCAGTGATGGGCAGCAATTTGTAAATATATATGTCTATGACTATATACATATATATTTATTTGTTAACGTGTATATACACATAGTAACACATAAATATATATGTATATAATCATATACATATTTATTAACTTGGAATACATAGTTCCCATAGACCGCTATTTAAGGCACTATTTAGTGCAGTTTTTTTATAACACCCCAGACCCACTCACTTTAAAGCCCCAAACTGCCTAGTGCAAGTGTTTTTATTTAAAAAATACTGCATTTTTTAAATAAAAAACTATAGTGCCCTCTATTTTGAGGGCATTTTGGGCAGTTTTAGAAAATTAACCAGAGATCTAATCTCTGGCTAATTATTATTGCCTACAGCATGTTTGGGGTGATTTATATCCTCCACCTCTGAGGTGGCGGAGAGTTTAAGAAGTGGTGGACTTATGATGACTGCTTCTTGTCTTGCTAGTTGAAAGCGAAGTACAACACTTATCTTGCTGTAAGCAGGCTCATGCGTAAAAGGAGAAATGCTAACTTTAGTAGATTGAAAAGTCAAGTTAAATGTTTTTCATTAGTTTTGACAGCATATAGTATTTTTGTGCAGACTGGCTTTCTGACACAGATTCCGAGAAGCATTCTTTCAAAATTATCTTTTTTAAATGTTACTGTTCTGAATAAATCAATGTTTTATTGTCATGTTTGCAGAGACTGTGACACACAAGGCTGTGACACACTGCAAGCGGAGCGACGCGAGGCGAAGCAGCTGCTTCGCTCCGCGTCGCATCGCTTCTGAAGATCAAATATTTCATCTCTGAGTGCTCAGCTACGCGACCTGACGCAGCAGATTGCTCAGAGATGAAAAGGCAGGACACACTGAGCGCACACAGCTGCATGTACACGCTGCGCGTTGCTCTGCTTGCAGTATGTCACAGCCTTTAGTGTCAATTTAAATTTAAAGCCGTTTTTATTTGACAAAAAGTGTAAACGCTGCTATTTAACCCCTTGAGTGTTAATGATGGCTCTGAGCCATCACAGAGTTTCCCACTCTGGTGCTAATGACGGCTCAGAGCCGTCACTAGCACTCTCCCAACTTGAGGGAGATCTGGGGGTTCCCACCCGCTCCTACCCTGGTGATCGGTGCTGCATAATGAAAGGCATCGCCGGGGCTTCCGTTTTGCGTGGTGATGTCACGCGCAACGTCACTGCGCAACTTTATTTAACATTAACAATGTTAAATATAGGAGCAGGGGGCATGCTGCTTAGAAGCTGGTATCTCAGGCATCTAAGCAGCTATAGACCCCCAAGACTCACCGTTGGAAATGTAATTGCCTAACCTTTCCAACGGTGTAAGTCTTGGGGATCTGAAATAAATTTAAAAAAAAGTAAAAAAAAAAATATTTTTAAAAATTTTAAATAAAAAACCCTTTAAGAAAACCTTAGCACCCAGGTGGGAAAGTGTTTAGCACTCAAAGGGTTAATGCACATTATTTTTCTAGTACAATGTCCCTTTAAGGAAATTCATCTATAAGCTACCCTTTATAGGAAAAAACCCCATCAAATCTCTTTGTTCCATTGATAGACAAGAGATTCAGAAAACTGTAATGATTCAATGTTTCTGTGTCCTAAGAATTTCAAGTAAATAGGTAAATATAGAAAACATTTCATGTTAGTATCTGTACATGTCAACCAAGATCAGAGATAACGTAAAATGATCTTTACATCTTTCAAGATCATACTGTATTTAAGCCTTTTCTAGATGGAAATGTGTCAAACCACATTTTTTTTTCTCTCTAAACTTAGAATTTGTTGTCACTTGATTAAATTAGAAATAGAAGGTTGAAAAAGAGCTGTCTAACACAGTTTATTTTGGTTCTATGAATATTCAAGGATTGAACTGCTGGCAATCATTAGAGTCAATAAAAACAGCTGGTTTGCTATTTTTTTCTGGCTTTCTCTGTTCAAGTTAAAAATATATAAACATAAATTGGGCATATGCAAAACAAACACAAATAAAAACGTGTTTATGCTAAACAATGATTTAGTGGAAAGGGTATTTTTTTTTAAATCTACTGCAGTTGATTAAATAAATGTAGTATTGTAAGTAAACAATATAAATATGCCCTTTTGCACAATGATCCCTCAATGCATAAACAGACAAATTAAAAAAGTATTCAACAACCTTATTCTTTACGTATATTTGGTCAGATAAAATACAATGGATTCTATAACCAACTTGATTTACTAGGAAATGAACTATACATATTGCAAGATAGATTAAATAGATAGAGAGATAGATGATAGATATGCAGATATATAATATACACCCAGGTAGAAAGATCTATATCTGTATAGAGATATGTCAATCTTATATATGGATATATGAAAGACTTAACCGGTGAGAAACATCTACAGGTTGCAAAATCATAATATCTCACATAGCCTACCTTATTAAATTTCAGCCTTAAAACTTAAAATGACATATTTGATTTCAACTATGGTACTTATTTGATAATACGCTCTTACCTATTTTACTTAAAAATAGAAATGGCAAAAGGCGCCTCATAGGGTAGTAACATCTACTATATGAACAAGAAAGCAACAAATGCACTTACGTGAAATTGAGCACCACCTGTAGTGTTCGTGGGGCATGCTGGAAGATTGGAGGTTCCCAGATAAACTCAGCATGGCAATGCTGGAACAAAGGTGCAGGATTGTCCTTCTCCATCCACAGGAACATCTAATGTTGGCGTGTGATGTCACCAAGTATCACTGAATCTGTATACCACCATGCGGCTAGTGGAGGAAAGCTCACAATAGAGTGAGCAACCAATCAATATATGTACCACAAACAACAAAAATATAGTATAGCAAGTGGAGTAGTATATCAAGTTAAAATTTATTAAAAAAACATCAACAACAAGTTTCTTAGCATAATAGCGCTGTTTCATCAGGCTGTATTCATGTAGCTTCATACAATGATTTAAAAACCCAGAAAGGCCTGCCCATCAAAAAATAAAAATTTAAGGTGGGCAAAAATAGATAAAGCTATAATATACATTAATAAACATAAACAAAAACGTATAACAACAATATAACAATAGATATTACATATAATGTATGTGCCCCAACAAGCACAGACAAAGCACAAACAAAAATACTATTAGGCTGGTTAATGTTTTACATGGCACTAACCAAGAAAAAGTTGCCCCAATTTCCCCCGAAATAAAGAGGACAGAAGTTTACAATAAAAAATAAATATGAGCATTTTTTTTATAATAAAAAACCTGCACAAAGCAGGTATAAAGGGTTAAAGTGAGGGCATGTGGGGTGTTTGAAAAAAAATAAAAAAACGGCACCTAAAGTGCCTTTAAATGGAGGTTAATGGGTGACTGTGTTTTCACTATATATATATATTATATGCATATATACATATTTATTTATGTGTTAATATTTCTATATACAAATATAAACACATAAATATATATTTATATATATATATTTATATTTATTTATTGCACCCAATGCTGCACGATTTGCCCCCTGTGCTGCGCTAGGTGGTTTGCGGATGTCTGCTGGGATGAAAACAAGGCCCCCATTGGAGCCTATGGAAGTGCACTCTCATGAGTGCTTGGCTCCCGGGAAATGCGAATGCAATTGTGCTGTACTCGTAAGACCAGTGCACATTTACGTGTGCAGGTATTACTAAGTGGGGCACAAATATCGCTCTCACAGAAGCGCAGTATTGTGATCCACTCATACTCTAGGTAGGACATGTGAAAATGAATAAGGTAGGATATGTGAGATATTCTTTCTTGTTCATCTGACTCATGGTAGATGTTATGATCCTACGAGAAGCCTCTTGTCATTTGTATTTTTCACTTTTACAGGATTGCCAGAACCGTGAAATAGAGCTGCTCCGAGGATTCTTTAATTTCTTTGATTTCAAAGGACTGCTATTGTCTAAATATTTTATTTGCATTCCAACCCCCGTAAGGTTTTTACTGATACATTTTATTAATATATATATATATATATATATATATATATATATATACATATATACATACATACATATACATGTATATATATATATATATATATATATGGCGATATATTGTTTTTGCCAGTGTGCCCCTTTATTGTTACTTAGTAACTATTACATTTGCATTACCCATTTTGATTATCATGTTGAAGCCTGTATGGGGTTGATATATCTATATCCCCCTATAGGTGATATATGTAAATTTAATTTTTATTTAGGTGCTATAAAAAGTCCAAAAGGCAACGTTGATGTGGCAAAAATGTGAAAAGTCAGTATTCAAAAAAGTTTAAAAAATCACTTCATTTTGTACAAAAGATAAAAAGTTAAGCAGGGCACAGCACACAGACGTCACAACTGACGCGTTTCATGCCTTTACGGCATTTCATCAGAGCTGACATACAGGTAACAGACATGGGGTTTTAACAGTTAAGGAGTTGTCCAAACCATCCAATTAGATTGCATTGTGTAGTTTGTTCACAACAATGGTTAGGGAACAGATACAAATATCCTTAGCTTAACATAAACATAATATTATAATACTAAGTTAAAAACACAACTCAAAAGTGGACTTGTATTCAAATTTTTATACCATTTATGAAATATTAGCTTCTTGAGGCTGACCAGGGTAGGCTAATTGACAATACTACAGAGTTCAAAGGAAAAAAAGGTTCTGCACTATTATCAATAGTCACTATTAACATTTCAAACACATAAACCTTATTTTTGTATACAAAAGTTTAATGCTTAGTATATGTGTATTTAAATAAATAAGGCACAACCTTTCCTTATACTCCTCACATTTCCTTATTGCCAAAAAACAGACACTTTTAGAATATGTTGGTTTCTGATCCAATTCTTTTCTAAATGAGATCTATGTATGGTCTGTATATAGTTTCACACTACTAATTTGGTTCATACCAAGTGGATGCCCAGTCTTAAGAGTATGGATCCAATAGATTTCACGCTTGCTCAATGCTGCAAATCTATCTCCACCTCTGAGACCCATTGTGACCCATTCTATACCCTGGAAGCAGAAAGCATTGTATTGTGTGCCATGTTGGGTAAAATGTTTCACCACTAGGGTCCATGGTATTTCTGCCTCCAGGGATAGAAGGTAGATCTAGATCTCGTTCTAAAATAGGTAGTCTTGTTCTGACTATATTAAAGATCTCCCTATATTGTCTACTGAATGTCTTGATGAAGTTAATACCTCCTTTATTGAAACCTTTGTTTTTCTTACCAGCCTTCAACAAGGAGTCCCTGTTCATATGTGAGGCCTTAATTGACATGTCATTGAGTGCCACTGGATCATATCCTCTATTACACAATCTTTCTGTCAATAAATGAGTATGTTGCCAATATCTGCTCAGAGTAGTGCAGTTTCTCTTCAACCTTATATAGTGTCCCTTCGGGATACCTTTCTTTATGTGATAAGGATAAGAAAAATCTATTTGGAGGATTGTGTTTCCGGATATCTCTTTTCTGTAAACCACCGAAACAACTAGGTCTTCTTCATGACTTAGTCTAACATCCAAGTATGGAGTAAAAACCATTGAGTAACTGAACATGAATTTCAAATTTCCTCTGTTGTGCAACAAAGTCATGAATGCTATTTGTATCACCCTTCCAGAATAGGAGCATATTGTCAGTGTAACGAGTGTACAATTTTATATTTTGTCTATATACTGTACATTAGCTGGACCAAAGACAGATCATTCCTCATAGTCTGCAAATAGAGGTTACCATACGATGGGGCAAATTTTGCCCCATCGCAGTACCCCTTCTTTAAAGAAAAAAAATTCTCAGTTCAATACAAAATAGTTGTGATTTAGTAAAAATGTGATGGCCTCTAAGATAAAATTGATAAGTGCCTCTCCATAATTTGAATATTTATATAACATCCTTTTTGCTGCAGTAGTCCCTAACTCATGTGGTATACACAAGTAAAGGGACACAACATCTATGGTTACAAATGCTGTATATTTTTCCCAGCTATACCCATTCTGTAGTTTTTACAGATGTTTTGTATCTCTTAGAAATCCTGGAAGCGATTGAACCACTGGTTGTAATTGTGCATCTACCCATTCCCCTAATCTCTTACCTAGTGATCCAATTGCCAAAATAATGGGGCATCCTGGAGGGTTAACTAGGGACTTGTGTGTTTTTGGTATAAATGTATTGCACATATATATATATATATATTCACTCATTTTACTGGTCAAAACCAAATGCTCCACTCCACTATCCAATAGATGCTTTAGTCTCTTCAAAAATTTCTTTGTTGGGTTAAAAGTTAATTTTACATATGTATCCGTGTCTCTTAGCTGTCTATACGATTCTTCTAAATGTTGATGTTTATTTATTATTATTTATTATTATTATTATTTATTATTCAAAATCACTATAGAACCCCCTTTATCAGAGTATAGGATCACTAGATCAGGGTCCTTATTTATTTTATTAAGGGCATCCATTTCCCTTTTGTTCAAATTACCTTTGTGTTTACATTTTTTGGAGGTGATGTAGAAGTAAAACCCAAACCCTTGGAAATAACTGATTTTTCAAAGTCACTCAAAACTGTGGTTGATAGATTGATGATTTCTAGATCCTTTGTTTTTTGTTGGTTTTCTTGGAGTTCTGGAGACTTGGGTAGCGTGGTACCTGTATTACTGGCACTTCTCCTCTTTGCCCCTCCGTCGTACCCCCGTTTTTTGGCCTTGCTCCCATTTCATCAGTTCATCTCTCTGGAAGTTTTTTTTGGGTTGAAGTAGATATAGGGGTATCTGGTGTAGATGATTTTGACTCTTTATGGAGGCGGAGCTTTCTAAGCTAGAGAAAGTAACTTTTTTTGAGCTATTACAATTGTTTTGATGATTCTTCTTATTGTCATTTTTCTTATTTGTTTTACCAGAGACAGGTTTCCTTGCAGTATTCCAGTTATATACTACACAAAGTTCATAGTCCTTGTTATCTCTCTCTTATTTTTTGTACTTGTTATCTGATAATTTATTATTCATCTTTTCCAAAGTGCTATTTAATTGTGTTTGTAATGCTTCAAAATTAGATTCCCCTTTGTATTGATCCATTTTTTGGGTGATTTGCTTAATTTCACGGAGTATATCTTCCATTTGTTCATTTTTAAATGTGATCAAATTTTCCATTAATATTATTGAGCAGTCACTTAGTGCTTCATTACATTCAATCATGAATTGGGGAAAATCTTTGTGAAAAGCAGGACATTTTTTCATTCTTAGCCACCTTGGTACCGCAGTATCAACACATACTCATGGCCTCACCACTTGATCCCTCCTAAGGTCTGTGAATGTCTGTCAATTCACTGTGCAGTCTAACGGTATGTGCACACAATCGAGTGGTTGATACTTAAGCATGTGTCCTTCTTCCACGCCAGCTTGGTCCAGCTAGCGTCCGCTAACCACTCACGCTGCAAGGGCTCTCCCACACACCCTCAGTAAACATATACAACTCTCCAAAAGGCAATGTTGATGTGGCAAAAAGGTGAAAATAAGGATTCAAAAAAGTTAAAAAAATCACTTTACTTTGTACAAAAGAGAAAAAGTTCATGTAGGGCACAGCACACAGACGTCACAGCTTTCCTATCACAGCATAGTGGGCGGGCTTATCAACCTGATAACTCCTGCTGTCGAATGGCCCACCGGACCCCTCTGAGGAAGAGTAAAGTGAAACGTGACCACGTCAGGGGCTTTTTTCTTATTTTAAACTAGCACTCTGTTGTCTAAGGCCTAGATTTAGAGTTCGGCGGTAGCTGTGAAAACCAGCGTTAGAGGCTCCTAACGCTGGTTTTAGGCTACCGCCGGTATTTGGAGTCAGTCAGGAAAGGGTCTAACGCTCACTTTTCAGCCGCGACTTTTCCATACCGCAGATCCCCTTACGTCAATTGCGTATCCTATCTTTTCAATGGGATCTTTCTAAAGCCGGTATTTAGAGTCGTTTCTGAAGTGAGCGAATGACGGTTCCTTTAAGGGACGTCATCCAAGATGGCGTCCCTCGAATTCCGATTGGCTGATAGGATTCTATCAGCCAATCGGAATTAAGGTAGGAATATTCTGATTGGCTGATGGAATCAGCCAATCAGAATCAAGTTCAATCCTATTGGCTGATCCAATCAGCCAATCAGATTGAGCTCGCATTCTATTGGCTGTTCCGATCAGCCAATAGAATGCGAGCTCAATCTGATTGGCTGATTGGATCAGCCAATAGGATTGAACTTGATTCTGATTGGCTGATTCCATCAGCCAATCAGAATATTCCTACCTTAATTCCGATTGGCTGATAGAATCCTATCAGCCAATCGGAATTCGAGGGACGCCATCTTGGATGACGTCCCTTAAAGGAACCGTCATTCGTCGGGAGACGCCGGAAGAAGAGGATGGATCCGCGTCGGCTGCTTCAAGATGGACCCGCTCCGCACCGGATGGAAGAAGATCGAAGATGCCGCTTGGAGAAGATGTTTGCCGGTCCGGATGTCCTCTTCTTGCCGGATAGGAGGAAGACTTTGGAGCCTCTTCTGGACCTCTTCAGCACTGGATGCCAGGACGGATCGGTGAACCTGGTATGGTGAAGACAAGGTAGGAAGATCTTCAGGGGCTTAGTGTTAGGTTTATTTAAGGGGGGTTTGGGTTAGATTAGGGGTATGTGGGTGGTGGGTTGTAATGTTGGGGGGGTATTGTATGTTTTTTTTTACAGGCAAAAGAGCTGATTTTCTTGGGGCATGCCCCGCAAAGGGCCCTGTTCAGGGCTGGTAAGGTAAAAGAGCTTTTAACTCTATTAATTTAGAATAGGGTAGGGCATTTTTTTATTTTGGGGGTCTTTGTTATTTTATTAGGGGGCTTAGAGTAGGTGTAATTAGTTTAAAATTGTTGTAATATTTTTCTTATGTTTGTAAATATTTTTTTATTTTTTGTAACTTAGTTCTTTTTTATTTTTTGTACTTTAGTTAGTTTATGTAATTGTAGTTATTTGTAGCAATTGTATTTAATTTATTTATTGATAGTGTAGTGTTAGGTTAATTGTAGGTAATTGTAGGTAGTTTATTTAATTAATTTATTGATAGGGTAGTGTTAGGTTTAATTATAATTTAGGTTAGGATTTATTTTACAGGTAATTTTGTTATTATTTTAACTAGGTAACTATTAAATAGTTCTTAACTATTTAATAGCTATTGTACCTGGTTAAAATAATTACAAAGTTACCTGTAAAATAAATATTAATCCTAAAATAGCTATAATATAATTATAATTTATATTGTAGCTATATTAGGATGTATTTTACAGGTAAGTATTTAGCTTTAAATAGGAATAATTTATTTAATAAGAGTTAATTAATTTCGTTAGATTTAAATTATATTTAAGTTAGGGGGGTGTTAGTGTTAGGGTTAGACTTAGCTTTAGGGGTTAATCCATTTATTATAGTAGCGATGAGCTCCGGTCGTCAGATTAGGGGTTAATAATTGAAGTTAGGTGTCGGCGATGTTAGGGAGGGCAGATTAGGGGTTAATACTATTTATGATAGGGTTAGTGAGGCGGATTAGGGGTTAATAACTTCATTATAGTAGCGATCAGGTCCGCTCGGCAGATTAGGGGTTAATTATTGTAAGTAGCTGGCGGCGACGTTGTGGGGGGCAGGTTAGGGGTTAATAAATATAATACAGGGGTCGGTGGTGTTAGGGGCAGCAGATTAGGGGTACATAGGGATATTGTAAGTTGCGGCGGTTTATGGAACGGAAGATTAGGGGTTAATAATATAATGCAGGGGTCAGCGATAGCGGGGGCGGCAGATTAGGGGTTAATAAGTGTAAGGTTAGGGGTGTTTAGACTCGGGGTACATGTTAGAGTGTTAGGTGCAGACGTAGGAAGTGTTTCCCCATAGGAAACAATGGGGCTGCGTTAGGAGCTGAACGCTGCTTTTTTGCAGGTGTTAGGTTTTTTTTCAGCTCAAACAGCCCCATTGTTTCCTATGGGGGAATCGTGCACGAGCACGTTTTTGAGGCTGGCCGCGTCCGTAAGCAACTCTGGTATCGAGAGTTGCATTTGCTGTAAAAATGCTCTACGCTCCTTTTTTGGAGCCTAACGCAGCATTTTTTTGAACTCTCGATACCAGAGTTAAATTTATGGTGCGGCCAGAAAAAAGCCCGCGTAGCGTTAACAGCCCATCTACCGCCAAACTCCAAATCTAGGCCTAAGACTTTGAAAATGGAACATATGATTCAACTTAAAATCAAATTAATTTACACCCAAAGGGAAATGGTGGGAAGGATGGGAATAGATTGTTAATAATAACGGAATATTTCACTCTACCCCAATATAGGGGACATTGGGCCTTCTCCAGATAGAGTTTTTCCTTAAATAATATATGCAATCTCATCTGACTTACCCCAAAAAATTTTCCCTTTGCACCCTGAGGGACAAGCCACATTGTAATTTGTAACTTGTTACCACTTGATAGTGTTAAACCTATACATTGTAGCAAGTCTTTCACAACAGAGTTGTGTTTTTAATTATTTATCTGGCAAGCCACAGTAGTTTAATCAGCTTATTGTAGCTGTCATTTTATTTGCATTATGAGTAAAAGTAATATTTTAAACTCCTACCATTATCTAGTGCCAAAAGAGCATTCATTTGTTCCCTATTTCTTCAATAGGGTTACTTTTTCTAATGTATTAGTTGATATATGCTCAGGGCACACGCCAGACTTTACCTCTAAAAATAATAATATATAACAAGGTTGCTTTGGAGCATACCTCTCTGTTTTCTGAGACCTTCTTTTCTTTTTGTTCAAAAAAAGAGAGTAGGAGGTTGTTTACAGAGTGAAGGGGACGGGAGGGAGAGTATCTGGGGACAAGGTCTGAGATATAGGGGAAGCAGTGCAGTTGAGGGCTTTGTATGTCAGAGTGAGAATTTTGTGTTTAATCTTAGAGGCAAGAGGAACCAGTGAGGGGATTGGCAGAGAGGTGCAGCAGATGAATAGCGACGTGTAAGGAAGATGAGCCTGGCAGAGACATTCATTATGGATTGTAAAAGAGCTAGATGGCAGTTAGGGAGACCAGAGAGGACGGAGTTGCAGTATTTGAGGTGGCAAAGGATAAGAGAGTGGATTAAAAGCTTAGTTGTGTCTTGTGTATGGAAATGTCTACATTTAGAGATGTTTTTAAGGTGGAAGCTGAAGGATTTAGCCAATAACTGAATGTGAGGAGCTAAAGATCTGAGTAAAATGTGACCCCAAGACATTGGGCATGCAGGGTAGGGGTAATGACAGAGTGGTCGACAGTTATAGAGAGAAGGGGGTGGAGATTTTAGAAGGAGGGAAAATAAGGAGCTCAGTTTTGGAGAGATTTAGCTTAAGGTAGTGAGAGGACATTCAGGAAGAGATGTGAGAAAGACAGTTAGTGACATGGGTTAGCAAGGAAGGAGATAGGTCTGGTGCAGAGAGGTAGATTTGGGTGTCATTGGCATACAAATGAGATTGAAACCCGTGGGACTTTATTAAGGAACCTAATGATGATGTGTAGATTGAGAAGAGAAGGGGACAGAGGACAGAGCTGCGTACTGAGTACTGAGGTTTAAATAGAAAATCAAACCACCACCGCCTTTCTGTTTTCTTGCAGTGTTAAAATAAAGAGAAATCAAACATAGATACGAATTCTTAGTTTAACTCTATTTTAAAAATTGTTTATTTCAAATAAAATACAATTATATTAAAAATACTCTTGATTTATAACAGTTGATGTGCACAAATTGAATAAAAAAAAGACTTGTAAGCTTCAATATTTTATAATCATTATGCATGAATCACATCCATCAAGTCCTCAAAAATGACTATTTATAAATATCTACTACCAAACAATGTAAAAGCGAAACAAAACTAAATAGTATCTGTAAAAAAACAGTGCACATTTACTTATCCGTATCATAATTACATATGCTATTTTGGTTGCCTTACGGGGTGTATGCCCTTTCCCTCTAACCTCTCTTCTTTTCAGATACCACCTGTGAGAGGTGAGGTACATGGGGGTTCCGAGTTTGAAGTTCTATAGTTGGTTTAAGGTTGTTCACGATTATTCGTTGAGCTAAATGTACATTGATTCTAATGTTGTTATACCAGTTATACTCTGACATTTCATACAAACACACCTACTCTGATACAGTGGGAACCTCTGCACTCTAACACTACACTCTCCTACCCATTCAATGCTTCCCCCTACACCTCCTCAAATACCCACTGAATCCATCTAACTTCACGGACACAAACCCTCTTCCATTTGGAGCTGGAGAGGGGACTAGTCCCTGGTGCCCCTCTTCTCCCCCACCCCATTGACACTCATACCTATCATACCCTCTTTTCTAGAACAATTGCCTCACCAACTCCACTTACGGATAGTCCTGACTATCTACCCCAGTCTCCCATATATTTCATCTTTAAGGACACTCTGCTCAAACCTCCGCCTCCACCTTTCTCCCCTTCCCCTCCTATTTAGAGCGGCTTTTGACCGCTGACTTCCCCCTAATCTATAACCTTACATAGCTCTCATAGTTATACTCACTTATACTTTCTGTTTCTCCTTAATCTTTCTGATATACTCAGTGCATAATTTCTAATAGCCACCTGTCCATAATCTAGACCCCTCTGGCCTTTTCCTCCCCTCCTGCCCTACTCCCCCCCCCCCCTGTTTTTTTTTTTTTTTTTCAGGATATATACTTTACGCCTGGTGTCAATCAATTCCCAAGGCCTCAATTTGCCCACAAAACATAGCCTACTTCTAAATTATCTACAGAAAACCAGGACAGATGTAGCCTTTATACAAGAGACACATTGGACATTTACTTCAGGTACACCCCACACATTCAAAAGATACCCTTTAGTAATTGAAGCCTCATTCCCCTCTAAGTCTAGAGGAGTCACCATTTTGGTTTACCTCTTCATGGCCACTAAGCTCGCAATTGCAAGAGCCTGGAAGAATAAGGATCCACCCTCCTTTTCGCAGATCTTAGCTATAATTGAATACATCAGGAAGATGGAACTATACTCCCATAGAGCATTAGACAAATTAGACTTTTATTATACCACATGAGGGTCCTGGCTAGATAAGTTCCCACACTGATACGCAAACCATCTGCAGAGAAGAAGAAAAGGGGAAAAACCTTTAATAAACTTCAAACCCTTTTTTTTTTGTCTCCTCTCCCTCTCTCTTCCCTCATACATCCCCTCTTCCCCTTCCCACCTCCCCTTATACAAGACAGGTGGCTAATTCCTTGAAAAAGTGAAACATTATTAAATGACTCTGTATATCAACGCAATATAACTAGAAACGAGACTCTATGGCCCATATTTATCAAGGTCTGTCGGATCAGGTCCGGCAGACCTCGCTGAATACGGCGAGCAATACGCTCGCCATATTCAGCATTGCACCAGCAGCTCGCAAGAGCTGCTGGTGCAACGCCACCTCCTGCAGACTCACGGCCAATAGGCCGCCAGCAGGGGGGTATCACTCAACCCGATCGTACTCGATTGATTGGGTTGATTTCCGGCGATGTCTGTCCGCCTGCTCAAAGCAGACGGACAGGTTATGGAGCAGCGGTCTTTGTGACCGTTGCTTCATAACTGCTGTTTCTGGTGAGCCTGCAGGCTCGCCAGAAACACGGGCATCAAGCTCCATTCGGAGCTTGATAAATATGCCCCTATGTCACATCAAACTAATTGTATAAATTATAAAAAAATGTGGTATCCTCTCTTGTAACTAGAAACATGGATCTTTAGAATGCACCCTTATATATATAACAGACGGCATGGGATTTTACGGGCCTCTTTGCTATCTAATTGCACACCATTCAAATACTCAGTGTTGAGATGTAACCCTGTAACCATAGCGATATTTTTCAACCACTGTCCACTGTAACTCACTTATATGTGCCTTATAGTTTGTGTTCCTTGCTATGTACTATTCTGTTACCACAAAAAAAAACAAAAAAAAAAACAGTGCACAATTTTGACTTAAATAAGTTAAAGGGACACTCAAGTCAAAATAAACATTAATGATTCAGATAGAACATGCAGTTTTAAGACACTTTCCAATTTACTTCCATTATGAAATTTTGCACAGTCTTTTTATATTCCCACTTTCTGGGGAACAAGATCCTACTGGGCTTGTGCACAAGCTCACAAGGTATACGTATACTAGTCTGTGATTGTCAGATGTCTTTCACATGTTACAGGGGGCCGTAAAATTGGAGAAAAAAATAAATTTGTCTGAAAAAAACTACTGTTTATTTGAAATTCAGAGTAAGTGCTATTGCATTGTCTTTTTATTATGTACTTGTTAATTATGTAATTCTACTGCATTTAGTGGTCCTTTAATAATTTGGCCATCTCTAACATATTTAAATTAGATAAAGATTTAATAATGACTTTCTTTTTACATAATTTATTTCTTTTTTCAGTCCTAGCTACAAGTTATAAACTTTTATTTATAAACCTATTTTATTTACAATATTTTGCGTTTGCTAATTTGATTTGGCATTTGTTTACTTTTAACATTTACTTTTTCCATTCATCGTCTCCCTCATCTCTGTTATTGCTCAAGATATTTTTAGTTATTTGGGGAACAGAACTATTAGAAATGGGACGATACATGCAAGTATAAAATACTTACCATTGTTTTGAAAGAAAAAAAGCTAAAGGCATTTTGTTCCAGCATAAGAATTCTCTCTTAATCTTTTGCTATGTTGCAATGATTTTGTGCAAACCCAGCTATAGATATCAGTTTCACTGTGTTCCTACATTAGAGGATTATCTAATCCTCACAAGAAACCTAATTATAACCCCGTATCACAATTTACCCCAACTGTAACCCACTGCCGAACCCATAAAAGTGCTAGCTTCCACCACCACCTAAAAAGAATCCCTTTGCCAGACTCCATCCACAATAAAATAACAAAACCCAACTAAAAAGGTAAATCCAAAAGAAACATATACAGTAGAAATAGCAACCCAATATCAAAGTCCAAAAGAGGATACATTAAAAACTATCCAGCTGCAGCAAATTCTTTCTTCCTCCAAAATGAATAAAATAACAAGATGTCGATAAAACAATAAGTAGGCGTAGCATTGTGTACTCAAAAATAAACCAATGTATAAAGGAAAGTGTAAAACATACTCACAGTATAAAGCACACTCTTGAGATAGTGAAAGCAGAATGGCCTCTTTAGTCAGAGTTCTGTTGCTGAACACTTACAAACAAGACTCTGAAACTCCCAAGATGCCTATAAAACAATAAGAAGGTGCAGCATTGTGTAATCAAAAAATAAGATGATATAACTATGATCCCTTCCTGCTAAATCTCCCAAAATGATCCCTACTATTGATCATCCCCAGTAATTAAGGAATCCCCCTAAATATCCTCCGCTACAATCAGTTTTCTAGCACCTAAGAGAGCTGCTTAAAATACCCTTGATCCCCCAGCAGGCAAAGAACACCACCCACATTCTTGATAAAGCCTGTGTATAGGTGAAACACGTTGATGGCATAATATTGATGGACATTGGAAGTATATGAATAATTTGGAACACTCTGCGCAGAGTAAAAAGTATACACTACAGTTTGTCACATCTCATCTCCTGACAGCTTGCCTGTATAACACAATCGAGAATTGGGAACACAGATTGGCTGAGGAACCGCATGTGACCATTACACGTCACACACAACACATCCGGGACCAACACAGACGGCAGAGAGACATTCAAAACTCCCACCGCAGTTGTGGTGTCTGGCTTAAACAAGGTATTACCCAGACCAGGGAGTAAGATACATCTTAACTTTACACACTATATCTAGCAAGAGAAAGTCTTAATTCTATTTGGTTAAATTGCAAAACTGTAACATAATACAAGTAAATTGACACATTTATATAACTTGGTTGACTAGTACTATTCTCAACAGTTTTGTGCTTCTCACTGATTCCTTCTTTCACACACATCCCTTTTATTTCATAGGGGTGACTTATAATATCTTTGAGAAGCTGAAGAATAGTAAGGTTAGTGCAAAAATTAAAATCAACCATTTCAAAGGAAACCACCCACCACATACAGGATTCACTCAACACAACCCTCTAAGCCTGGTCTGAATTTACTCATATTTATTTAATTGGTTTGTTACAAAATACAAGGGTTTACTGTTTAAAGGTAAGGGTTATATGAAGATCAAATATTTAAGGGTAAGGGCAAGGGATAGTTGTTTATACGTAACAGGATTTATTGCAATATGTATTGTTCCACATTTAAAAAATATTTTACCTTTAATTTATTTTTATAACTTAATATGTGGAGGGTCCATAAGTCTATACAGGGAGGCAAATGAGTATATTTGTCTTTGTTTGGATTGATAGGTGTTATGTGGTTCTTTCTCAGGATGTATACTTATCATATATCACTTACAGCAAGGAAATAACTGATAAGTCACACAGGTTTTTTGCAATGCTTACAATAACAATAATGGTTTTATTCTGCAATATGATTATAACACCAATATACCACAAACCTCTATGCATTCTTATAACATTTTATGCAATTACAATACTTGTACAATTATCTTATTCCTACCACATCTATGCAGTTTTCAGTTATTGTTTAGCAATGAGAATTATAACTAAGTTGCCTGCTCAACCACCGATAACAATCTTATGTTATATTACTACTAAGACAAAACAAACAAATAATACATCACCGTGATCCACCATCTCAGCATCCTGTCCTGTGGCTCGATTGGAGAAGACATCTGGGCAATCTTGAACAGGAGAAGGCGATCTCGGGAACAACCACACTGACGATGAGTCCATCGACAGGTCACAAGTCTCATAATCAGATTGCCCACAGCTACCTCTCTTATACTGTTAACTTACATAACAGTTTTGGCAAAAATCCACAGACCCCTAGACACTCCCTGCAGGTTGGCTGAAGCCCAAACCATCTGGCCAGTCTGCTTTAGCCTACCCAAGCTTATCAGGAGCATACCAGGGTACTTTCCCTTACGTGTTCCTAGGCTCAATGCTGTCATCTTTCATATTTCTCTCTTAACATTATACATCTGATCTTGTGTTCTTATACAATTACTTCTGTCAAATACATCAATAATAGTTTTAACAACCTTCTCATAGATTTATAATAATAGCTAAAACACCATAATGGCTTCATTACTTAGCCCACTGCAATTAATAATAATTATTCCTTTAATATATAGCTAATGTTAACCCCTCAGTTAATGTGTTATCAAGATGTTCCTTTTAGTGTCAGTGAGTGGCCCCCCCCTTGTCAGAGTTACACCCTCGTTCTGTCTGGGTTTTGACTTCTTATCATTAGTAGCACATTAGTTGTTCACCAGTGTAACATGACTCAGTGAAATATAGTGTCATCTACTTGAAATTAATACTATTATACTAATACTAAACTCTGTTAAAGGCACACTCTCTTAAAGGCAAAGTTATACAAGTTAAAGTAAGTGTTACATGAGCAATTACCTCAACCATTTTCCTTACACTAGGAGACACATGCACTAGGTCCACTAAGTTTTTTGCCCATACTCAGTAAAGAGCTTTTGCGGGCAAACATCATGTGATAGTAGAATTTAATTTTTATAATGGTTGCTCTCTTATTTCATTAAAGTCATGCTCATTTTGCAAGAAAACAAGTATGTTGTGTTTTAAGCACAATCTGCCTTTTTAATGTTTTCTGTGATTTAACATTTTTTTTTTCTTTCTTTAATACAGGAGCACTGTTTCAGATCCTTTAAAATAGTTAGTGAATACAGTTGGTGCTATTGTAGCATAGGTGGCAGAGTATATTTTAAAGGTTTCACCTAAAATATAGATAACACTAGCATCTTTATTATATTAGTACCATTGCTTATTGTGACAGGGGTCAAGCTAATTATGACAGGCCAGAAGAAGTCGGCATTGTTTAGTAGCACGCAAATATACTGACACTAACAAATGCAACCAGATCTGTGATACAAGAAAATAGCTCTTACTACCTTTTAAATGCTGTCTCTTTTTGCACCTCATTTGGGATAATGTCTATGTTTATTGCTAATATACAGTATATACAAGTTACTAATTATTCAACATATGGGATTATAGAAAAGATTATTAATAAATGTATACCTTCCATAGTATGCACTCCAGCCTCCATGGTGGGAGTGCAAACACAATATATTTCATAGGGACAAAACTACAGGGGGTGCAGAGGTCGCAATTGCAACTGGGCCCCCAAGGGTGGGGTCCCAGCTTAAAAAAATAATAATAATTTTTTTACAATAAAAAACGTTGACCTACCACTGCCTGCATTGATATCATGTGAGTGTGACATGATGCCTCACTAGTGTCTCTGACTACAGGGGTTAGTGTTTCTGTTTTACCCTTTGGTGTTTATGTGTGTGTGTGTGTGTGTATGTATGTATGTATGTGATTGTGTGTGTGTATGTATGTATGTATGTGTGTGTGTGTGTGTATGTATGTATGTATGTGTGTGTGTGTATGTTTGTGGAACCAGCAAATTACAGACTTTTTTTTACTTCAGCCTGGGAGGGGCAGGGGGTAAACAGTGTCAGTCTATACAGTACCACTATATACAGTACGGGGGGCTGGACCATGTCACAGACTACTGTGGTCACTTTATAAAGTACTGGGGTGAGTAGGGTCAGGCCAGCCATCTCACCGACAGATTACTGTCTGACTGTGTCACTGATTTAGTACTGGTGGGTTAAACAGTGTCACTATATATAGTAATAGGGGGTCAGACCATCTCACAGACTGCTGGCGCAGGGTACCTCCTTTTGCAGACATGTAATCTGATTCACATTGTTTTTCTGTGTTAAAAGTAAAAAAAAAAAAAAAAAAAGATATGCATCAAATTCGCTTTTTGGGGGGGGGGGGGGGGGTGGGGGGGGGGGGGCTTCTTAGATTCTTGCACCTGGGCCCTGTGGTTTCTAGTTACACCTCTGCCTTTAACTATAATTTTATTCTGCTTTTGTGAAAGGTTATTTAGCTACTCGGATAATGTATTTCAAGCTATCCCCATTTTTTATAATCTTTGATTGTACTGTGCAACTATAGCAACAGCACTGTAAAAAACTATTCTAGCATAAATAGTATTTACCAAAATGCTATGTTTCTGTTCAAATCGAAATTAATATTTCTAGAGTGGTTTGAAATTGGAATTTCTAATCCTTCATCTTTAAGTTATTTGCTTAATGTTTATACATAACCTCATCTTGATTTATGCAAACAGTATTTCAATAATATAATATTGTGATTTGTACATTATCAATCAAGCAAATTGTTGCTTGTTCAAATTGAATTGCCACTGCACACTTCCTCTGCTATACATCAAATATGTGCTACGTAGAAATAAAAATGCAAAGGAGATTATCAGTGTATCAGCTTAGAGATATTTTTAGTGTTATGTGGAAAGAACTTGTTAACTCAAAACTAGACTATTTTACATGTGATATTCAAGTATACTTATACCTAGGTTGGTGACTGGAACACTAGATGGCAGCAGTTTTGCATGAACACTAGATGGCAACAGTTTTGTATGAACACTAGATGGCAGCAGCTTTGTATGAACACTAGATGGCAGCAGTTTTGTATGAACACTAGATGGCAGCAGCTTTGTATGAACACTAGATGGCAGCAGTTTTGCATGAACACTAGATGGCAGTAGTTTTGCATGAACACTAGATGGCAGCAGCTTTGTATGAACACTAGATGGCAACAGTTTTGCATGAACACTAGATGGCAGCAGTTTTACATGAACACTATATGGCAGCAGTTTTGCATGAACACTAGATGGCAGCAGTTTTGTATGAACACTAGATGGCAGCAGTTTTGCATGAACACTAGATGGCAGCTCTATTTCCTGCCATGTAGTGCTCCACCTACCTTGGCATCTCTTCAATAAAGAATATCATGGGAACAAAGTAAATTTTATAATAGAAGTAAATTGGATACTTTTTTAAATTGTATGCTCTGTTTGAATACAATGTTGGGGTTTCTCAAGCTGTTGCAAGTTGTTCATAAATGACTCAATTTATCAAGTTACAAATACAGCTTTGGAGCTCCTTCTGTTCAAGCCTGCAGCCAATAGTTAAAGGGACAGTCTACTCCAGAATTGTTATTGTATAAAAAGATAGATAATCCATTTAGTACCCATTCCCCAGTTTTGCAAAACCATCACGTTTATAGTAATATACTTATTACCTCTGATATTACCTGTAGCTAAGCCTCTGCAGACTGCCCCCTTATTTCAGTTCTTTTGACAGACTTGCATTCTAGCCAATCAGTGCTTACTCATAGGTAGGTAACACAGGAGTGAGCCAAATATTATCTATATGGCACACATGAACTAGATCTGATTCAATATGAAAAACTGTCAAAATGAACTGAGATAAGAGGCAGCCTTCAAGGGCTTAGAAATTAGAATATGGGCCTGCCCAGGTTTAGCTTTCAATATAGAATACCAATAGAACAAAGCAAATTTGATGATAAAAAGTAAATTGAAAAGTTATTTAAAATTGTATCCCCTATCTGAATCATGAAGTTTAATTTTGACTAGACTGTCCCTTTAAGGAGCTCTGAGCTGTCAGGTTAAAATCAACCTGAACTAGTCAACCCAATAGCAGGGGGCAGAGTTGCATGTTAATTATTGGAGCTGAAATGAGTACCGTGGTTCTATGGAATACACTATCAACAAATGGACAAAGAGCAGAAAGTTATTTTTCTTTAATTGTATTTTCTCTTAAAAATTTTGGATGTCTAAAGGGACAATATACACCAATTTTCATTTAACTGCATGTAATAGATAATACTATAAAGAATAATATGCACATATACTGATATAAAAATTCAGTATAAAACTATTTAAAACTTTCTTAGAAGCTCCCAGTTTAGCTCTGTTAAAAAGATTATCTGGAGCACGCTGGAGTAGGTATACATCAGTATTCTCCTGAAACTTTGGGGCTTGGTTAGGAGTCTGAAAATCAGTGCAATGTTATTTAACACTATTTAAACCTACACTTTAAAAAATAAAAAAAAAGTTGTATAGGCTATATAAATGGATCATTTACAAAACATTAATGCAAAGAAAAATCTAGTGTATAATGTCCCTTTCATGTCACACAGTCATACATATTATATAATACATGTTTTAATGTTATGGCAAAGCTATTGTTTTTTTATGTGCAGTATATATATATATATATATATATATATATATATATAGAGAGAGAGAGAGAGAGAGAGAGAGAGAGAGAGACAGAGAGAGAGAGAGAGAGAGAGAGAGACAGAGACAGAGAGAGAGAGACAGAGATAAATATATATACAATATATATATAGTGAGAGAGAGAGGGGGGGAGAGAAATATATATACAGTATATATATATATATATATATATATATATATATATACAGTATATATATATATATATATATATATTTAGTGAGAGAGAGAGAGAAGGGGAGAGAGAGAAAGAGAAATATATATGATGTAGCTTAGTAAAAGTGTGATTGCAATTTCTGTGAATTGAAAGCGAATGTTTGGATAATAAGGTGCTGTGTTGAAATGTGTGTATCTAGTATTTAGTAAATTAAGAAGTCTTGATATGGATTTTTTTTCTTATCTCCTTCCAATTGCTTAATCTGCATCTAATTTAATTATGAATAAATGACGGAAGAAAAAACTCATCTTAATCTACTACTGTATGTTTGTAGCCTAAGGGATATGTAATGTATATAATTTCCAAACAACTTGTTCAAATTGTTCAGTTTGCTCAGACATTTTTTATTTGTACCCTACAGATGGACTATGTACAAGTTATTCTAGTCATAATTAACATTTTAATTAATAGAGGCTAAACCAGTTTCCTTCCTTTTCTCAGCAGGTTCATTTTGTCCTCAAGGAAGGAAAGACCTACTTAGCATGAATTCACTATCATTCAGCAGCTAAAAGGGAATACATATACCGTATTTATTTATGATACACATCACACATTTGTTTTGTTTTTTGGGGGGGGGGGTTTCAACACAAAACAGTTAACTGAATATTTTTCATTTCTGCTATGCACCCTGCACTAAAGGCTCCTAACGCTGCTTTTGGCCGCCCATTGGTATTTAGAATCAGGCAGGTACAGGTCTACCGCTCACTTCCCTACCACGATTCCAGGCTACAGCAGATCCCCTTACGCCAATTGCGTATCCTATCCTTTCAATGGGATCTGCCTAACGCTGGTATTTGGAGTCTTGGGAGAAGTGAGCGGTAGAGCCTCTACCGACAAGACTCCAACCGCAAAAAAAAGTCAGTAGTTAAGAGCTTTATGGGCTAATGCCGGAATATAAAGCTCTTAACTACTGTGCTCTAAAGTACACTAACACCCATAAACTACCTATGTACCCCTAAACCGAGGCCCCCCCACATCGCCGCCACTGTAATAATTTTTTTTAACCCCTAATCTGCCGACCGGACACCGCCGCCACCTACATTATCCCTATGAACCCCTAATCTGCTGCCCCTAACATCGCCAACCCCTATATTATATTTATTAACTCCTAATCTGACCCCCCCAATGTCGCTGCTACCTAACTACACTTATTAACCCCTAATCTGGTGACCGGACCTCGCCGCCACTATAATAAATGTATTAACCCCTAAACCTAACTCTAACCCTAACCCTAAAACCCCCCTAACATAAATATAATTTAAATTAAACAAAATAATATTCCTAAAATTAACTAAATTATTCCTATTTAAAACTAAATACTTATCTATAAAATAAACCCTAATATAGCTACAATATAACTAATAGTTACATTGTAGCTATTTTAGAATTTATATTTATTTTGCAGGCAACTTTGTATTTATTTTAACTAGGTACAATAGCTATTAAATAGTTAATAACTATTTAATAGCTACCTAGTTAAAATAACTACAAAATTACCTGTAAAATAAATCCTAACCTAAGTTACAATTAAACCTAACACTATACTATCATTACATTAATTAAATAAATTACCTACAATTACATAAAATAATATACAATAAAATAAACTATTCTATAATACAAAAAAAGCAAACACTATATTACAAAAAATAAAAATGAATTACAAGCAGTTTAAACTAATTACACCTAATCTAAGCCCCCTAATAAAATAAAAAAGCCCCCCAAAATAAAAAATTCCCTACCCTATTCTAAAATACAAAAGTAATCAGCTCTTTTACCAGCCCTTAAAAGGGCTTTTTGCGGGGCCTTGCCCCAAAGTAATCAGCTCTTTTGCATGAAAATAAAAATACAATAACCCCCCAAAATTACAACCCACCACCCACATACCCCTACTCTAACCCACCCAAACCCCCCTTAAAAAAAACTATCGCTAACCCCCTGAAGATCTCCCTACCTTGAGTTAGGTTGCTTCCTAACATCATCCAAGAGAAGAGAATGGCTATTGAAAAACAAGTGCAGCAAACACGTTTAATGCATTTGAAAAATGTTCACATTCGCCTAATATGTTAATATATTGCACTTTTGCATACAAGTCTGGCAATTACAAGATGTTGTCTGTCCTTTAAAGGAACCAACACTAACCTTGTCTTAAAGGAACTTCAACTAGTTTACTTTTGTATCTTCATTATAAGTTCCTCATGCTACCTTACATTCTTTTTTCAAAACAAATGATCAACACTTGTATTTCTTAGTGCTTTTGTTATATTGCACATCATATTATAGTCCCTACTTCTTACTTTACTGGGATATATTATTTTACATTGTAGACACTTAACAATGATAATTAGGTATACTAATGGCTTTTTACCTGTTCCAAAAATTAATAAGAACCACTTTCCCAACAATATCTTACTTCATCTGCAAAGTAAATAACTAAATAGGGCCATTCTGTCTCCCTGTCTTGGGCTTCTACTAACAGCTATAATAATCATTCATGTAAAGATTCTGGTATACTTTGGGGCCAATTTATCAAGCCCCTGAAGGCTCGCCGGAAACAGAAGTTATGAAGCAGCGGTCTAAAGACCACTGCTCCATAACTTGTCCGCCTGCTTTGAAGCCGCAGACAGAAATCAACCCGATTGAATACGATCGGGTTGATTGACACACGCTCCTAGCGGCCAATTGGCCGCAAATCTGCAGGGGGTGGCATTGCACTGTTTGAATACAATGTTGTGGTTTCTAAAGCTGTTGCAAGTTGTTCATAAATGACTCAATTTATCAAGTTACAAATACAGCTTTGGAGCTCCTTCTGTTCAAGCCTGCAGCCAATAGTTAAAGGGACAGTCTAATCCAGAATTGTTACTGTATAAAAAGATAGATAATCCTTTTAGTACCCATTCCCCAGTTTTGCAAAACCATCACGTTTATAGTAATATACTTATTACCTCTGATATTACCTGTAGCTAAGCCTCTGCAGACTGCCCCCTTATTTCAGTTCTTTTGACAGACTTGCATTCTAGCCAATCAGTGCTTACTCATAGGTAGGCAATCTGCTGACCGGACCTCGCCGCCACTATAATAAATGTATTAACCCCTAAACCTAACTCTAACCCTAACCCTAAAACCCCCCTAACATAAATATAATTTAAATTAAACAAAATAATATTCCTAAAATTAACTAAATTATTCCTATTTAAAACTAAATACTTACCTATAAAATAAACCCTAATATAGCTACAAAATAACTAATAGTTACATTGTAGCTATTTTAGAATTTATATTTATTTTGCAGGCAACTTTGTATTTATTTTAACTAGGTACAATAGCTATTAAATAGTTAATAACTATTTAATAGCTACCTAGTTAAAATAACTACAAAATTACCTGTAAAATAAATCCTAACCTAAGTTACAATTAAACCTAACACTATACTATCATTACATTAATTAAATAAATTACCTACAATTACATAAAATAATATACAATAAAATAAACTATTCTATAATACAAAAAAGCAAACACTATATTACAAAAAAATAAAAAAGAATTACGAGCAGTTTAAACTAATTACACCTAATCTAAGCCCCCTAATAAAATAAAAAAGCCCCCCAAAATAAAAAATTCCCTACCCTATTCTAAAATACAAAAGTAATAAGCTCTTTTATCAGCCCTTTAAAGGGCTTTTTGTGGGCCTTGCCCCAAAGTAATCAGCTCTTTTGCATGAAAATAAAAATACAATAACCCCCCAACATTACAACCCACCACCCACATACCCCTACTCTAACCCACCCAAACCCCCCTTAAAAAAAACTATTTCTAACCCCCTGAAGATATCCCTACCTTGAGTTAGGTTGCTTCCTAACATCATCCAAGAGTAGAGAATGGCTATTGAAAAACAAGTGCAGCAAACACGTTTAATGCATTTGAAAAATGTTCACATTCGCCTAATATGTTAATATATTGCACTTTTGCATACAAGTCTGGCAATTACAAGATGTTGTCTGTCCTTTAAAGGAACCAACACTAACCTTGTCTTAAAGGAACTTCAACTAGTTTACTTTTGTATCTTCATTTTAAGTTCCTCATGCTACCTTACATTCTTTTTTCAAAACAAATGATCAACACTTGTATTTCTTAGTGCTTTTGTTATATTGTACATCATATTATAGTCCCTACTTCTTACTTTACTGGGATATATTATTTTACATTGTAGACACTTAACAATGATAATTAGGAATACTAATGGATTTTTACCTGTTCCAAAAATTAATAAGAACCACTTTCCCAACAATATCTTACTTCATCTGCAAAGTAAATAACTAAATAGGGCCATTCTGTCTCCCTGTCTTGGGCTTCTACTAACAGCTATAATAATCATTCATGTAAAGATTCTGGTATACTTTGGGGCCGATTTATCAAGCCCCTGAAGGCTCGCCGGAAACAGAAGTTATGAAGCAGCGGTCTAAAGACCACTGCTCCATAACTTGTCCGCCTGCTTTGAAGCCGCAGACAGAAATCAACCCGATTGAATACGATCGGGTTGATTGACACGCGCTGCTAGCGGCCAATTGGCCGCAAATCTGCAGGGGGCGGCATTACACTGTTTGTGCAATGATAAATGCCGACAGCATATGCTGTCGGCATTTATCAATGTGCGGCAGAAATGATACACTACATCCTATCATGTCCACTCACACATTAATAAATATACCCCTTTGAGTGTCCCTGAATTAAAGAGATAGTGTACATTAATGTTTTCTCCCCTTTGATGTGTTCCCAATGATCAATTTTACCTACTGAATTGTATTTAATTGTTTACAAATTCACCTTTATTTTCTTATTTGAAATAGCTGTTTTTCCTATTGTTTCCCCACCCATACTGAACATTTCTTAAAGGGACAATCAACACCAGAATTTGTGTTGTTTAAAAAGAAAGATAATCCCTTTATTACCCATTCCCCAGGTTTGCATAATACACATTTTACCTCTTTAATTACCTTGTATCTAAGTTTCTGCTGACTGCCCCCTTATTTAAGTTCTTTTGACAGACTTGCATTTTAGCCAATCAGTGTTCACTCCTAGGTCACTTCACGTGCATTAACTCAATGTTATTTATATGAAACACATGAATTAATGCCCTCTAGTAGTCAAAATGCATTCAGATTAGAGGCAGTCTTCAAGGTCTAAGAAATTATCTTATCAACCTCCTAAGTTTAGCTTTCAACTTAAAATACCAAAAGAAAAAAGAAAAATTGGTGATTAAAGTAAATTGGGAAGTTGTTTAAAATGACATGTCCCATTTAAATCATGAAAGTTTGTTTTGGCTTGACTGTACCTTTAACTTAAGTTCTGGTTACACAAAACCATGTGCACTAGAAGATTTAGATAAAATAATTCTCCCAGTTGGTATCTGTGACAGTGAGGTACTAAAGTGTTGATTACAATTGTTCTCTGTAAGTATTGACATTTGAGTAAACAGTAAAAAAAGAAGATAAGGAGGACTTTTGTAAATAATTAGACATATAAGATAATGAGGTCTGCTTCCCCTGCTAGCCTGATGCATTTCATTGGGTTGTGGTTTCAATTAGCAGTAACAGTTATTTCATATATAAAATTATACCTAAAGGTGCAATTTCACATACATTTTAAATTCTGAAACTGGCATAACAAGTCATTGTAAACACATTAAGGAGAACCCAATTTTACAGAACAATGTTCCTTTAAGTACCTCTGCAATTCTGAACAAGGCTTATCTGTATCATTACGGTGCTCATGTACCATCTCTGCCTGTACAACCCACATTGTAAGGCACATTGAGTGTGTTAAGTGTGTTGAGTAAGTGTTGTGACAGTACTTACAGGAAGAACAATTAAAAACCCTAAGGGTATTGACAAATTGGAACTGTTTACTTACGGCTAGATTTAGAGTTCTGCGGCCAAAGGGGTGCGTTAGCTACGCATGCTTTTTTTCTCCCGCACCTTTTAAATACCGCTGGTATTTAGAGTTCACAGAATGGCTGCGTTAGGCTCCAAAAAGGGAGCGTATAGCATATTTACCGCCACTGCAACTCTCGATACCAGCGGTGCTTACGGACGCGGCCAGCTTCAAAAACGTGCTCGTGCACGATTCCCCCATAGGAAACAATGGGGCTGTTTGAGCTGAAAAAAAACCTAACACCTGCAAAAAAGCAGCGTTCAGCTCCTAACGCAGCTACGTTGTTTCCTATGGGGAAACACTTCCTACGTCTGCACCTAACACCCTAACATGTACTTTGAGTCTAAACACCCCTAACCTTACACTTATTAACCCCTAATCTGCCGCCCTCGCTATCGCTGACCCCTGCATATTATTATTAACCCCTAATCTGCCGCTCCGTACACCGCCGCCAGCTACGTTATCCCTATGTACCCCTAACATCGCTGACCACTATGTTATATTTATTAACCCCTAATCTGCCACCCCCGCTATCGCTGACACCTGCATATTATTATTAACCCCTAATCTGCCGCTCCGTACACCGCCGCAACCTACATTATAGTTATGTACCCCTAATCTGCTGCCCCTAACACCGCCAACCCCTATATTATATTTATTAACCCCTAATCTGCCCCCCACAACGTCGCCGCCAGCTACCTACAATAATTAACCCCTAATCTGACGACCGGAGCTCACCGCTACTATAATAAATGTATTAACCCCTAAAGCTAAGTCTAACCCTAACACTAACACCCCCCTAAGTTAAATATAATTTAAATCTAACGATTAAATTAAATTAACTCTTATTAAATATATTATTCCTATTTAAAGCTAAATACGTACCTTTAAAATAAACCCTAATATAGCTACAATATAAATTATAATTATATTGTAGCTATTTTAGGATTAATATTTATTTTACAGGCAACTTTGTATTTATTTTAACCAGGTACAATAGCTATTAAATAGTTAATAACTATTTAATAGCTACCTAGTTAAAATAATTACAAAATTACCTGTAAAATAAATCCTAACCTAAGTTACAATTAAATCTAACACTACACTATCAATAAATAAATTAAATACAATACCTACAATTATCTACAATTAAACCTAACACTACACTATCAATAAATAAATTAAATAAAATACCTA
Source organism: Bombina bombina (assembly GCF_027579735.1). Classification (NCBI taxonomy): domain Eukaryota; kingdom Metazoa; phylum Chordata; class Amphibia; order Anura; family Bombinatoridae; genus Bombina; species Bombina bombina. The sequence continues at coordinate 832,598,641 of NC_069501.1, forward strand.
CAAATAAATACAATTAAACCTAACACTACACTATCAATAAATAAATTATATAAAATACCTACAAATAAATAAAATGAAATAAACTAACTAAAGTACAAAAAATAAAAAAAGCTAAGTTACAAAAAATAAAAAAATATTTACAAACATTTGAAAAATATTACAACAATTTTAAACTAATTACACCTACTCGAAGCCCCCTAATAAAATAACAAAGACCCCCAAAATAAAAAAATGCCCTACCCTATTCTAAATTAAAAAAGTTCAAAGCTCTTTTACCTTACCAGCCCTGAAAAGGGCCCTTTGCGGGGCATGCCCCAAAGAATTCAGCTCTTTTGCCTGTAAAAAAAACACATACAAACCCCCCCCCAACATTACAACCCACCACCCACATACTCCTAATCTAACCCAAACCCCCCTTAAATAAACCTAACACTAAGCCCCTGAAGATCTTCCTACCTTATCTTCACCTCGCCGGGTATCACACCGATCCGTCCTGGCTCCGATGTCTTGATCCAAGCCCAAGCGGGGGGCTGAAGATGTCCATGATCCGGCTGAAGTCTTCATCCAAGCGGGAGCTGAAGAGGTCCATGATCCGGCTGAAGTCTTCTATCAACGGCATCTTCAATCTTCTTTCTTCCGGAGCCATTATCTTCCAGCCGACGCGGATCCAACCTCTTCTACCGACGTCTACTCGCCGAATGACGGTTCCTTTAAATGACGTCATCCAAGATGGCGTCCATCGAATTCCGATTCTATCAGCCAATCGGAATTAAGGTAGGAAAATTCTGATTGGCTGATGGAATCAGCCAATCAGAATCAATTTCAATCCGATTGGCTGATCCGATCAGCCAATCAGATTGAGCTTGCATTCTATTGGCTGTTCCGATCAGCCAATAGAATGCGAGCTCAATCTGATTGGCTGATCGGATCAGCCAATCGGATTGAACTTGATTCTGATTGGCTGATTCCATCAGCCAATCAGAATTTTCCTACCTTAATTCCGATTGGCTGATAGAATCCTATTAGCCAATCGGAATTCGACGGACGCCATCTTGGATGACGTCATTTAAAGGAACCATCATTCGGCGAGTAGGCGTCGGTAGAAGAGGTTGGATCCGCGTCGGCTGGAAGATGATGGCTCCGGAAGAAAGAAGATTGAAGATGCTGTTGATAGAAGACTTCAGCCGGATCATGGACCACTTCAGCTCCCGCTTGGATGAAGACTTCAGCCGGATCATGGACATCTTCAGCCCCCCGCTTGGGCTTGGATCAAGACATCGGAGGCAGGACGGATCGGTGTGATACCCGGCGAGGTGAAGATAAGGTAGGAAGATCTTCAGGGGCTTAGTGTTAGGTTTATTTAAGGGGGGTTTGGGTTAGATTAGGGGTATGTGGGTGGTGGGTTGTAATGTTGGGGGGGTATTGTATGTGTTTTTTTTACAGGCAAAAGAGCTGAATTCTTTGGGGCATGCCCCGCAAAGGGCCCTTTTCAGGGCTGGTAAGGTAAAAGAGCTTTGAACTTTTTTAATTTAGAATAGGGTAGGGCATTTTTTTATTTTGGGGGTCTTTGTTATTTTATTAGGGGGCTTAGAGTAGGTGTAATTAGTTTAAAATTGTTGTAATATTTTTCTAATGTTTGTAAATATTTTTTTTATTTTTTGTACTTTAGTTAGTTTATTTAATTGTATTTATTTGTAGGTATTTTATTTAATTTATTTATTGATAGTGTAGTGTTAGGTTTAATTGTAGATAATTGTAGGTAGTTTATTTAATTTATTTATTGATGGTGTAGTGTTAGGTTTAATTGTAACATAGGTTAGGATTTATTTTACATGTAATTTTGTAATTATTTTAACTAGTTAACTATTTAATAGTTATTAACTATTTAATAGCTATTGTACCTGGTTAAAATAATTACAAAGTTGCCTGTAAAATAAATATTAATCCTAAAATAGCTACAATATAATTATTATTTATATTGTAGCTATATTAGGGTTTATTTTACAGGTAAGTATTTTGCTTTAAATAGGAATAATTTATTTAATAAGAGTTAATTTATTTCGTTAGATTTAAATTATATTTAAGTTAGGGGGGTGTTAGGGTTAGACTTAGCTTTAGGGGTTAATACATTTATTATAGTAGCGGTGAGATCCGGTCAGCAGATTAGGGGTTAATAATTGTAGGTAGGTGGAGGCGACGTTGGGGGCGGCAGATTAGGGGTTAATAAATATAATAAAGGGGTCGACGGTGTTAGGGGCAGCAGATTAGGGGTACATAGGTATAATGTAGCTGGCGGCGGTGTACAGAGCGGCAGATTAGGGGTTAAAAAAAGAAAGTATGCAGGTGTCAGCGATAGCGGGGGCGGCAGATTAGGGGTTAATAAATATAATATAGGGGTCGGCGATGTTAGGGGCAGCAGATTAGGGGTACATAGGGATAACGTAGCTGGCGGCGGTGTACGGAGCGGCAGTTTAGGGGTTAAAACATTTTAATAGAGTGGCGGCGATGTGGGGGGACCTCGGTTTAGGGGTACATAGGTAGTTTATGGGTGTTAGTGTACTTTAGAGCACAGTAGTTAAGAGCTTTATAAACCGGAAAGCTCTTAACTACTGACTTTTTTCTGCGGCTGGAGTTTTGTCGTTAGATTTCTAACGCTCACTTCAGCCAAGACTCTAAATACAGGCAGTAGAAAGATCCCATTGAAAAGATAGGATACGCAAATGGCGTAGGGGGATCTGCGGTATGGAAAAGTCGCGGCTGCAAAGTGAGCGTTAGACCCTTTCCTGACTGACTCCAAATACCAGCGGGAGGTAAAAACCAGCATTAGGACCCTCTAACGCTGGTTTTGACGGCTACCGCCCAACTCTAAATCTAGGCCATTGTTTGTAAAAAGAGCATGCTTTACATAGTGCATAATTCAACTTTTTTTTTTTTTAATTATTTTTTTATTGAAGTCGTAGTCAAAAACAACATATACAAGGTATGCCCAAAAGATTTACAAATAGATGTATACATAGTACCATGAACAGAGTAATATATTCACATATTTCAAGCGTAGCTATCAAATGCAGGCTGTCCTATAAGGAGACTTCAGTTTTATCATAGAGTATGTTAACCGTAACAGAAGCAAAAATGAACCTCTCCCAGCTAAATAAAAGAAAAATTAAGGTATCTACTCACATAAGAATAGGGCTAGGGGGGGGGATAGCTCTAAAGTTTTATGGGGAAGGGGGATGCAGCGGGCAAGAGCCGCTCGATATAAAATAGGAGGGGGGAGGGGGGGGAAGGAGGGCGGAGCCAGATAGCATGTGAATTTGGTAAATGTACTAAGGGTTTAGAGCTTGTAAGTACTCTATTAAACAGATTTATAACGATATTATTTAGAAACATCTAAGTAGTGTATTTTTCGTCTGGAAACGAACAAGCTAAGCTCTCTATCACCATGTATACTATTAAGTATTATATATATGTCTCAGACCAAGCTCATTAATTCAAATATTATGCTGAGCCGTGCCTTCCCAGTGAACACGGCCCAGCAGTGTCTACAATATCCAAGAGTGAGATTATAAATCATGCTGTTGCAGGTAGAGGAAAAGACACATGACATAACCCTGGTGTATAACAGCATGAAATTTTAGGTTTAAAGTTACTGGCATATTTTAAGGTTGAAATATAGGATATTTTTAAGAATAAGTAGACCAATTCTGAATCAGTAAACATTGAGCTATGTCCAAAAATTGACTAAGTTAAATATTACCTATAATCACAACTAAGGGCTTAATTAGTCTTATAGTAACATATTATATAGGTGTCCTTTATGCTGAGACAGGGGGACAGAGCTTTGTTATAAACATATATCTTTAGTTTCTATAAATATGCAAAACTAACACACACAACCATTAAATAAAACTATACTATAGTATAGTATAGCAGCTGCATGAGACTTCTGAGCCTTCTATACCTTAACAGTTGCAGCAGAGTAAATAATACCTTCAGCTAGCCAGACATAGGATAACAGGGCAGGGATCAGTAACGTTCAATTCTCCAAATATGAAAATACTTGAGTAGAGCTTATAAGTTAACAGTGACTAGCTAATATTATAAGCATTACAAACACTTCAAACAAGGGGTGATATGAGAACAAAGTTAAATTAAGACCATGTGGATATAAGAAAACACCACATCAGACATGTTAATCATATCGTCATTAATGAAAGTAAATTTTGCTAAGTAACATGACTCCCAGCAAAATACCAATACACCACTCGGTCTTCTAAAGAAACTAACTCAGTCTAGGAAACCAAGGGATCGTAGAGTACAACAAGAAACATTTGAGAAAAGGATGAGCCAAGTTAACAAAATAGAGTAACAATATATATTAAGCACATGATAGCACATGTGCAAACTTAGTTAAATTACTAGTGACATGCAAAGTATGGGGAAAAAATCAGGTATTAAGCTAAACCTCGTGAGACAAGGAATATAACACCATACTTCCCTAAATAATACAGTATACAAGACTAGCATTCAACTAAACTGCTTACTTGTATGAATCAGAACATGTTAAAAGAACAAACAGTATTAGGAAATGAAGCACGTCCACATCTCATAAAGCGCATAATATATCAAAGTTACATAATGTCCTGAAAGTGGATTGCTAGGGGTATGTAGGAAGGATACGTGAAAAATTAAATTAAGTCTTCTATTGGAAGGAGCACCTAAAATACAATATAACTTACAGTAAGATATTCAGATGCAAAAGCTAATGGACATCCTGTCATTTTCCATGAGAGACGGGTGAATGAAAGCATATACATTGATACGAAACATTGAGCAAAACAATGAACAGTAAAATCATATAACTACCAAACACACAGTTTCCAAACTAATGCCCAGAATTGTTTACTTGTAGAGTAAGTAGGAAAATGGCGTGTAAGTGTTAAAAGTGATCCTCAGTAAGATTCATCTTAGTAAGATGAATGGCAGATATGCCGGGGTCTCTGCAGTTAACCTACTCCTCTCCTTAAGAGCTGCTCACGTCCAGACAAGTGTTCAAGGAGGGACCGGTGTATGAGGACATTAGATTCTGTCCGACTTGATTCTGCGTCTGCGGACCGCAAACTCCCCTCTGTGTAGAACCGGGGTGCCAGAGCTCTGCAGATGGGTCTCTCTGTGAGATCGCGGCTGATTTCCAGGAGCGGTGTGATGACCTCTCGCTGGGGAGACAAGTAGGTATATCCACCAAAAGTTCCACTCCTCAGTAGAGCTAAACCATGAAATCCAGCCCACTCGAAGGGTGAGTGAGAGGTCCCCTCTGGTCACAGACCTTGATTTCCAGCATTGTCTGGCGTCCGGAACATGTTAGATGGTATTAGCAATCCTGGATGTGAAGGCAGAGAGAGCAGCGCGCGCTGCGTATCCATGAGCTGTAATAGTTTCACTGAACTCACTGCAACATCTCCTGCATGGGCTGGTTCCGCTAAATATGGCTGCATCCAGTCATTGCTTGGGCTGTCAGGTAAAATATTAGTAGCGTCCTGCCTGGGAAGCTTTTCCTGGAGCGGCTTAGATGAGCGTTGAGCCAGTAGGGAGTCCTCTGTTCGAACAGCCATGTGCGCGTCATAGTTAGATAGGCAGGCAGCGCCATCTTGGCTGTGTGAGTCCAGCAGGGTCGAACTCAGGTTGCTAAAATAATAGTCGGCTTTATCAGACAGGTCTCTCAGCATAGCAATAAGGCATACAGCAGGTTCCCCCATCTTAAAAGTCAAATGAGAGGAAATTTAAGGGTTCCTAAAACACTAAAAAAGGGTACTTATTAGCAAAACTCTAGGAGCTCTGTAGATACACGTCCTTGCTCTGCGGTAGCTGGCTCCGCCCCCCATAATTCAACTTTTAATGTTCTTTGCAAAGCAGCCATTTACCTTATTTCTTGGGGTGTCTCACAGGACTGAGGTACAACATATCCCCTATGTTCTTCCTCAATAACTGCCCATTGCTCCTTAATGTACAAATGTTTCTGTATTGTGTCACAGAGCCATCCATACTGTTCTAATTATACAAAAACTTTATTCTTCACTTCCTGTAACTTTTCTTTTTAACCTCTAAAAGAGGACTCCTTGTCATTATTTCACCTCTTCGATTGCTTGTCTAATATACGCTTCTTCATAATGGTTCCTCCTTCCCTTTTTGCAATTCTTTAATTCATATGCTTTAGATGACAATTCTTCTCATGAAGGAGAGTGTTTTGTGTTTCCAGTTGTTGGTTTCCTGTAAAGCCTAGTAATGCCTATACTCCTCTTGTCCTTCCAATAAAACATAAAAGAAGGCTATCATAATACAACCACATTTGTAGACCAATTTTAAAGCTATATTTGTTAGTGCATGTCATTTTTAGACTGTTGACCCTGCAGTACTGTGTATTTAACCCCTGCAATGGGATTAAACACACAGCAGAAATACTACTCGGGACTCGCAGTGCACTGCTGGTCCCAAGTGGAAAACAAAGATGATGCAATCAGCAGATCAAGTTGCACATCTGAGTCGTGTGACTAGCACTGCTGATTGGATCAACATTGAGTTCCTCCAGCAGTGCACCACGAGTATAGAGCGTTTTTTTTATTGTATGTTTAACCCCATTGCAAGGTATAAATGCACAGTGCTGCAGGGTTGATAGTTTTAAAATGACATGCTCTAATAAATTACAGAATGTCCCTTTTCAATTATAATGACCCTTTAAGGTAGCAATAGTGTCCAACTGTGTTGCGGAATGGATACTACTTCCTTTAACAGTTGTTTTTTAGCGTTTTCTAATTTAATTATGAGTATTATTTTGTAGCTGAAATGAAAACAAGAAATCAACTAAATGGGAATTTGCATGCTGTTATAGGTGCACAGTGCTAACGAATAATAGAACTTTGTAACATTAACAAATCAGGACTGTTTATATTGGCTGTTTCTTTCCAGACAAAATTTCCATTAACCATTTGGGTTATTTTAAATTATCCCACTTTATTTATAACCTTTAATTTGTAAATATACGGAAAACAGTGTTAAAAATGTTTTTCTATGAATATATTTGAATGATCCGCACTATAATGTGAGGAATATGCTGCAATTATTCTTTTGTCGCCTTTGTGTTAATTAATTGTGCTATCATCAAATCATATCCATTACCCTCCTTTATAACTTACTGGCACTGCAAACATTACATTTATTTCATGATTGCATGCGCACGGATTGCACAAATGCTTATTGTAGAGAAGAAGAAACCATATTAGGTTATTACATTATTTCTACCTACTGTTTACACAAGAATCCCGTAATTAAATAGGTTATAATTTAAAAACATGGTTTATTAGGCAATATCCTACTGGAAATAATAGTTTGTCATCTGTGTTTGTAAAATTAACTTATGATAACCCAATAAAATTGCCTGCAATGATTTTTAAATGGTATTAAAAAATTGATATTAAATTGTTTATTTTCCTTTGTTTCATTTTGCTATTAGTCTACAAAAAATAATAATACAATCCTGCTTTCAATTGCAGGAACATACATTATTTAAGTCGACTAAAAAGATAAAGACCTCTTATTTAATTAAATTTAGAAACAAAATCTAATATTACATTTGCATGAAAAATATTAGACATTTTTTCAATCCATTACAGCTATGTTTTTGTACGTTTTTTAAAAATATTTAACACAGTTGCAGTCAAATGTAATTTACCAACTTTGCCTGCTCTACTTGGGTCATTTACATATAAAATCTCTTAAATGAATGCACATCAGTTACCTATATTATTCAAGATGTTTAATGAACACAGGCTCCCTGATTCATTAATATTAAAGGTCCAAATTATTTGTAATATTTTAAATAATAATTTGAGTTATATGATAGAAAAATACAATGAATTCACTTTAAACATTGTACAACCAATAAAGTATAGGATTATAAGTTGAGCGCTATTAAAATGCTCCCGCTCGAGCTTTAACTACAGTAGAAGTAAGCTTTTTGCACTTGTCAGGTTGCGCTCCTAAGAGTTGAAGATAAACTGTTTTCGCTCTCGCGCTAACCCAATGAGAGCAAAAGCCTGAACTTTGAATATTGCGTATGAGTTTGTGTATTCCCCCATATAAGTTAATGGGGCAAATAAGTGGAAAATAAAACATTCAACCCACACAAACCCGAAAGCATATTCTCATTTATTCTATTTATTTATAAATGCATATACACACAGAGAGAAGCACACTCACAGGAACTAACAACTGGCTCAATACTATTGTTAGCCTGTTCTATGGCGATTTACCACCTGGGTGCAGCTTCTTTAAGCCCAGTAATGCTTTTCACAGAGAAGAACTTTCCTGTAGTATATCAGTCTGATCCCACCTATTACGGTCAGTCCAGCGCCGAAATACCAGGCAGTTCCTCTCTGAACAAGGAACACAGCAACCCCAGACGATTGTTTCGGCCTTCATTGGGCATCATCAGTGAGGTGTAGCCATATTCCTCTAAGCACACTGAGCAAGGAGTCCACGTCTGGTTTCCCCTTTTCCCATAGGGAGACTAAATACACACAGAGAGAAGCACAATATATATATATATATATATATATATATATATATATATATATATATGATGTGTTTTCTTTTCACAAATCTATATATCTATACCGTTATATCTACCTGGCTATATATAGATTTATATATATATATATATATATATATATATAAAAATATATATATATATATGGAATCTCTATTTATAAAGTATTCTGCTATGTGCAAAACATTGGAATGTGAAATATTTACAGTAAATACATAGTTACAACCATTAATAAAAATGAATATTGCATAAATTAGTTTTTTTATGTTTTCATTTACTTGACTGCAAAGGTCTCCAATGCACTTCTACATATGTCTATATGTATGTACATATGTATTTATGTGTGTATATATATATATATATATATATATATATATATAGTCCAAGTAGCGGAAGTCACTCACAGGGTCTTAATCATAATCATCCATTGATTTAAAAAGTTATATTCTTGTATCTTTAAAGAGATTGGTACCTTCAGACTCCAATTCAGCCATAAATAGATTGGCGTACGATGGGGCCATATTTGACTCCATTGTCGTCCCTGCTATTTGTAAGAAGAATTCCTTCTTGAACCTAAAATAGATAAGTTCTAAACACATCCTCAGCATCTCATCTATGGCTTCCACTGGATGAACAAATGTAGGGATATTTGGCAAGTGGTCTTCTCAAGGCTGCAATCCCTTCCTGGTGCGGAATCACCGTGTAGAGACTAGTCACATCAAGTTTGACCAGAATCACATCTTTACCCATGGGTGGCAAATTAAGAAGATGTTTAATCATTGTAGAGGAGTCCAACAGAAAAGATGGGATATTGCGGACCAGAGGTTTGAGAATGTAATCCACATATGTGGCAATGGGTTGTAAGAGATGCTCCTGGTAGGGTGTCCGGTTGCCTTGACAATGAAGATTGTGAGGCAAGGGTCAAGTGACGTCGGCAACTTCCAGGACACGGCCGGGAACCCCGAAATGGTGGAGGGTTTGTTCCGGATAAAAAGGGTGAGCGTTTTATTGTATTTTGCACTTGTTTTGAAAACGGGGGAGACCCCAAAACGTCAATAAATCAATTATTATTATCATCATTTATTTGTATAGCACGGCCAAATTCCATAGCGCTCGGTACAGTGATAGGGGTATACAATGACAAGGATTTGTGATAAAATAAAAAACATAACAAAAATAAATAAATCTAGTACAGGAAGAAGAGGGCCCTGCTCCTGAGAGCTCACAGTCTACAGGTTTAGGTTGCAGAGACATAAGGCTGGAGGTAGCTTGTCACATTGGTTGTAGTTGCAACAGTGAGTCAGGCAGTTCATGTATTAGTTTGGTTAGGATGAGATATGGAGGAGAGATGGTAAGCCTCTCTGAATAGGTGGGTTTTCAAGGAGTGTCTGAAGCTATACAAGGTTGGAGACAGTCTTATGGAGCACTGTAGAGAGTTCCAGAGGACAGGAGTAGTATGTGCGAAGTCTTGGAGACTGGAGTGGGATGTAGAGATATCAGGAGTGGAGAGACATAGGTGAGAGGTTGATCGAAGAGGACAGGATGGGGAATATTTCATGATAAGAAAGAAAATTTAGTTGGGGGTTAGACTGTTGAGTGCTTTGTAAGTTAGGGTTAATACTTTAAATTGTATTCTTGAGTGTATGGGGAGCCAGTGTAGAGACTGGCAGTTGGAAATCTGGTTGAGTAAAGAGAGAGAGATATCAGGAGAGGAAAGATATATTTAGGTATTATCAGCATATAAGTGGTACTGGAATCCAAAGGAGGCTATAAGTTTTCCAAGGGAGGATGTATAGAGAGAGAAAAGCAAGGGACCCAAGACAGAGCCTTGCGGTACTCCAACTGAGAGAGGCATAGGATCACAAGATATGGTGTTAAAGGAAACTGAAAATGAGCATTTTGAGAGATATGAGGCAAACTAGGAGAGGGCTGTGTCTCGGATGCCAAATAAATGTAGTATTTTTAGGAGGAGAGGATGGTCAACTGTGTCAAAGGTCAAGAAGAATTAGTAAGGAGTAGTGGCCTTTTGCTTTAGCTGATGGATGATTATGATCAAGACCCTGTGAGTGACTTCTGCTGCTGTTTTATTTCTGATTTGCACCCATGGCTATACAGGCTGTTTGCCTATTTGTCATTACCAGGAGTGCTTCTACCCTTTGGGACTTACAGTATACAGTATATATACTGTATATATATATATATATATATATATATATATATATATATATAGTATATATACTGTATATATATATATATATATATATATATACTGCATACTGGCAAACTGTCTGCCAGTACCTAAGATGGTGGTGACCAGTGGGGGGGGGGAGGGATCAAGTAGGGATCTGGGGCTGGGATTGATTGCCAGTTTCTGAAAAAGGGGGACCCCAGAGAAGCTTTTACAACCATTTGTCTTACGGCTGTGGTAGTTGTATGTAAATAATTGCAATGAGAACCCCAATGCTTGCAAAAAAGTTAATGAATATTTTTTTATATGATTGTATTTGGAAACCAAATAGTGGCATCAAATGTACCAAAAGTGGCCTTGATTAATACCTTGGAGGGTCTTCTTTAAATATATATATAGATTTCATAGGTAAATAAAAAAACAAAGTCAATGGGGCAAAATTATCAAATAGCGAACAGACATGATTCGCTGTAGCGAATCATGTCCGCCTGACATTGCTAAGTGCCAACAGCATACGGTGTCGGCAATTAACATTGCACAAGCAGTTCTGGTGAAATGCTTGTGCAATGCCGCTCCTGCAGATTTGCGGCCAATCGTCCGCTGGCAGGGGATGTCAATCAACCCAATCGTATCTAATTGGGTTGATTGCTGTCTGCCGTCTCAGAGGCAGTGGACAAGTGGCTTCTTAACTGCTGCTTCTTAACTGCTGTTTCCAGCCAGCCTCAAGGCTCACGTGGAAACAAGGGTATCAGGGGCCATTTGGCTCTTGTTAAATCATCCCCTATATTTCTGTCTAAACTAAGTGAGAGGAAAAATGCATTTTTTTTCTCTGAAATTCCCTGTAGCAGTGTTAAAGGGACAGTAAAGTCAAAATTAATGTTTCATTATTCAGAACTTTCATGATTTAGAGCATGTGATTTTAAACAACTTTCTAAATCTAGATAGGCTGACAGAAGCTTAGGAGCTGGTACTTGTCTTTAGCAGTCTATGAAAGCAGTGTTTATATCTATGTATAACATTGCTATAAACAATGTTGCAAACACTGCTGCCAGGTGGCTAGGGACACATGCTTGCTCCTGAGCTCACCTAGGACTACTCTTTAATAAAGGATACCAAAAGAACTATGCACAAGTGATAAGAGAAGTAAATTGGAAAGTTTTTTTTGTTTAAAATTAATTCTCTATCCAGTCCCTTTAAGTTTAATTTTGAATTCACTGTACCTTTAATATTAAAATGTTTCAGATTAAAAATGCATTCTGCTTAAAGACTTGTGGAGCATATTTATTCATCCTTGATCCAGAGCAGGAATGGGCATCTGGTGGAAAAAAGGGCATATACAATAATAGTTTTTACAACCCGTGGTAAAAAGCAGAGGTAAGAATGTGTGCTTTGTGGATTGCTGCTGGGTCCTCTACAGGGGTGAATAATAAAGAGAGAGTAACCAGCAATTGTACCTAAAACTAGCCCTGTGCTATTGGACATTTTTAGAAAATATATTATTTGCATGTTTAATAACAATACATTTATTTGTGACCCTTAAGTCTTCTAAAATATTGCTCTTTACCCATCACTGATAAAGAGCATTAACACATATTTGTGAGGCTGTTATATATCATTTTAAAAATTACACCTAGATTACGAGTTGTGCGTTCGTGTTTTAACACTTAAAACATGGTCGATTCACTGTTAAAACAGCACCGCAGCCATTACAAGTCTTGTCGGTATAAATGTGGCGCAAGCCTTTTAGCCTGTAACGGAACGTCAGTCCCTCACTCAAATATATGATGTTTTTTCATGGGATTCCCATAGCACTGCCATTATGAATTTTGCGGTGAGGCTAAAAACCTGCGTTACACTCTAAAACGACAAGATCCTTAATGCCATCTAAAAGCAGTAGTTATGAGTTTTACGCTACAAATCTGTTACATAAAACTCATAACTAAACTGCTGCAAAGTACACTAAACACCCATAAACTACCTATAAACCCCTAAACCAAGGCCCTCCTGCATCGCAAACGCTATAATAAACGTATTAACCCCTAATCTGCCACTCCCGACATCTCCACCACTGAAAGTAACTATTAACCCCTACTCCACCGCTCCCCGACATCGTCACCACTATCATAAAGTTATTAACCCCTAAACTTCCACCCTCCCGCATCTCAAACACTATTTAAATATTATTAACCCCTAATCTGCCATCCGCCCCCACTATACTTAAGTTATTAAGCCCTACACCGCCGCTACTATAATAAACCTATTAACCCCTAAACCGCAAGCCCCCCACAACAAAATATACAAAAGTAAACTATTAACCCCTAAACTGAAAGCCCCCCACATCGCAATAAACTAAATTAAACTAGTAACCCCTAAACCTAATGCCCCCTAACTTTAGATTAAAATTACAGTTTCCCTATCTTAAATTAAATTAAAACTTACCTGTCAAATTAAAAAACTAAGTTTAAACTAACAATTAAACTAATATAATTATTAAACTAAAATTAAACTAACTACCAATTAAATTAAACTAAACTACACATTAAAAAAATCCTAACACTATTCTAAAAATTACAAAGTATCTAATGACAAAAAAATAAGAAAAAGACTAAATTACAAAAAATAACAAACACTAAATTACGAAAAATAACAAATGAAATTATCCAAAATAAAAAAAGAATTACACCTAATCTAATAGCCCTATCAAAATAAAAAGCCCACCCAAAATAAAAAAAAAACCTTGCCTACAATAAACTACCAATAGCCCGTAAAAGGGCCTTTTGTAGGGCATTGCCCTAAGTTAAACAGCTATTTTACCTGTAAAAAAAACCCCCTAAGCTACCATTGCCCTGAAAAGGGCATTTGGATGGGCATTGCCCTTAAAAGGTTATTTAGCTCTTTTGCTGCCCAAACCCTAAACTAAAAAAAAAAACACCCAAAAAACCCTTAAAAAAACCTATCACTAACCCCCGAAGATCCACTTACAGTTAGGCAGCGAGAAGTCTTCATCCAGATGGCCTCATCAATCTTCATCCCGGCAGCAAAGTCCTCATCCAAGCGGTCGAGAAGTCTTCATCCAGGCGGCCTCTTCAATCTTCATCCAGGTGGCATTTTCTATATTTATCCCGGCAGTGCGGAGCGGGTCCATCCTGAAGACATCCAGCGGGGAGCATCCTCTTCATACGGTCGCCGCCGTACACTGAATCTTCAAAGGTACGCAATTCAAGATGGCATCTCTTGCATTCCTATTGGCTGAAAAATTTTAATCAGCCAATAGGAATTTGAGCTGCTAAAATCTTATTGGCTGTTCAAATCAGCCGATAGGATTTAGGCAGCTCTCATTCTATTGGATTTTAGATTAGGGTTTGGGCAGCAAAAGAGCTAAATGCCCTTTTAATGCCCTTTTCAGGGCAATAGGTAGCTTAGGTTTTTTAGAAAGTTTTTTTTTATTTTGTGGGTTTGGGGGGTGGGAGTTTGTAATGTTAGTGGGTGTTTGTATTTTTTTAGAAGTAAAAGAGCTGTTTAACTTAGGGCAAGGCCCTACAAAAGGCCCTTTTAAGGGCCATTGGTAGTTTATTCTAGATTAGGTTTTTTATTTTGGGGTGTTTTTTTAAATGGGTATTAGAATAGGAATCATTTTTATTATTTTTGATAATTTGTAACTTATTTTTTTTTTCGTTTTGGGGTAGGTTTTTTATTTTTAGATTAGGGCTTGGGTCGCAAAAGAGCTAAATGCCCTTTTAAGGGCAATGCTCATACAAATGCCCTTTTCAGGGCAATGGGTAGATTAGGTTTTGTATACTGTTAGGGGGTGTTTTTTTTTGTAGCAAAAGAGCTGTTAACTTTAGGGCAATGCCCTACAAAAGGCCCTTTCAAGGGCCCCCAAAAGGCCCTTGGTAGTTTATTCTAGATTAGACTTTTTATTTTTGGGTGTTTTTTTTAAAGGGTATTAGAATAGGAATAATTTCTATTTTTTTGGATAATTTCGTTTTTTTGTAATGGTAGTTTTTTTATTTTATGTGATTTTAGTGTTTTCTTTGTACTGGTAGTTTTTTTTATTTTTTGTAATTTTAGGTTTTAGTGTAAGGCAGCTTAGGTTTTATTTGACCGGTAAGTTTGTATTTATTTTAACTAGGTAGTTAGTAAATAGTTAATAACTATTTACTAACTAATCTACCTAGGTAAATTAAATACAAACTTACCTGTTTACCAGATTAGGGGTTAATGACATTATGTAGGTGCCGGTGATGTCGGTGGGGGGCAGATTAGGGGTGTTAAGACTCTGGGTTTATGTTAGGGTGTTAGGTTTAAACGTTAGATTTTTTCCCCCATAGATATCAATGAGGCTGCGTTACGGAGCTTTTCTTTCCATGATCGCAGGTGTTAGACTTTTTTCTGACCCACTCTCCATATTGATGTCTATGGGGAAAGCGTGCACGAGCATGTCAAAACAGCGCTTGTTTTTGTATGGTATAGCTTAAAAGCACCATATCGCACGCACAAGCCGGCTGTTTCAAAACTTGTAATGGCAGCGCTATGGAGGGTGGAATAACGCAACTTATGTTGCGTTTGTGTTGCACACTCTATAGCGCCAAACTTGTAATCTAGGTGTTAGTTAATAATGAACCATTTATTTGCATTACTTTTTTGAATTCTTGTTACCCTATTATTGAATATCTAAAGTTGCCTCAAGGGTTTACTAGATATGAAGTTATTTTATGATACTAGATATGGTAACAAAATTTGGAGCATCACTCAAATTAAAGGGACATGAAACCCCAATGTTTTAGTTCATGGTTCATATAGCACATACAATGTTAAACAACTTTCCTATTTATCAAATGTGCTTCATTCTCTTGCAGTAATGCATGATTGGGAACGGTCTGAACACATAAGTTTAGCCACCAATCTGTAGCTAGCTACCAGTAGTGCATTGTTGCTCATCAGCCTACTTGAGTATGCTTTTCAACAAAGGATAACACAAGAATAAAGTAAATTGCATGCTCTATCTGAATTGTGAATGTTGAATTGTGAATGAATGGATCACCTACTCATCAGACCTTGGCACACAAGTTTGTTTTATATAATATACATCTTGTCATGGGAACATAATATATGTGAGAAAACAAATATGAAACATACTGTAGAAAACAAAACAAGGACACAATAAAATAAATATCTAATTGTGTATTGTGTAATTGTATCTTCTTTTATTATTACAAACAAAATCATACCTATAGGTGGTTACTTTATAAATTAAAAGAAAGATAGAAAGAATAAAAAAAGGTTGCCATAAAAGGAAAGGAAAAATTACAAGATTAAGATTAGTTTTATGAAAATGTAGCTAGGCAAGATATAAAATAACAAGATTATGGGCTAGTTTACAAGTGGAGTGATATCGTTAGCATGAAAAGCGTAAACGAGATTGTGAGATTGAGGTGTTCTTTATGCTCAAAATCCATATTACAAGTGGCACGCTGTTCAAATTACAGAAAATTTGTTTGCGGGAACTCAGAGTAATTTATGCTCCCCATGTTTTCTATGGGTAGCGTTGAGTGGTAATATGTGCTCGTATAACAAGTTGAAAGTAAATGCATACATGGGAATGCAATCACCTTTATTGCTTAAACTTTTTACGCAACCTTTCAGGTCGCGTAAAGATTTTGTCCAGATGAAACAGTTGCACTAAACCAGTATGAACCACTAAACCACCACCCTCCTACATCACAAACTACATCTGTACATTATAAACCCCTAAACCGCCATGCCCACCAAGTAAGCTTCTACACTATTAACCCCTAAACCTCCAGCCCCCACATCACAAAGTCTACACTTCACAATAAATCCCTAAACTGCCAGTCCCCCAACGCAAAGTAGCCCACTAACATCTAAACCCACTAACCTAACACCCCCTAAGTCGATAATAGACTAACTCTAGCTTTACAAAAAACAAAAAAACGTAACTACCTTTAAAAAAAATATACCATTACTATAAAATAAAGGTTTTTCGTTTATATCTAATGATGTAGATTCCCTCTAGTCATCAATCCCCCATGATAAAGGTATTAAGGCAAATGACTTTCTGAATCGCCACTCCACATATAGGGAAGAAGTGAAGGAATTTATTTTGAGATCCGTTGATTTTCTCTTGACACATATTTTTTTTTATGTTTGAGGGGGATTACTATCTCCAAAGACGCGGAACAGCAATGGGAGCAAAATTTGCTCCCTCATACGCCACCCTGTATTAAGGTTGGTGGGAGCTCTTCCGTGTCTTTGGAGATACTATCCCCTTTAGAGAAACTATTCTCTATTTTTGGTCGCCATATTGATGACCTATTATTTGTTTGGAAAAGTCCTGAGGAAGAGATTCCATTATTTTTGGGATACCTGCAAGAAATGTATTTAAATTTTGAATTCACTTTTACACATAGTAAGGAGAGTATCTCTTATCTGGATTTAAATTTTAATTCCAATATTACTAAACATTGCGTTGAAGTAGAAGTAGAATTGCACCAAAAAGAAATAGTGGGCAATACCATTTTGAATGGTGGATCCTCCTGTCACCCCAGACATATGGTTAATGCCATTCCAAAAAGACAGTACATGAGAGATAAGCGCAATTGTACTGACCCTGTGAAATATGAATATCATGCTAAGGATTTAACCAATAGATTTGTAGAGAGAGGATATAAGAAAGAAAACCTAGAGATTATCAAGAATCAAGTAGATGTACTTGATCGAGTTTCCTTGTTTATCCCCAAAAGTAGGTCTAGTAATATGAAGAAGAAACCTAAGTTTATCACTACCTACAGTAGTGAATACCCTAAAATCTGTAGTATTATATAAGATTCTTTAAAAATTTAGAGACAGATGATAATAGAGCGATTGTTCATGAAGGTTGTAGTTTTGTATCCAGAAAGGCAAAAACCTTGCCTTACAGGTTTTGTATTTCAAAATGTAAGATTATATTTTACTTTAACTTTCACAGGTAAGTTTTTATTTTTTCTAAAGGTAGTTTTTTTTTAAAAAAAGATTAGTATATTTTTTGTTAAGTTAGGGTGTGAGGTTGGGGGGTTTAGATGTTAGTGGGTTATTTTGCATTGGGGGTGGCAGTTTAGGGGTTAATAGTGTAGTATTTTACTATGTGCTGGGGGCTGGCAGTTTAGGGGTTAATAGTGTAGTGGGGACATTGCAGTCAGCTATGTGGCAGTTTAGGGGTTATTAGAGTAGGGGCTTATGGTGATCGGGTTTGCACTTTTTTTTTCTATTGACTTCTTTGGGGGAATAGTTTATCAAGCATGTGATAGTGTAATATTGGCTTTTTGCACTCATTGGGTTAGCGTGAGCGTGATAACTTTTTACTTTCAACTTGTAATACCAGTGCAACCAACAAGCTCAAAAGGCTTACCAATAGCGCAGTAAGCGCTCTAGCAAAAGTGCTAATTAGCTCTCCACTTGTAATATAGTCTTTTATGAGATAGATATATAGACGGACAGGCAGACAGACAGACAGATAGATAGATAGATAGATAGATGATAGATAGATTTACAGTACAACCTAGAAGCTGTTTGTGACCAAATAAAGAGAGGATTATGAGAAGCTGGAGTAGAGAAATAGCTGAATGTAGTTCATGTGGGTTAATTATAGATTTTAAGGAAAAACATTGTGGTTCTATGAATAGATAATGTGAAGGTAAGGATGAAAGGACATGTATAAATTAAGGGTGCACTGTGCTTTGTGGGTAGGGGTAGATGGGTAAAAAAGTGGGTTATGTGAGCACTTGGTCTATGTGTAAAATAAGTGCAACATCATACTTTTTAGCATTTTATCAATTTTCCATCAACTGCAGAGATGGCCAACTGGTGGCCCAAGGCCATATGAGGCCCTCTGCACTCATGTTTTGGCAGCCCCTGGGAAAGAGCAGAATAAAACAATTGTGACACTGTTTTTATGGTCACAGGAAAAAGTAGAAATAAAATGTATGTTTTGAGATTTCCCTGGGTGGCTAAACAAGGTGATCAGAACTCAGCAGAGTCCTCTGGAGTGGAGAACATCAGGCCAAAGGTATCCTGCAACCTTAATCTAGCCCTGTGCCACTTAACACATTTAGGAAATGTAATAGCTATAAATGTATACTCGGCCCGTAAGACTTTTATTGCATTTATATTCCCCCATGTATTAGGATGTTGGCCATCACTAATCTAATGCAACATATGAATATATGTATCTACATAGAAATGTTAATGATACTTGATATTCAAATATAATATATATATATCATATTCAGTTGCCATTGAAATTTGAATGGCAACGTACATTCTTTATAAACATTCAAATAGCAGAAAAATATGTCAGAGGGAACGCTCTTCATATAGTGCAAATGTTAAAAAATCTCTACTGAATTATTTTCAAAGAATCCCTTTAGAGATGGGATTTATTTATAGGAAAAATCTTCTTACATATTAATTTAACATCTACAAAAAGAGAGTATGTAATGTGAACTAAAGTTCTGATGGAATCTTTAGAATAAACTGCTTAATTTGTTTTAATATAAGGTATTTTTTTAAGTATTTATATTTTGTTACTCTATTGCAAATGTTTTAAGCTGGTGATTTGCAAAACAAAACATGTAAATATCCCTCCAAAATGTTTTTAAATATGTGTGTAGCTTAGATGCAAAGCACACGCAATCCCTAATCATATTTGCAATTTTAGAATGATCACACTGTCTTAAATCTTTTTTTAAGAAGTGTAAAATGAAATTTAGTACTCTGCAGTTTATCATTGCTACTACCTGCGTCTAGTAATAAAATAAATAGTTAATGTTGATAACCAAAATGTTTAACTTGAAAGAAAGATGAACATGTAAATCATAATGCTAATAATAATGCATTAGGTTCTTGACTAGAGTACTACGAATATGATTAGAAATAAGTATTTATTAACGGAAAGGCTTGTAAGCCGCTATTCTCTTTTTTCCATCATTGTTTTTGTATAGTATTGTTTAACTGAATCTTTTAAATGTAATGCTCTATAATATTAACATTTGTCCAATTAGGTTTTAGTCTTCTAAAATACATACACCGGTTAAGTTAAATGTAAGTTTATTTACATACTTAATTAATATATGTAATGAGAATTTATGGATCTTTCTCTATATGGATCTGCTGCTTATTTATTGTTATGAATTGTACTAATGCTATTTTAAACCATACTTTGTAAAATACGATCTAAACTGTTACCTTACTGAATATTAACAATGATTTGCCTTTCAGTTCTTTATGTCATTCTTCATGAGTGAATAAGCCAGTTTGCCAGGTGTAAAATGAATCATCAAGACCCTGTATAATGTATATGTCTGTTCAACAGATGCACAAATTCAGCATTGCTAGATATTCGATTACACACTTGTTCTTCTGCCAGTCTTCTTCCTTGGAACTAATTTCTAATATGACCCATAGTTCTTGTTCATGACATTAAGGTTTTATTATAATTTAGCTATAGATGGTTTTACTGAGCATTTTGTGCTGTTCAAATGATTATACCTTTCTGCTGACTACAAATGTAGCCTGAAATGTGGTAGATAACTTCATATATAAAATATGTAAAAAAAATAATAATTGTAAAACATATTAAAACATGACCTTTTTTACATTTTGGAAATAGTAGAGTTCTTAGCCAATGCTATAACCCAAATTAATGTACCAATCTTCTGGAAATGTGAACAACTTATGAGGTATTATGCTACTATTTATTTTTTATCTAAATCTTTCTATCTATAGAGTTCTATCTATCGGCTAGATTACGAGTCTTGCGTTAGCCTTCAAAAGCAGCGTTGAGAGGTCCCAACGCTGCTTTTTAACGCCCGCTGGTATTACGAGTCTGGCAGGTACAGGTGTACTGCTCACTTTTATTCCGCGACTTGAGCTTACCGCAAATCCCCTTACATCAATTGCGTATACTATCTTTTCCATGGGATTTTCCTAACGCCGGTATTACGAGTCTTGGAAGAAGTGAGGGGTACACCCTCTCCTGTCAAGACTGATACCGCATGTAAAAGTCAGTAGCACTAAAGTGCTACAAAGTATACTAACACCCATAAACTACCTATTAACCCCTAAACTGAGCCCCCCCTGCACATTTCAAACACTTCAATAAATTATTTAACCCCTAATCTGCCGACTGGACATCACCGCCACTTTAATAAATATATTAACCCCTAAACCGCAGCACTACCGCCTCGCAAAAACTAGTTACATTTTATTAACCCCTAAACTGCCGTCTCTAACATCGCCGACACCTATCTACATTTATTAACCCCTTATCTGCCGCCCCCAACGTCGCCGCTACTATATTAAATGTATTAACCCCTAAACCTAATCCTATTGGCTGATCCAATCAGCCAGTAGGATTGAGCTCGCATTCTATTGGCTGTTCCAATCATCCAATAGAATGTGAGCTCAATTCTATTCCTACCTTAATTCCGATTGGCTGATAGGACTTCTGCCCCTCTGGAGGTCCACTTGTGCCCAGCTGGGTGAAGACGGCTCAAGGTAGGGAGATCTTCAAGGGGGTAGTGTTAGGTTTTATAAAGGGGGGATTGGGTGGGTTTTAGAGTAGGGTTGGGTGTGTGGGTGGTGGGTTTTAATGTTGGGGGGTATTGTATTTTTCTTTACAGGTAAAAGAGCTGACTACTTTGGGGCAATGCCCCGCAAAAGGCACTTTTAAGGGCTATTTGTAATTTACTGTAGGGTAGGGAATTTTTTTATTTTAGGGGCCTTTTTTATTTTATTAGAGGGATTAGACTAGGTGTAATTAGTTTAAAACTTTTTTTTATTTTCTGTAATTTAGTGTTTGTTGTTTTTCGTACTTTAGTTTATTTTATTTTATTGTATTTAATTATAGGTAGTTTAGGTAATTAATTTAATTATAGTGTAGCGTTAGGTGTAATTGTAACTTATGTTAGGTTTTATTTTACAGGTACTTTTGTATTTATTTTAGCTAGGTAGTTATTAAATAGTTAATAACTATTTAATAACTATTCTACCTAGTTAAAATAAATACAAACTTGTCTGTAAAATAAAAATAAATCCTAAAATAGCTACAATGTAATTATTAATTATATTGTAGCTATCTTATGGTTTATTTTATAAGTAAATATTTAGTTTTAAATACTAATCATTTATTTAATTGTAGTTATTTTATTTAGATTTATTTAAATTATATTTAAGTTAGGGGGATGTTAGGGTTAGACTTAGGTTTAGGGGTTAATAACTTTATTATAGTGGTGGTGACGTTGGCGGCGGCAGATTAGGGGTGAATAAATATAGTTAGGTTGCGGTGACGTTGGGGGGGCAGATTAGGGGTTAATAAATATAATGTAGGGTTCGGCGATGTTGGGGGCAGCAGATTAGGGGTTCATAAGTATAATGTAGGTGGAGGCGGTGTCCGGAGCGGCAGAGTAGGGGTTAATAATTATAATGCAGGTGGTGACGATGTTGGGGATGGCAGATTAGGGGTTAATAAGTGTAAAATTAGGGGTGTTTAGTCTCGGGGTTCATGTTAGGGTGTTAGGTGTAGACATAAAATTCCTTTCCCCATAGGAAACAATGGGGCTGCGTTAGGAGCTGAACGCTGCTTTTTTGCAGGTGTTAGGGTTTATTTTCTGCCGGCTCTGCCCCATTGTTTCCTATGGGGAAATCGTGCACGAGCACGTTTAGCCAGCTTACCGCTACCGTAAGCAGCGCTGGTATTACAGTGAGATGTGGAGCTAAATTCTGCTCTACGCTCACTTTTTTGTGGCTAACTATGGGTTGAAGAAAACCTGTAATACCAGCGTTGTCTTAAGGTAGAGTTAAAAAAAAAAGGCTTGTTAGCACCACACCCCTGTTACCGCAAAACTCGTAATCTAGCCGTATATATGTCTCATTATATCTATTTGCTAGAACCCTTGTGATAAAACTTTTAAGTTCCCCATATTATTATTTTATCTAATTTTCTGCATTCATAATTTTGATGTAACTGTATACTCACTATATATTTTTAATGTAACTGTATACTCACTATATATATATATATATATATATATATATATATATATATATATATATATATATATATATATATACAGGGAGTGCAGAATTATTAGGCAAGTTGTATTTTTGAGGATTAATTTTATTATTGAACAACAACCATGTTCTCAATGAACCCAAAAAACTCATTAATATCAAAGCTGAATATTTTTGGAAGTAGTTTTTAGTTTGTTTTTAGTTTTAGCTATTTTAGGGGGATATCTGTGTGTGCAGGTGACTGACTATTACTGTGCATAATTATTAGGCAACTTAACAAAAAACAAATATATACCCATTTCAATTATTTATTTTTACCAGTGAAACCAATATAACATCTCAACATTCACAAATATACATTTCTGACATTCAAAAACAAAACAAAAACAAATCAGTGACCAATATAGCCACCTTTCTTTGCAAGGACACTCAAAAGCCTGCCATCCATGGATTCTGTCAGTGTTTTGATCTGTTCACCATCAACATTGCGTGCAGCAGCAACCACAGCCTCCCAGACACTGTTCAGAGAGGTGTACTGTTTTCCCTCCTTGTAAATCTCACATTTGATGATGGACCACAGGTTCTCAATGGGGTTCAGATCAGGTGAACAAGGAGGCCATGTCATTAGATTTTCTTCTTTTATACCCTTTCAAGCCAGCCACGCTGTGGAGTACTTGGACACGTGTGATGGAGCATTGTCCTGCATGAAAATCATGTTTTTCTTGAAGGATGCAGACTTCTTCCTGTACCACTGCTTGAAGAAGGTGTCTTCCAGAAACTGGCAGTAGGACTGGGAGTTGAGCTTGACTCCATCCTCAACCCGAAAAGGCCCCACAAGCTCATCTTTGATGATACCAGCCCAAACCAGTACTCCACCTCCACCTTGCTGGCGTCTGAGTCGGACTGGAGCTCTCTGCCCTTTACCAATCCAGCCACGGGCCCATCCATCTGGCCCATCAAGACTCACTCTCATTTCATCAGTCCATAAAACCTTAGAAAAATCAGTCTTGAGATATTTCTTGGCCCAGTCTTGACGTTTCAGCTTGTGTGTCTTGTTCAGTGGTGGTCGTCTTTCAGCCTTTCTTACCTTGGCCATGTCTCTGAGTATTGCACACCTTGTGCTTTTGGGCACTCCAGTGATGTTGCAGCTCTGAAATATGGCCAAACTGGTGGCAAGTGGCATCTTGGCAGCTGCACGCTTGACTTTTCTCAGTTTATGGGCAGTTATTTTGCGGCTTGGTTTTTCCACACGCTTCTTGCGACCCTGTTGACTATTTTGAATGAAACGCTTGATTGTTCGATGATCACACTTCAGAAGCTTTGCAATTTTAAGAGTGCTGCATCCCTCTGCAAGATATCTCACTATTTTTGACTTTTCTGAGCCTGTCAAGTCCTTCTTTTGACCCATTTTGCCAAAGGAAAGGAAGTTGCCTAATAATTATGCACACCTGATATAGGGTGTTGATGTCATTAGACCACACCCCTTCTCATTACAGAGATGCACATCACCTAATATGCTTAATTGGTAGTAGGCTTTCGAGCCTATACAGCTTGGAGTAAGACAACATGCATAAAGAGGATGATGTGGTCAAAATACTCATTTGCCTAATAATTCTGCACTCCCTGTATATATATATATATATATATATATATATATATATATATAAACAAGGAAATGGACTGCACTCTCAAACCGGACTGGGTACACATCCTGTGACCCTGCAAAATGCACAGCTCTGGGTGCTCAATAGCACTCACAGCCAGCTGCACAGTTCCCAGAAACTCAGGCAGATAATCCAAGACAAGACTGGGTGCAAAGCCCATAGGAAAAATGACAAAACAAATTAATACAACACACAAAAAAAGCACTTTCTTGCGAGCACACAGCTAAAATTAATAGTACAAATGGAAGAGTTAGTTATCGCATCTGGCCAAATAGTTCAAGCCCAGGACCACATCAAGGTTTCTTTCCTCCTGGGTCCTTATCTAAAGCAAACAATGCATGATTACAATTAAACAAACTGGAAAACACTCAAGGGTGCACAGGCCTTATGTATAGGGGTGGACTGAGACCAATAAGGGCCCCCGGGCAAAAGTGTGGCAGGGCCCCCACCCCCCTTTTTGCTCCACCTACCTACCTCACCTGCCCCTCTTTCACCCTACTGCCCCTCCTTGTGTGCCCCCCCCACCTTATTTTTAATTTCCATATAAAGAGAGAACAATTTTTCTACATAGTTATTTGAGATGTTAACATTGATGGCATGGAAATATGGCATGCATTGAGCGGCTGTAATTCAATTACTTCAACACACAACAAACAACTACTAGACACAGAGTTTTTCAAAACTTGTAAACCAAACATGGCAATATGGTATGCATGGCATTTAAATATAACATAATACATTCAGCACTAGATCTCCTCTTGAGCTGGGTAAAAGGCAATAGGTAGTCAACAGGTAATTTTCTTTCTTCCCAGCTTATATATATGTACAGGGTTTTAAGGTGTCCAGTATTCAACTGGACAGTACAGTATTTAAGCAAACTGTGACTGGCTGTCTAGTAACATCATAAATGTCAAGTTTTTTTTTTTAAAGTCCCTGTGTGTTAGATAAATATAAATCGTTTTCCCATGCCGATTTGCACTACAATATGGAGCAGAAAGTATTGAGGGTCATACAATAGGTAAAATCACTTCTGTTTACTTGTTACTGGCAGCTAAAGAGGTATAATCATTAATTTGTATGTCACTGGCAGCAAAGGGGTAAAATTACTGCTTAGTTGTGAAAAATATACATTATGGGTCAACATTGGGGCTAAGGTAATGCTGTTAGGTGGGACATTGTGTGACCCCTATCATTGTGTCCAGTCATCACAGATTGTCCAGTATATTGGTGGAGGAAAGCTGGAGTCTGGTTTTGAGGCTAAAAATAAAAATAGCTTTTAAAAGGACTGTATACACCCATTTTCATATAACTACATGTAAGAGACACTACAATAAATAATAATCTGTACAGATACTGATATAACACCTTTAAAAACTTACTTAGAAGTTTCTAGTTTAGCAAAGTTGATGAAGTAGTCTGGGATACCCACTGAAAGGGGCTGGGTAAACAAAAAAAACAGACACTCCCCCTCCCCTGCATATGAAAAGACAGATAACATAAACAAGAGACTGTAAACGCATGTATACATCTGTCACTGTGGGGCTTGGTTAGAAGTCTGAAAATCAGCATAATGTTCTTAAAAAATAAGCAAAACTATACATTTTTATAAAAACACTATATAAATGGGCTATATAAATGGATCATCTACAAAACATTTATGCAAAGAAAAATCTAGTGTACAATGTCCCTTTAACTTAGCCTTGGGCGTGTGATGTTTGGTTGAAAAGAAAATCTTAAATAAGGGAGTTATATAATATTTTAAAGGGACAGAAAGTGAAAATTAAACTATCATATTATAGATACTGCATGTAATTTTTATACATTTTGCCAATTTACTTCTGTTATTAAATTTGCTTAATTTTATTGGTATCCTTTTGTTGAATAGTAACCTTTGGTAGGCTCAGGGGCAGCAGTGCACTACTGTGAGCTAGCTGAACATATTGGGTGAGCCAATGACAAGAAGCATATTTATATATATATATATATATATATATATATATAGCAACCAAGCGCCTGGTAGCTCACAGTAGTGTTGATGCTCCTGAGCCTACCTAAGTATGATTTTAAAGATATCAATAGGGAAAAACAAATTTTAATTTTAGTAAATTGGGAATTTTTATAATATTGTGTGCTGTCTGAATTATGAAAAGTTTAATTTTGATTTTATGGTCTTATGTATCACTTGACTGATATAAATTTGACAATTTCTTATTTAACTGGGCACTTTATCTAATTTTGAAGATGATATCTTTGTTTTAAATAAGAGATGATCCTATAAGTATACGTCTAGCAGATAAAACTGTCCCCATTTTAACTGACACCAGGGCAGGTTTAGAGAAATCCATTTTAAAGGGAGAGTAAAGTCAAAATGAAACTTTATTATTTATATAGAACATACTAAACAACATTCATTACAATGTACTCCTATTATCAAGCCCTACAATAGATCACATTAACTTACAGTGAATTCCTGCCATGTTTTGGTCAGGGGACAAGTACAAATGACTCTTAGAATTCAAATTTAAATGGGCTGCAGCACATTTCTGATTTATGTTTGCATTTTTTTTTTTTGGGGGGGGGGTTAATGGTGACCATAACCTGCTGTTTTTCTGGAAGTACATTGTGTACAGGTTTGGAAAATATGCATGCACATAAGGGGTTAAGCATTATAACATTACTTAAACACACACACACACTCAGAGATATACACATATTTACACAAACATACATGGATATATATATATATATATATTTATATATATATATATATATATATATATATATATACATACATACAAACATACACACACACAGATAGATATACACATATATTTAAACACACATAAACACATGGATATATACATACGCATAAATATACATATATAAAAATACTGACAAACACAAACTCACATATACATATACACACATACACACACACACACACATATGCATTCATACATACATATACATTCCCACGTATAGAAGTGTCTCACTGTTCCCTTCAGTGTGCTTTGCTGTTGTGCACAAGCAATTGCTTCTATTAATAGTAAAGGCAGATAACTCAGATCTAACTGGACTGCAGCACACGTCTGACATGTTTGCATATTTATTTGTGTTTTTATTTTTTTTAATGGTGCAATTAAACTGCTGCTATTCTGGGGGTACTCTGTGTACAGGTTTGGTAAATATGCATTCACATAAGGGGTTAACAGTGATAACTAATTTCTTACACACACAGATATACACATATTTATACACACATACAGACACATACACACACATGGGTAAAGAGACAGACAAAAATACAGACACATACACAGTATATATATATATATATATATATATACATACACACACATATAAAAATACTGACAAATACATACATTTACACACACACACAAATATATATATATATATATATATATATATATATATATATATATAATAAAAGCATTATATTCTCGTCTCATTGTTCATTTCAGTGTGCTTTGCTATTGTGCACAAATAATTGCTCCATTAATAGTAAATAAATATATAGAATGACTATAGGATTATTATGAGGTAAAATTAGAGAGGGTTTAGTCTTTTTGAAAGAAAAAGTTATACATGTGTAATATCACTGAGACACTACATGATACTGCTATTGTGCCATACTGTTTGAAGTAATTCCTGAAGCTTTGTATTAGCCTTATTGGCAGTGGAAGGGTCAACATGTCAATATAATGCAAACAAGAGCAGAGTGGATGGGTCCAGGAGCGGACTGAGACCAACCAGGGCCCCTGGGCAAAGGGTGGCAGTGCCCCCCCACCCCTTTTTGCTTCACCTACCTACCAACACACATATACATATATACACACACATAATGTGCATTTATTCTATCTAGTAGTGTGATTTAAAAAAGATCTTAAACAGAACCACTCTTCCTTACCAAGTTTTTTTTTCACTGGGAAAAGAGTTTATACTCTGGCAGAGACACTGAAAAATACATTTTGGATTCTTTATAATCCAATAGATGATTCTCTTACATACAATTTTTTTAAATAAGAGGTTTGTTGATCCTAATGAAACCTAATTTTTAATGGGTTTGTAGGGTTTTTAAAAGGATATGGTGGATGTGTAAGAGCTTGGAATCTTCAGTCTGTTTCCAGGCTGTTCAGTAACAGACAACTTAAAGTCCCTCTGTCCCCCCTCTGTGCTGCCCTTGCTGCTGTTTGCACAGAGGGAGGAACAGAGTTAGTCCAGAGTGACACTGCAGCATACATAAGGGGAAGGTAAAAAGGAAACAAGCCTTGTAAAACTGACAGTAGGAAGAAAGAAATGACCAAGCTGTAAGTTCATGGCTTCTCCTCAGCTTCTGTTTCTCTTGAGGAATTTAAAGAATGTACCTTTTTTTTCCTTCTTAGCCATCATGGTGTTGGTTTGCAACAGCGACACCGAGCCAAACCAACTAACTAACCCTGCCCTGGAGACGCAAAAGTATACACTCAACTCGCATATAATTCCTTTAGCCAGGCACAGACATTATGTGGTACATGTGCAAGCTTATATACACACCCTAAACCAAGTACACTTAAAGAAAGACAATTATAGTTAATCACTTTAATGATCTGAAGACCTTATTAGCATGTGCAAACAACAGTAGTGATCTGATTTATCACTTCATAACTTTTTGCTTACATAAGGTTATACAAGAGTTGTCAGAAACCACTTGTGGGGATGCTCTCAGTTACACAAAATATAGAAAGCTCAGTCTGTGCTACAGCCTCCCCAGACAATAGTAAGGTTTTAATAGTAAGGCTTTAATTCTGATCCATTATTTACCGCACATTTTAAATTAGCAACTCATCATATAGGCATCATTTTTGGCAATATTTGGCAGCTTATTTCACATGAGGGATATTATACTAATGAATTTTTTATATGCAATTTTTTACACATTCTAATGAGGACCAAATACACACTACATTGTGCCTTAAAAACACACACAGAGTTGTATTTTGTACACTGCATTGGAATCCCCAATTTCTCTTTGTTCACTTTGGTTAAACGATCCGGGAACTGACTTTCACATACTTTCTATGAGTTAGTCTAAGCCAGTTTTCCCAGACCCAGAGAAAACAACTGTAAACAACAAACTAGTTGTATTGTATGTACTTTACAGTGTCTTGTTTGTGGTTTTTATTGTGGTTTTTACTTATGTTTATTAATTAAAATTGAGTTTTAAACATCTGAACTCGGCACATTTAAACATCTGAACTCGGCACATTTATGCTGTCCTCAACAAATTATTGATTACAGCTTTGTTCTGAGTCCAACACTTTATACCTGGCCAAGACCATTTTTAAATTGGATTTTTATCCATTTGATCCTTCTGGGACCCTTTTAGCGCTTGTTCTTCACCTTTCTCTTTTTTACCTTAACATTCATATTTGATAGTGGTATCAAAAACAAACAATAGAATATAGCAGCTTTAAGGTATCTCACAAAAATATTGTTTTGGGAAATAATAACATACCCAATTATTGGACAGCACTTGAAACATACCCTTAACACTATATATATATATATATATATATATATATATATATAGGAATATATATTTAAAAATATAAAAATACAAATAACATTTTTTCTTATATAAAGAACATTGAAAAGCTAAATATTTACAGTAAATACTAGGGATGGGTGAATGTGTTTATGTTCGAATTCAAATGTTAGAACGAATGTTATTGTAGAAATCCGATTTACATAATCAAATGTTGATAAGAACAAATATTCTTAAAAATACTATAACGAATGCTATTTACAGTTTTCGAATGTCACTTTCGAATTTAGTAAATTGATACATGTGGTAGGGAATTTAGTAAATTGATACACAATAGATACAAATATATGTTTCTATTTTGAATATTGCATAATTAGGGTTGCACCAATACCATTTTTTTAAGACTGAGTACAAGTACCGATACTTGTTTTCAAATACTCACCGATATCAATTACTTTTTTTACTGTCATGTGACAGTTTACCAAGCACAATACAGACTAACTATTTAAGATTCCTTCTTTATAATTATGAAGGACTGTAACTCAAAAGACATTATGAAATAATAAAACAGTTTTATTTGTCACAAAGTTCACAGAACTAAAAATATTACAATAAAATATATTAATAGCAACAACAATAAATAACAAATTTAAAATTACAACCAACCAAAAGTGCAATACAGTAAAAAAATAGAGCAGTGCACTGTTTAATTATGGGGAACAACACTATGGGCTAGATTACATTTGACTGGCAAGCTTTACCAATGATCTCATTACATGTCCTACTCCTTTAAAGTCAATGGAATTGGAAATGTGAACAGAGCATTGGTAAAGCTTACCAATCAAATGTAATCTAAGTCTAGTCCTATAATTGCAGGATGAGTGTTCATTGGAATTAACTTAATTTGTCCTATGAGTACTCTTCCTGCAATTATATAATCTAAGGGTATGGATGTTCCTCAGAGTACAGTATGTATTGAACATAATTGTGCAAGATGAGAACTAGCAGTAAAAAGGCAATCAAGCAATAAGAATAAGTTTTCAAAACTAGTGGCAAGTTTTTTTTAAGGAACAGAACAGAAGCATCTCTGCATGTTCAGCTATTAGTCTGTTTTTGCTATCAGTAAGGAGGTTCGACTCTAAGTTAAACAGTCTTTCACTTTCCACACTACTGCATGGGGCAGAAAGATATTTTTGGGCCATTTAAGCCAGTGCTGGAAATCTCAGTTTCTTAAAGGGACACTGAACCCAATTTTTTTCTTTTGTGATTCAGATAGAGCATGAAATTTTAAGCAACGTTCTAATTTACGCCTATTATCAATTATTCTTCATTGTCTTGCTATCTTTATTTGAAAAAGAAGGCATGTAAGCTTTTTTGGTTCAGAACTTTGGACAACACTTTTTATTGGTTGATGAATTTATCCACCAATCAGCAAGAACAACCCAGGTTGTTCACCAAAAATGGGCCGGAATCTAAACTTACATTCTTGCATTTCAAATAAAGATTCCAAGAGAATAAAGAAAGTTTGATAATAGGAGTAAATTAGAAAGTTGCTTAAAATGTCATGCTCCATCTGAATCACAAAAGAAAAAATGTGGGTTCAGTGTCCCTTTAACTGCCCAGTACTTCAGGGGTTTATCTGAACGAGGTACATTGATCTTTCCTACAATAATACAAATAACAACAATTTGTATTGGCAGAACAATAGTTAACAATTTTTAGTTTAGTCTCCACTCCAGCTTAAAATGAAATGAGAACATGCAGTTTGAAAAAACGTCACAAGATAGCATATGGGTAGGAAGTGGAGGTATCGGTTTAAGTATAGGTGCATTTACATGAGTACAAGTACTCATGCAAATACTTGGTATCGGTGTCGGTGCAACCCTAGTTAAAATGTATTTCATATTTTGAATGTTGCTAAACATTCGCCCATCCCTAGTAAATACACAGTAAAACACATTATTAAATATAATAATTGAATTATTATTTAGACACACACACACACATATATATATATATATATATATATATATATATATTTATATAGCTATATTGCGCATGCCATCATTTTTTCGCATCATCTAGCCCATAATAGGATCTGTTGTGTTATATTTCTTTCAGTTCCATTATAGTGACGTGCATATGAGCTAGCTTTAAATATATACAATACACCATCAAATTATAATTTACCTAAAAATACTGTGTAGAGAGAGCTTCAATTTTGACTTCAACATTTTAGGTTATTTTTCCTCAACACGGGTCCTATCTCCTGCAAAGCTAAAACTCATATGCATTTCCACCCCTAAATATAGTCTATATAGTTTAAATATTAATTACCACAAAACTTTGATAATAGAAAATTCAATTCAGCACAATAACTAATGTTAAAAGTATCACTGAATTCTAGGGCTAAAATAAACTTTAAAAATGTAGCATTTTTACATTTTAGAATATGCTGATTGATAGGGAATCAAATACTTATTTCACTCATTAAAATGCAAATCAATTTATAACTTTTTTGAAATGGGTTTTCTGGATTTTTTTGTTGTCTCTCACTGTTCAAATAAACCTACCATTAAAATTATAGACTGATCATTTATTTGTCAGTGGACAAACATACAAAATCAGCAGGGGATAAAATATTTTTTCCCTCACTGTATATACACACATACTTAGCCATAAAGTATATACATACACAAATACACATATATACATATATATATATACATAGCCCTTTCCAATCAAACACCTTGTCATATATTGTATCCCTTTCAAACACTTTTTATGTATGTAGTTCAATAATGAATGAGTATAAAACTTTATTTTAACATGTTTTACTTCGGTTTTGTTATACCTTTATTCTAGCCCTAACATTTTACTTTGGTTTTTTTTTTCTGCAACAAAAAAATAGATTATTTTCCTAATTCCCTGATACCATGCCACAAATGTCAGGAGGTATGTACTAATTGTCACCAAACTATGGTAATAAAATAAAATTAAATTCAGCACAATAGTTATTGTAAAAAGTGATAATTCCAGTGATAAAAATAAACTGGAAATATGTACCATTTTTATATGTTACAAGCTGAAGTTCTGACTTACAGTATACATTAAATATGACGTACTATGAAGAAATGAAATGGATTTTTCAAGGTAAAATCTTTTTGATTGTCTGATTTTTCTTTTCTCTTTTTTTTCTGTAATACTAAAACATTTTTTATGACTATTACACATATTAAAAGCATTCATAATGGGTTCATAGTCACACTGACTGCATTACCAGAAATTATGTGAGGGAATATAAAAAATAAATTTAGAATTAAATTCTTTCTTAAATACTGCAGCATTTTACTTGCATTGAAAATAATAAGGGGTATGGAGAAAATCTGTTTTGTTTTTTCCTTGAATGGTCAAAGCAAACGCTTGGAGCTACATTGTGCATTGGGCAGAAAGAAACCAAATCTCCCAGATTTTTAAAGGGTTAGGAAACACAAATGTTTATTGATTTAGACAGAGCAGATTTAGACAGAGCAGATTAGGTAGGTAGGCTAAGGAGTGTTCATGTGTCTAGGCCACTTTATGGCAGCAGTTTTGCAAGAATATGTTTAAAAATGTTGAGCATTTGCAAGACAGCACTAGATGGCAGCAGAGTTTTGCTGCCACATAGTGCTCCAGACATGTATATGCTACTTACCTAGGTATGCTCTTCAGCAAATAATACCATGAGAAAAGAGGGAGACCAGGACCAGATAGCAAGTGCAAAACAGGATTTATTCATTCCAGTAGGAGACCTCATATGTGTGCAGCTCCTGCTAACTGACACGTTTCGTGCATGCGCACATGCGCTTCATCAGAGATAGTTACCTGGTGTCACAGGTGAGCCTACATAGCATGTGTTGGCCAATGGGAGAAACCCCTAACCCTTTAACTGAGGAAAAAAATGGTAAGTAGGCTTAGGTGTGGCTAAATAATACCATGAGAACAAATCAAAATTTATACTAGAAGTATATTGGAAAAAATTAGAAAATTGTATTCTGTCTGAATCATGAAAGACAAATTTTGAGTTTCGTGAAATTACATTTTTAAGGTTACTTTTAATAAATGTTATTGCTTTTAAGCTACACATGTAGCTTTGGAGCTATCCATTTGGCATACAAACATATCCAACAGATACTACCTCACTTGTCATGAATGATGGTTGGGAACCTTTACGGCTTAAAGTAATGGTAAACACACACAAATCACTTTGCATAAGCATAATCATTGTCATTAAATATTGCTAATAAAGTTTTCATCTTACAGCTTGTCAAATTCCTCACCAACCCCCCTTTCTAATTGTTTTTTTTTTTTGTCTGTGGCATGTGGCATCCAATCAACAGCTTTGCCCTACGGCTCATTGTTTCTAATGAGAAGTGGATACACATACATGCTCATAGTTTATGCTCATCTTCTTTTTCACTAATTGACTTAAACTCCAGTGAATACAGTAAAAAGCTCCTCTTTATTTAAATCAAAATCATAACATGAAATAATTTATTAGGACCCACAGGCTGGGCGGTCCTGATAAATTGTTTCATGTTCTGATTTTGATTTAAACAAAGAGGAGCTTTTACTGTATTCACTGGAGTCTGAGTCAATTGGTGGCTTCAGTTAGAGATGGTGGTCACTTCCAGATCCAGTAAATAGTTCCTAAGTGAGTGACCCTTTACAAGTACACATTGGCTAAGTTATCCACGGCTCAATTCGGTAAGGATTTATCGACTACACGGGCTGTCATCAGCTAGTGACCAAAACGAGACATTGGTCTCAGCGTGGAGCAGCACATTGGTTAAAACAAAGCGAGCACTGAGTTACAAAGTACCCAAAATGTGGGGGCACTATAAGGAATGAGTGTTAACAAAAACAGTGAGTACCACTACTTGTCATTATTTCAATAGGTCTGAAAATTTGCAGATGCCGGAAAAGAAACTATTATCTCTTATAATGGCTATGTGGCTGGACTTTAGCTAGATGTTATTGGAATTAGTGGGCTTTTAGAGTGGGATTCTGGACATTCCTATTTAGTTTATCTCATCTTCTTTTCTTCTCAGCACGCACAGGGTCTTAAGCATAGAGTGGAGAGACCACTCACTAAAGTGGAGAAGAGCTGTTTGTTTAAGGGACAGAGGGAGAGATTGTAACAGACAGTGAAATAAATCTAATTGTATAAGAAATGTAAGTAATTTTTAATAAAATCTTTATAATGGTTTTACTTGTCATAGTATTAACTATTATTTTCTATGCTTTTCTACATCTGTCATTTACCATCACTTTAGTAAACAGGGTAGGGTTGCCACCTTTAGTTCAGGCCAAACTCGAACACTCTACTGCCGTGCACAGCAGAACACTTTTTTTTTTTGCAGAGTACACACAATGTATAAAAACACATAAACACAAACTCGCTCATAGATATTTACACTCTCTATCTCACACACACACTCTCACACACACAAAGACACTCTCACACACACACAAAGACTCTTACAATCTCATACACACACTCTCTCTCATACACTAACACTCACACACACACTCTTTCTCACATACACAAATACATTGAAAAACACAAATACACACATTCTCTAATACACAAAGACACTTACACACACAGATACACTCCCACACAAATACACACACACGCAATAAATGTAGTCATGTGCAAATGCACAATGTCATCTTTTTGGCTGTGGCTGTTTCCCACCAAACCCAAACATATACAACCCTAAAACAGGGCTGCTAAATCACTGCATTCCTTAAGTGCTGTTGATTATCGCATTTCTCCTGCATCCATATGTTACTAATATCCCCTTAATGTATTGTTTCTTCAGTATTTTCTGTCCTTTCTTTTACACACACAGATACACTCCCACACAAATACACACACACGCAATAAATGTAGTCATGTGCAAATGCACAATGTCATCTTTTTGGCTGTGGCTGTTTCCCACCAAACCCAAACATATACAACCCTAAAACAGGGCTGCTAAATCACTGCATTCCTTAAGTGCTGTTGATTATCGCATTTCTCCTGCATCCATATGTTACTAATATCCCCTTAATGTATTGTTTCTTCAGTATTTTCTGTCCTTTCCTTTACATTTAATGTAATGTAATTTCAGGTAGAGGTGATAAGCTTAAAACTGCAGTACAGTAATTTAGCTTGCTTGGCCTTGGGAACCCATTTCCAGAAGCATGTTAAATTAATGCTTGGGCAATCTGATGTTTAATCATTCTCTGTGTTTGAATAATTTTGATTAGATAGCGTTGCACCTGACAAAGACAGAAACATTCTTAGAAGGTTCTCATTTAATATGGAATGTTAATCCAAAAAAATGTGTTATTACTTACTGTAAAGTATCTATCTATTTATCTATTTATCTATCTATCATCTATCATCTTACTATCTATCTATCTATCTATCTATCTATCTTCTATCTATCTATATATCTATCATCTATCTATCTGTTTCTTAGTCTCTCTGCGTGTCTGCCTCTCTGTCTATACAGCAAAACTAAAGAATATCAGTTAAATTACTAAGCAGTTTTGTAATTACTGCAGTATGAATTTTTTGTTACATCT
Organism: Bombina bombina; assembly: GCF_027579735.1. Classification (NCBI taxonomy): domain Eukaryota; kingdom Metazoa; phylum Chordata; class Amphibia; order Anura; family Bombinatoridae; genus Bombina; species Bombina bombina. The sequence goes on from NC_069501.1 coordinate 832,635,327, forward strand.
TAAAATCAAGACTTTAGAGGTCATTCATGCCATGTATTTATGTATCTGAAAATCTGACCTTTCAATATTATAATTCAATAGTCTGGGTTTTAAATGGATGTTAAACTCCAAATAAATCCCCCGGGGAAAAAAAAATAATCATAGAAAAGTAACAATGCTAGTACATTCATGTTTATTTTGTTTGATTTTCTTGTAATTTATTCCTGCACATTTAGGTAGATTTATCAAATGCTGTATCGAATCATATCCGCCCGACATCGCTAGCAGCATACGCTGTCAGCATTTATCATTGCACAAGCATTTCTTGTGAAATGCTTGTGCAATGCCGCTCCCTGCACATTCACGGCCAATCGGCTGCTAGCAGGGGGTGTCAATCATCCCGATCAGTTCGGGATGATTGCAGTCCGCCTAAATGGGGGCAGACAAGTTGAGGAGCAGCAGTCTTATGACCACTGCTTCTTAACTTACGTTTACGCAAGTCAGAAACTTCGGGCATAGAAAGCAGCATCCACTGCTTGATAGATCTAACCTATTTTGCCTTTCCACTTCCCTTGAGAAACTTGAGTGTGTTCTGAACACATATGTATGTTGAAGTTTCATGATACGCAGTGATTGCTTACATCATTGAATAAACTCATGTCCATGCAGTCTGTTATTAGCCAGAACAGATACCATGTAAGTATACATTTTCATGAGACATATTAAAGGGTTAGTAAACATTATTCCGTTCAAGGCAAAACCTTATTCAGTATAGCATGGAACCTACCTTCATGTTGAAGCAAATACCTACCTACTGATGCAAGACAGACACCCCCCGCGCAGAGGTCACCCCTCTATAGAGTATATTCCAAGTTTTCTTGTAATGGTGGTATAGTCAGTGCTAAGCATACCTGCCACTCCATAGACTTTGTATTGTGCACACTCCTGTGATGACAATCTAATGGGTCGATTTATCAAGCTGCGGCAGACAGGGGCGCACATACGTGCCCCTATCCGCTGCAGTTCGCCTCTGGTGGGCTGAATTCTGCTGCTGGAATTCAGCATTGCACACGAGTGCTATTTTGCGCTCGCGTGCAATCTTGCTCCCTGCCTACACACAACCAATCACGCATGGGCAGGAGCTGTCAATCTCCCAGGTCGGACGAGACCAGGGAGATTGAAAATCGCCACCTCTTAGGTTAGAGAAGCAGCGGTCTGATGACCGTGGCTTCATAAATAAGAACTGCAGGATCTTGTGAGAACTAGCAGTCGTAGGCATGCGAAGCCTGACAAAGGGATTTATAAATCGACCCCTATCTCTGGTATCATATGCATGTAAGGCCACACAACATGCACAGATTCTCCTTTACACCAGCACAGCACAGTACACATGGGCCTGGTGAAGTAGCTGTCATTACAATACATTATTTACTTAGCTGTGCTGGGCTCAAATAAAAATCTTTATATTTACTAAAAATTGACAATATTAAATAAAATAAAAGGGAAATGATCTTTCTCATTCACATTGAAAGACAAACTCTGATACATGTTATGTGTATACAAATATTTAATTTCCTTTAAATTTAAATTAATTTGTGATGACAAAACATAGAAATCATGACATTTATACTATAGAAATCACAGTAGGCAACCCAAGATTAATATATATATATATATATGTAGATAGATAGATAGATAGATAGATAGATAGATAGAGATAGACAGATAGACAGACAGACAGACAGACAGACAGACAGACAGATAGATATAGACAGATAGATATAGACAGATAGAATTTTGTTTTGAAATGTATTTAAGCTTACGTATTTCCAGTCATAACTGTGTGCTATCTACACTTCCAACTGCTTACCCTTTGCTGTTGTAATCTTTATCATTACTATGAACGGCAGTATCAATATTTGTATTCTAAAGAAACAGAGTGGTATCCTCCAGCAATAAAAATATGCTTTCTTCATAATTCTTCAGCTGCAAGGACTGCCAACTGTCACAGCAGGTGAAAGATATGTTTTCAGGTCGTGTCTTTTCTTATTGCAGAAATATTCAGTTTGAACTATACTGAGACATTTCTTTCATTTTTATTTCTTTACTAACCAACCGGAATTTGTAAAGGGAGTATACCTAGTAAAATAGTTACATAATTAGAAAAATATGTTGCAACTCAACAGTACCCTGTTTCTTGTAGAGCTTTAATTATTGTCTCTGTTCCAGTCAGAGAATAACATGTTTTTTATAGAAAAAAAACATAAAGTAATTCAAAATTAATCATAGTTGGGTAATATCTCAGCCAATCAGGATTATTTAAATATAATATTAAAGGGACACTGAACCCAAATTTTTTCTTTCGTGATTCAGATAGAGAATGCAATTTTAAGCAAATTTCTAATTTACTCCTATTATCAATTTTTATTCATTCTCTTGCTATCTTTATTTGAAAAAGAAGGCATCTAAGCTTTTTTCTTAGTTCAGAACTCTGGACAGCAATTTTTTATTGGTGGATGAATTTATCCACCAATCAGCAAGGACAACCCAGGTTGTTCACCAAAAATGGGCCGGCATCTAAACTTACATTCTTGCATTTCAATTAAAGATACCAAGAGAATAAAGAAAATTTGATAATAGGAGTAAATTAGAAAGTTGCTTAAAATGTCATGCTCTATCTAAATCACAAAAGAAAAAATGTGAGCTCAGTGTCCCTTTAACAGGATGAACACCAGGATTGGCCCAGGCTAACAGTGAAGATGAAGAATATAGACTCTGTACCTACAGCTGTTAAAGCAGAAGAGAGACCAAGCTGGAATGTGGATTAAGGAAGATGAAAATCTATAAACTAACATAAAGTATAATAGTATTGTGTACTATACAGCTTCAGCATACTGCTAGTACAATCTGTAAAGAAATGTGTTAAGAATCTTGGTGCCAAACTTGGAGATTAAACATTCACTATTCACTAGCTTCAATCAAACTTGTTAGATAGTTTAAAACGCATTAAACGTTAATGTTTAGTACCCCTGTTAGACAGATTGAGCAGAACCTTAGCTATTTATCTAGTGCATATGTGGCCTCAATTAGCAAAAAAAGAAACAGAATGCATCTGATTCTTTTGAAATTACAAATCAATACAATAAATTTTGATCTCCATATCAGCTCCCTGACTATTTCTTTTTTTCCATATCAGGGTCAGTGTAGTGGAGTGTTGTATCCTGAGTATTTAGCTGCATTTCTACCTGAATGATGTACAGTAGGGATATTTACAATGTCACAATTTTGTTCAGTACCTGAAAAGAACTGGCTAGAGACTGGCTAGATAACTGCTGGTATATGAGTGGTATAATTGTTCAGCTTCACATGTATCAATTTCTCATTCAGTTGCTATATTTAGCAACAAATTAGCTACGCAATATTCACTTTATACATATACACAAAACATGGCTCTGTATAAGCCACACCCACTGATGCTTTTCATCACTTGTGTGACTTTGTCAGGGTAAGGGGTGTGTCACGGTAGCTTGTCTCCTTATGTATCACATGCATTAGAATGTGCATGTGCGGAAGATCTTATCTAATTATTGGCTTCTATTAAGCAATGATCCGGGTTTACAAGTAGTAAACCCCTAAACCATTACTCACACAAAGGAGATTCAAAAATATAAAAGATCTGGTAATGCCACTCACCCTGATGAAGTCACACACATGACGAACTGCATTGGTGGGCAGGGCTTATACAAAGCCATGTTTTGTGTGTAATGTGTATTGATAGAATATTGAGTAGCTAACTTGTTGCTAAATATAGCAACTGAATGAGAAATTGATACATGTGAAGCAGAAAGATTCACTCATATACCAGCAGCAGCTTGTGTGAATGTGAACTTACAATTAGGGTCTCTAGCCAGAAATCAGCCAATAACCCTGAGACTTGCAGGAAGGAGGCTGCCTTTGAGCACATAGGCATAAATTAATTTTGTTAATATGAATTCCCTTTATCTTTAATCCCTGAAAGAATGTAGAGATGACTCTGGCTGATGCATCATACTAATAACGGCTCCTATAAGCCGCTAAGTGTTTTTAAGCCTTTTTCATTTGCTGGTCAATAATGTGAAATGATTTAAAGAGAAAGTGAAGTTTTTAATAAATTGTATATTCTTTTTTGTAGATGTTTTATAAATCCCTTACTTTCCCTACGTTACACCCTTGAACTCTTCTCACTTTGGCCCCTTGACATATATATTATCTTTTAAAACCTTTCCCCAAACCACTTTTTCTTTATTAAAGGGCCACTAAACCCAAAATCTTTCTTTCATGATTCAGATAGAGAATAGAAATTTAAACAACATTACAATTTACTTCCATTATTTATTTTGCTTCATTTTTTAAATATCCTTAGTTGAAGAAAAAGCAATGCAAATGGTGAGCCAATCACACAAGGCTTCTATGTGCAGCAACCAATCAGCAGCTACTGAGCATATCTAGATATGCTTTTCAGCAAAGAATATCAAGAGAATAAAACAAATTAGATAATATAAGTAAATTAGAAAGATGTTTAAAATTGCATTCTCTTTCTAAATCATAAAAGAAAAAATGTGGGTGTCATGTCCCTTTAAACCTCTGCACCATATGTATTAAGACTTAATTTCCCTCCTTTCATATATTTCTGTAGCATTTTAATGTTTAAAATGTACAACAGGGTTTAATACTTAATACTTGGATTTAAAAAAATTGAATGCAACGGGATATTTCAGATTTCAAGCAAGTATGTATCCAACAACTCATAATATGAGCATAATGAATAGGGTATAAATGCTTCCTATTGAAAGTATAGTGCAACTGTGCTCCATATAAGTACATAACCAACAACTTGTTTTATTTATTTCATCATTTTGCACTTGCTATCTGCACATCACTTTTTGAGCATCTCAAGTCATTTCTTGGCATGTCTGTACACATTCACATCAGTCAGGTTTTTCATTAGAGTTACTCTTCTCTCATAACTCTCTAAAGAGCTTGGTGTGTTTGTGATGAGGACTTTAATTCCCTTCTTTGTGCAGTTTCATGATTTTCTTTTGTGCTCTCCCTTGATGACAGAAATGGTAGAGACATGTTCTACCATGATTACACTTAAATCCGTTATTTTTCATTGTTTTTATCAGTGGCTATTTATTGAGTATATATTATATAGTGCATTACATTGCATACATGTATGTAAATGAATGCATATTATTATTACACATAATAACCATACATAACTTGATTTACATCTAAACAGTTTTTTATTGCTTTTCTGTTAAATACAATTATGTTTTTTTTTCTTTTCATTTGTTTATTTATTTACTTATTACTTTGCAAAATATGAGATTGTGCACATATTAAATTGTAAGGATCTTACATATGGTTCTAGTGGGTGGAACTGCACTGGTTTATAATGAATACCGATAAAAAATAAACACATAGATGAGTTACAATAGCCGTAACAACAGCAGGAAGTGCTTTACCCCTAAGCAATGTGGGTGTAAATCAATAGCAACTATTGAGCTAAGTAACACATTCATACCATGAGGCCGATTTATTAAAGTGCAGACGGACATGATACGATGTAGTTTACTCAGTGTAGTGTATGTCGGCCGCCCATCGATAAATGCCGACAGCATACGCTGTTGGCATTTATCATTGCACAAGCAGTTCTTGTAAACTGCTTGTGCAATGCCGCCCCCTGCAGATTCGCAGCCAGGGGGTGTCAATCAGTCCGATCATATAGGATCGGGTGGATTGATGTCGGCAGCCTCAGAGCAGGCAAATAAGTTATGGAGCAGATGTCTTTAGACTGCTGCTTAATAACTGCTGTTTCCGGTGATCCTGAAGGCTCGAGCCTTCACTATACAATCACACAAATATTAAAAACACTGAAACTCTCCTAAATAATACTTAGAAGAAGGGAAGTTAATCTTAGTAAGTGTTGTACCAGATGAACGAGTAGGTTTCAGATACTATGTTTCAAGTGGAGAGAACAATTATCAGGGTAGAGATAGATATAAAAGTAGAAGGGCTTGTCAGAGGATAACAAGTAGATATATACAGTGTTTATCTATTAGAGATATATAGCAGGGATTGTAGCAGAACACTATTATAACCCCAATCAATAATTCAAAGGTACTCTACTGTGTCCAATTGCCCATGTATTCCCACACACAAACGGTTAAATCTGTCTGCTTAAGCACCTTCTATAGCGGGGGGCTGAATTAATATTAAACTCACTATACTGGCATACATACACTGCACATCATGCTGAAGATTATCCAGACATTCTGTGATGATTAAAGTTTTTAGGAGAGTTTAGCAGTTAAAAAAGAGAGACAAGCTCTCGGCAGCTAGGCCCCTGCTGAGAGCTTGTCTCTCTCTTTTTACAGTATTTATATATATATATATATATATATATATATATATACACACACACACATACTCCACTTTATTTGCCAAGTAGAAAAGTCTTGTACAATCCATGTTCTATGTGCTTCCCAACTTGCATAAGTCCTAGGTGGGAATAATACATTTTGATAATAGAAGATTCTCTGATTCATAAACTAATGTTTACTTCCACATACAATTAAGTTACATAATAACAAATAGTTATTAAATTACTGGAAAGACAATTAAATATTTGGCTTTAATTATGTTCCACATACAATTTTTGCTGGATATTAAGCCATTCATTTTTGACCATAAGAAATAAAAAATATTCTATGTATGATTTTGCAGACTAGAGGTAAAAACGTAGAAAAAAAAATACATATTTCTTTCAGGTGCGTTTAAAATGTAAAGAAGTTATCCACGGCTCACTATATACTTAAAGTTCTTGATTCTTTTTTATTGATGCATAGGGTTTTGAATAAGAAGATTATGTAGAAAGCTATATCATTTTTCTATTCAGCCTTCAATTTTATGCTTTAGGCTTAGCTGTGTGTCCTGAGTTCTCTGCTACAGGAGAAGTAAGTTACAATCTTCTATCCAACACAATGACAGTATTGTAACATTTCTTCTTAGTCCCTATTATTGAAGGGAAATTGGTTTGGAGAGTCAAGTACAACTGGTATTACATTAAAGGAGCAGTCAGAAAAAAAGATAGACTCACATTTGCAGTTCTTTATTTTCCTGAAATACGATAAGGTGAATCAAGTTCACCACTTAAATAAAGCTGTAAGCGCTATTTGTTAAGAAAAATGCAGTTCAATATTTAATAACTGACAAAGAGTAGAAGATATACTATCACTTGCTAAACTACCATAGGTATTTTGCATCTAAATAAAGCAATCAGCTTAAGTTTCATACTGTTTTTGCTGAACGCTTTTTCCCTTTATCTATTAGAATAGTATTACAAATGAAGTAGGAAAACAAATACAGTAAATTAAATAAGGGATGTCTAGGATATGTATAAAAACACCATTTATTAATAATAATAATAATAATAATAATAATAATAATATTTCTAATATGCCACCAACATCCATGCTTCAGAAAATTCACTTATATACTATATTAGCAAAAGCTTCTCTTAAAATTACAATTAGTGTATCTTGCTGCTCTCACATATTTTCCTCGTAAAAATAATTTATCCAAATGTACCAAATTATCTTTATCTTCACATCCTCTTTTAAAGGCACATTATCACACAACCAAAGAGGAGAGTGTCTAGAACAATATGAATTGAGAATAGTTGGTTTGAGTCTTCTTAAAAGAAACCTTTTGTGTGGCTGGTCCGACACTGAAAGAGAAACAATATGGAAAATTAGAAACATTTTAAAAATTTACAAAATAAATATTGACTATAGTTATCTTTTTTTCCCTTTTTTGTTATCCTAAAAAAGATAAATAGATAATAACAAAATAATGATTACTGTATTTTCCAGATGTTTACAATTATTTACTTTGATAAGTGGGACAGTATGTCTATATTCATCCAGTTTTAAAATAATGTTTTTATCTACGTAATTACTAAATTCTCTTCTATGTTTAACTACTGACAAAGGGGTTGATCAAAAAATATTGGTGATTTGCTCCAGAAATGTGTTTTTTTTTAATTTGCTTTCTGCCAGAATCGGTCATCGAGTTTTTTGAGTGATCACACTGCATAATAGATCCATGTGTTAAAACCCTACAGCTGTGAACACCCTTTTCAACAGAAAACATAAAAAAGGCCTTTTTAAGTGTTAAATTCCTGTTTGTGGGATAGAAACTGGGAGGTTACCCAAAAGTGACAGATACAATAGTTATTTCACACATCTAAAGGTTACAGTAAAGGTATTTTTAAGAAATCCATTTGTTTACTGAGGAAGGGAAATACTCATTTACATGTCTGACATTAACCTATTATAAACCGAATATCCACACCACTGCTTAACCATTTAAATGTTATTTGTATCTTGCTATGATGGGCATATTAAGCACAATTTCTAAATTTTAAATGCACCGTTTCCAGTTTGGGGTGATATCAAAATAAGATAGAAACTACAGGTATATCCCGCTCATACAGCGGGTTAGGGACCGGAGACCCGCTGTAAAGTGAAAACCCGCCTTAAAGTAAAACAAGGCAGTTTTATATTTCTTTTCACTTGCCAGTGTGTTTAAAAACTTGAAAACATGTTTGAACTAACATATATTAGGTGTGCAATAGCGCTACGTTTAGTTTAATACAAGCACAGCACAGTATTCAATTAGTATTCAATAAATACTGTACCTGTAAAAACAGAATTTATGCTTACCTGATAAATTACTTTCTCCAACGGTGTGTCCTATCCACGGCGTCATCCATTACTTGTGGAAATGTTCTCCCCCACAGGGAAAGGCAAGGAGAGCACACAGCAAGAGCTGTCCATATAGCTCCCCCTCTGGCTCCGCCCCCCAGTCATTCGACCCACGGTTAGGAGAAAAAGGAGAAACTATAGGGTGCCGTGGTGACTGTAGTGTATAAAGAAAAATTTTTTCAACCTGATTAAAAAAAAAACCAGGGCGGGCCGTGGACCGGACACACCGTTGGAGAAAGTAATTTATCAGGTAAGCATAAATTCTGTTTTCTCCAACATTGGTGTGTCCGGTCCACGGCGTCATCCATTACTTGTGGGAACCAATACCAAAGCTTTAGGACACGGATGAAGGGAGGGAGCAAATCAGGTTACCTAAACAGAAGGCACCACGGCTTGCAAAACCTTTCTCCCAAAAACAGCCTCCGAAGAAGCAAAAATATCAAATTTGTAGAATTTGGCAAAAGTGTGCAGAGAAGACCAAGTCGCTGCCTTACATATCTGGTCAACAGAAGCCTCGTTCTTATAGGCCCATGTGGAAGCCACAGCCCTAGTAGAGTGAGCTGTGATATGGTCAGGAGGCTGCCGTCCGGCAGTCTCATAAGCCAAGTGGATAATGCTTTTCAGCCAGAAAGAGAGAGAGGTAGCAGTAGCTTTTTGACCTCTCCTCTTACCAGAGTAAACGACAAACAAGGATGAGGTTTGTCTAAAATCTTTTGTTGCTTCTAAATAGAACTTTAAAGCACGAACAACATCTAAATTGTGTAATAAACGTTCCTTCTTTGAAACTGGATTCGGACACAAAGAATGAACAACTATTTCCTGGTTGATGTTCTCGTTGGAAAGAACTTTTGGAAGAAAACCAGGCTTAGTACGCAAAACAACCTTATCTGAATGGAACACCAGATAGGGTGGATCACACTGCAAAGCAGATAATTCAGAAACTCTTCTAGCAGAAGAAATAGCAACCAAAAACAGAACTTTCCAAGATAGTAACTTAATATCTATGGAATGTAAAGGTTCAAGCGGAACCCCTTGAAGAACTGAAAGAACTAAATTTAGACTCCAAGGAGGAGTCATGGGTCTGTAAACAGGCTTGATTCTAACCAAAGCCTGAACAAAAGCTTGTACATCTGGCAAAGCTGCCAGTCGTTTGTGCAACAAGACGGATAATGCAGAAATCTGTCCTTTTAGAGAACTAGCTGACAATCCTTTATCCAAACCTTCTTGGAGAAAGGAGAGAATCTTTGGAATTTTAATCTTACTCCAGGAGAATCCTTTGGATTCACACCAACAGATATATTTTTTCCATATTTTATGGTAAATCCTTCTAGTCACAGGTTTTATGGCTTGGACCAGAGTATCAATCACAGAATTTGAAAACCCACACTTGGATAAAATCAAGCGTTCAATTTCCAAGAAGTCAGCTGCAGAGAAACTAGATTGGGATGTTCGAATGGACCTTGTACTAGAAGGTCCTGTCTCAAAGGTAGCTTCCATGGTGGAGCCGATGACATATTCACCAGGTCTGCATACCAAGTCCTGCGTGGCCACGCAGGAGCTATCAGAATCACCGAGGCCTTCTCCTGTTTGATCCTGGCTATGAGCCTCGGGAGGAGAGGAAACGGTGGAAACACATATGCTAGGTTGAACGACCAAGGCGCCACTAATGCATCCACTAGAGTCGCCTTGGGATCCCTGGATCTGGACCCGTAGCAAGGAATCTTGAAGTTATGACGGGACGCCATTAGATCCATGTCTGGAATTCCCCATAATTGGGTTAACTGAGCAAAGACCTCCGGATGGAGTTCCCACTCCCCCGGATGGAAAGTCTGACGACTCAAATAGTCCGCCTCCCAGTTGTCTACTCCTGGGATGTGAATAGCAGATAGATGGCAGGAGTGATTCTCTGCCCATTGGATTATCTTGGTTACTTCCTTCATCGCTAGGGAACTCTTTGTTCCCCCCTGATGATTGATGTACGCAACAGTCGTTATGTTGTCCGACTGAAATCTTATGAACCTGGCTTCCGCTAGCTGAGGCCAAGCCAGGAGCGCATTGAATATAGCTCTTAGTTCCAAAATGTTTATCGGGAGAAGCGACTCTTCCCGCGACCATAGGCCCTGAGCTTTCAGAGAGTCCCAGACCGCGCCCCACCCCAAGAGGCTGGCGTCGGTCGTGACGATGACCCACTCCGGTCTGCGGAAACTCATTCCCTGAGACAGGTGATCCTGGGTCAACCACCAGAGAAGTGAGTCCCTGGTTACCTGGTCTACTTGAATTTGGGGAGACAAGTCTGTATAGTCCCCATTCCACTGATTGAGCATGCACAGCTGTAATGGTCTTAGATGAATTCGAGCAAAAGGAACCACATCCATTGCTGCGACCATTAGTCCTATTACTTCCATGCATTGAGCTATGGAGGGTTGAGGAATAGAGTGAAGAACTCGACAAGCTTTTAGAAGCTTTGTCTTTCTGACGTCTGTGAGAAAGATCTTCATTTCCACAGAATCTATTATTGTTCCCAGAAAAGGAACCCTTGTGGACGGTGACAGTGAACTTTTTTCTATGTTCACTTTCCACCCGTAAGATCTGAGAAAAGCCAACACAATGTCTGTATGAGCCCTCGCTTTGGAAAGAGACGACGCTTGGATTAGGATTTCGTCTAGATAAGGTGCTACAGCGATGCCCCTCGGTCTTAGGACCGCTAGAAGGGACCCTAGCACCTTTGTGAAAATTCTGGGAGCTGTGGCTAAACCGAATGGAGAGCCACAAACTGGTAATGTTTGTCCAGAAAGGCGAACCTCAGGAACTGATGATGAGATTTGTGGATTGGGATATGCAGATACGCATCCTTCAGATCCACGGTAAAATTGACCCTGCTGGATTGTTGGTAAGATTGTCCGAATGTTTTCCATTTTGAAGGATGGAACTCTGAGGAACTTGTTTAATATCTTTAAATCCAGAATTGGCCTGAAAGTTCCCTCTTTTTTGGGAACCACAAACAGGTTTGAGTAAAACCCTAGACCTTGTTCCCCGGAGGGGACTGGGTTTATCACTCCCATCTTTGATAGGTCTCTTACACAATGTAAGAATGCCTGTTTCTTTATCTGGTCTGAAGATAAGCGAGACAGGTGGAACCTTCCCTTTGGAGGAAGTCCCTTGAATTCTAACAGGTATCCCTTGGAAACTATCTCTAGTGCCCAGGGATCCAGAACATCTCTTGCCCAAGCCTGAGCGAAGAGAGATAGTCTGCCCCCTACCAGATCCGGTCCCGGATCGGGGGCTACCCCTTCATGCTGTCTTGGTAGCAGCAGCAGGTTTCTTGGTTTGTTTACCCTTGTTCCAGCCTTGCATGGGCTTCCAAGCGGGTTTGGGCTGGGCCGCGTTACCTTCTTGTCTAGCGGCAGTGGAGTTATTAGCTGGTCCGTTCCTGAAATTGCGAAAGGAACGAAAATTAGACTTGTTCTTAGCCTTAAAAGGCCTATCCTGTGGGAGGGTATGGCCCTTACCCCCAGTGATGTCTGAAATAATTTCCTTCAATTCCGGCCCAAAAAGGGTCTTACCCTTGAAAGGAATATTCAGTAACTTAGTTTTGGACGACACGTCTGCCGACCAGGATTTTACGCGCTACTATAGCAAAACCTGAGTTTTTCGCCGCCAATTTCGTCATTTGAAAGGCGGCATCCAATATAAAGGTATTAGCTAACTTTAATGCGTGAATTCTGTCCATGACTTCTTCATAGGAAGTCTCTTTCTGGAGCGACCTTTCTAGTTCTTCGAACCAAAAGGACGCCGCTGAAGTGACAGTAATAACACATGTAGCTGGTTGAAGGATGAACCCTTGCTGAACAAAAATCTTTTTAAGCAATCCTTCCAATTTTTTATCCATAGGATCTTTGAAAGCGCAGCTGTCCTCTATAGGAATAGTTGTGCTTTTCGCTAGTGTTGAAACAGCTCCCTCAACCTTCGGGACCGTTTGCCATGCGTCCCTTCTAGGGTCTACTATGGGAAACATTTTCTTAAATATAGGAGGTGGGGCAAAGGGTACACCTGGCTTCTCCCACTCCTTTTCCACTATGTTCGCTACCCTCTT